>NC_060138.1:1086461651-1086776570 GCF_021461385.2 Schistocerca piceifrons | reverse complement strand
ACAGAATCAGACAAACAATCAGATGTTCAGCTGTGTGTGAAATCTTATGAGACTTAACTGCTAGGGTCATCAGTCCCTAAGCTTACACACTACTTAACCTAAACTTTCCTAAGGACGAACACACACACACACACCCATGCCCAAGGGAGAACTCGAACCTCCACCGGAACCAGACGCACAGTCTCTGACTGCAGGCGCCTTAGACCGCTCGGCTAATCCCGCGCGGCAAACAATCAGCTGCCATAGCCACAACCCATGAATGTGAACTGGCGGAAGCAGATGCCAGCAATCAGGGATGTGACAGAGAACAGTGCTTCATAACAGGGCACTATTCCTTTAAACTAAACACGAAAACATCGTGACCCAACAGAGCGATCGGTAAAGACTACAGGGGCTATCAGCAGAAGGTTAACTTTTAGGATATAATAGGGGTGTTGACTTGAAAGAAGAGCTCTGTGCGGTTACCAACCAGTGTAGAGGAGATTATCCAGCAGTACCAGTTTCCTCAGTGAAACTGTGAAAGGAATCCCTGTCATTCTGGTGTTAGATATGGGTGCGTTAGTTAACGCGATCTTTCGCAGTTTGCTTGACTAACTATGCTGGAGGGTTGAAATGGATCTAAGCACTATGAGACATAAAATCTGAGGTCATCAGTCCCCTAGACTTAGAACTACTTAAACCTAACTAACATAAGGACATCACACACATCCAAGCCCGAGGCAGGATTCGAACCTGCGAGCGTAGCAGCAGCGCGGTTCAGGACTGAAGCGCCTAGAACCGCTCGTCCACAACGGCCGGCATTGCCGGAGGAAAAATTCCCTACTCTTCCAGTACGCATTGTAAGATAGCTGGTACAGGCAGCAGCGTATCACAATTAATTAAGATACAAACGATGTTGGTAGCTGAAATTTGAAATATAGTGACGAAATTGCACTTCCTTGTGACAAATAAGTTATCAGAGACTGTATCGTTGGTTGAGAAACCATCTGTGAGAAGGATGGATGTACCGCCTTCTCGACAGCCAAACTTGTATTTAAAGCAGACGGCACAGAAGTCCAATAATATTTTCTCAAGCAGATGAGCAAGCACGAGCCATACTGTAGAGGTGCACATATTAAATTTATTATGGACAGCAACTGTAATTATTCCGTGTGTATTAACAAGGGACGCATCTTAGTCTGGAGGAGTAGGACTGTAAGAAATTAGAAAAGGCAACACTCCTAAATCAGGGTCACAAGGATCAGTTAGCCTGTTTAATTAACAGTTGCTATGAAGTCTATGAGGAAAGGTCTGGCAGTATAAAGGACACATATGTGCCACCTTGAAATTTAACCACATAACACCTTCTGCCGCACTTTCTGTTTAATCCCCTGGGACCTCAAATCTGCAGTAGAAGAAGAATAAACCGGATGGTTTTGTGAGACTTAATTGAAACTTCGAGCAGCCGCTACTGTAGCCCGCCTCTCGCGGTACCGAAGAGTGACGGGGAAGTCTGCGTAGTACAAATGGTTCAAATGGCTCTAAGCACTATGGGATTTAACATCTGAGATCACCAGTCCCCTAGACTTAGAACTACGTAAACCTAACTAACCTAAGGACATCACAAACATCCATGCCCGAGGCAGGATTCGGACCTGCGACCGTAGCAGCAGCGCGGTTCTGGACTATAGCGCCTAGAACCGCTCGGCCACAGCTGCCGGCGAAGTCTACGTAGTACTTGGCGCCCATGTGACTAGTATAATAATCGTTCCAGTATGCACACACTCTAAGAACACTGATGAGTTAGTGCAAAAGTTTCATGGTGTGCAGTACTTAATCAGTATATATAGGTGTACGACGTACAAGCAGGTTACCCTTGATCACCCATGCCCGAGGGAGGACTCGAACCTCCGGCGGGAGGAGCCGCGCAATCTGTGCATGGAGCCTCAAAACGCGCAGCCACTTTGCTCGGTGACGAAAGTGTGCAGCAGTCTTACACTGATAAGCCAAAACATTACGACCGCCGTCCACCGCTAGGTTGAACGACTCCTGGTGAGTCTGCGGTTACGTTACGCAAAGGAACATAAGCGCCAGAGAAACGAATGTGCAGTCATTAGAGGAAGATATTGGCCGCAAATGAAAGAATCCACTGATTTAAGCGATTTTGACAAAGAGCAGATAGATGTGGCACTGGCTGGTAACAATAATCTCTGAAACGGTGAAACTGTCGAGAGCACCTATGGAAAGTGGTTGACCAACAGA
Organism: Schistocerca piceifrons; assembly: GCF_021461385.2. Lineage (NCBI taxonomy): Eukaryota > Metazoa > Arthropoda > Insecta > Orthoptera > Acrididae > Schistocerca > Schistocerca piceifrons. Next base: position 1,086,774,329 of record NC_060138.1, on the reverse strand, counting down.
TTACAGTGACAATGTCATCCTTGCACAAGGCAGCAAATAACTGGTATGACAATATCTACATCTAAAACTAAGATAATTGCATTCCATGGTAAGAGACATTTGGAGCAAAAATAATAAGTGATGATAAATATCTGTGGTGTGATGTCTCAAATATCACACACAATGACCGAGGACAAAAAAATGACAAAGATTCTAGCAGTTGTAGGTACTATAATCCAACAACACATCTTTCTATTCCAGTCTCTAAAGCGATTGTAGCAAGTAAGCCTATTAATCCAGTGCCTACAAAGATTTTATTCTCGCAGTCACTTTCTTACTTTACCGGAAATGCGTTAATTCTGAAGAGCATGTTGCACGCAGTTCGTTAAACTGCAGTCAGTGCCATACAACATTGTCAACACAGCTGATTACACAATTCATCTAAAAATTAGCACATGCCTCATCTCTTACGTCGACTTTCGTCATTATACGCCTTCCGCCTGGTGTGCCCTGCAGTGGCGTAATTGTGCTTGAAGCAAACAGGGTACGGTCATGAGGGGTGATGTCTGCCTTGCTGAGTCTGCGAGCGGCGACGATGCATGGTACACAGCCGGAGATAGTGCACACGCATGGTGCGGCTAGGGTTGACTCCTACAGGTCCCCATACCTCTTTCCTTACATCGGTTTGGAAATGGCTCCAACCTGTACACCTAGCTTAACGCCATTACGTTAGCCTGCAGGCTGAGCCAGACCCGACCGACACGACGTGGCGCTACAATTGTAAATTGGTCCGACTCAGTGTTGCATTTGGTTGGTTTTGCTGGTTCGTTTAGGTAACTTCCGAGCTAATCCCCAATTTCCGCCTCAGAAAATACCAACCACAGACAATTAAAATAAGATATCACAGAGAACACAATTTTCATTATTTATAGAAAGATGTCGTACACGGCTTCCTTCCTCTGGGTTAACTGATGATTGTGGCGGCGGGAAGATCATCATGATACAAGGTTACAGAAAAATATATTTGCCAAATCTTCTCTGAAACAAATACTCATCATCGGAGTTTTGACCATATTTCAAGCTAACATTAAGTTACATACAGAGTGTAACAGATATTAGTGCAGATATTTCTACTGGTGTTTGAGGACAGTGTACTGAACAACATTACATCGTAATGTGACAGACACAATATGTACAAATTTTTCGGCTGTGGTTTCCATACCTGTATGGTTATTTGTAACATTACATCAGGATTTACGCCAGAATTATAGCCATTACAAGTCGTGTGTTTTCACGTTGGTTGGTATCTCCAAGTACATGTGGCAAGAGTAAGCTATTAATGCTAATTTTCCCCTAGGCAACAGGTCAAGTGTGCATGTGTAGATGCAAAACGAATAGTCCGTACCGACAAGTGTAGCCCACTTTGTGATGTAGTTCGACTGTGCAGAAAACTTCAGGTCATAAAACTTGCGATGAGCTTGTCGGAAGACCGTTCGACGCAGAGAAAAAATAACCAACATACTGATGTGTGTACATCATTAATGTACTACATATAAAAGTAGCTGCACTTACACTTGTTATATTCCGTATATTGTCAGCCCTCAGTATCACATGAGAACCATAGTAAGGTACTTGTATGACATTATCAATTCTTAGATGTTACTTCGTGGTGAACACATCTGTTTTCGTGTTACGTTGCGTTTATACCGCCTAGTGGATATTTGCTCATTATCACCTACGAAAAATTACAAAACGCTTGTTCGAGTCAAAAAATGTGCTGTCCTCTTGATTATTTTTGCAGAGGGGAAAATTCAGGAAAATCTGGAACACAGGGGCCGGCCGCTGTGGCCGAGCGGTTCTAGGTGCTTCAGTCCGGAACCGCGCTGCTGATGCGCTCGCAGGTTCGAATCCTCCGTCAGATGTGCATGTGTGTAATGTCCTTAGGTTAGTCAGGTTTAAGTAGTTCTAAGTCTAGGGGACTGATCACCTCAGATGTTGAGTCCCATAGTGGTTAGAGCCATTTTGGAGCACAGGATGTACATATCGGTTGTAAATGCTGGTGAAAAGAAGCCACCTGTAAACCCCTGGACGGGGTAAACCCGTTTGTGACACACCGCGAGCCGTCACCCCGCGGGTAAAGACCATGAGAACGGTGTGCACAACAGCGGAAAGTTGGCACACTTGACAGAAGGCTCTAGAGTTGGAGTGCTACACAGGAAAAGATCGTCTATTTGATGTCACTGATGTATCATCAACCAGTGATGAGATGTGACGACATAAATTCAACGCTCTGAAAGGGAAGACATGGATCAAAAACAGTGAGCCATCAAGTTTAGAAATCCTTCCGGTATAACGACGAGATTCGGCTATCACTTATGGTGGTATTTTCGGAGGAGACATTCACTGATAGATGAGACTATTTTCGTTCTTTCGAGAGACTCATAACGCTGGCTTTGTTTCGATCGGCATGGAATTTTTAAAGGTGTGTTGTTACTCGAAATGCTGGCTCTGTTTCCACCGGCATGGAATTTGTAAAGGTTTTTGAAATTAGAAGCAAAATGTTCGCGAAACAAAGCCGCATCGTGTTAACTACAAGAAGAGAATACTACAGTCATCGAAACCTAACTTGTAGAATTAATGAACCCCTACAATTGATTAAATACCTGTTATCTTCATGTAAATGACTTACCCGACACAGAAGTCGTTCTGGAGAGCGGAAAAGTTTGGTGACACAAGATCGTGTTAAAGTTTAGTTTCATTGCAACTGAATGATTTGCATTATAATGACAGCGATAATCGTACTTACTAAAGAACATTAGACTGCAGGCTCGACTTGTAGAAACGAAAATGCATAAACGATAGCGCGGTGACGGTTTCACCAAACCGGCCAATTGCAACGAATTTAACAGGCTGAAACATTAACACAAGCTTTAAACGATTACAATATTAATGAAAGGGATTAGGCACTGTACTAGAGAATAAAAAAGCAGTTAAGCTCATATCTGTTCTTATTCAGGTAAGATTACAGAACATAAAAAACAGGATAGAACCGCAAATAGGAAAAAAAGATATTGATTACACACACATAAATTCTGTTTCAGCACAATGGTTCTGCCTCCGACATAGCGAAATATAATGATTGTCTACACACTTTATCTCAATAGCTGGTTTGCCCTTTACTCGGTGCTGATGCGATCCCACAATGACTTCATTCTTCTCCACATTGTTCTTGTGGTGTCACCGCCAGACACCACACTTGCTAGGTGGTAGCTTTAAATCGGCCGCGGTCCATTAGTACATGTCGGACCCGCGTGTCGCCACTGTGTGATCGCAGACTGAGCGCCACCACAAGGCAGGTCTCGAGATACGGACTAGCACTCGCCCCAGTTGTACGGACGACTTTGCTAGCGACTACATAGACGAAGCATTGCTCAGTTGCAGAGCAGATAGTTAGAATAGCCTTCAGCTAAGTCAATGGCTACGATCTAGCAAGGCGCCATTAGTAACATTGCATGTATCTAAAGAGTCTCACTTGTATCGCCACAATCTCCAGATGTACCAAAAGGATGGATTAAAGTTAAGTATTCCAGAAGCTACGTACTTTTCTTTACAGCATTCAATACGTATCATGTTTCAGACCTCACGCCATCCAGCTTTAACTTAGCGCGTGCCTGTCGGCTTCCTCTCATTGTGTCTAGGCTGTCTTGTCTAGACACAACAGTTCTCATTCTCCTCAAAGTCTTTGCTGGATCTCATTTCCGTCTCACGAGCATTCGACTCTGGTTTCTTTTCTGTAGTCAGCCTTCCGTCTCTCAGCTGCTGCTTTTTGCTTTTGCAGTCTGATTCCAATACTGATCTGAGTATCTACCATGCTGCCAACGAGTCATCCTCATGACATCTACATCTACATCTACATTGATACTCCGCAAGCCACCCAACGGTGTGTGGCGGAGGGCACTTTACGTGCCACTGTCATTACCTCCCTTTCCTGTTCCAGTCGCGTATGGTTCGCGGGAAGAACGACTGTCTGAAAGCCTCCGTGCGCGCTCTAATCTCTCTAATTTTACATTCGTGATCTCCTCGGGAGGTATAAGTAGGGGGAAGCAATATATTCGATACCTCATCCAGAAACTCACCCTCTCGAAACCTGGCGAGCAAGCTACACCGCGATGCAGAGCGCCTCTCTTGCAGAGTCTGCCACTTGAGTTTATTAAACATCTCCGTAACGCTATCACGGTTACCAAAAAACCCTGTGACGAAACGCGCCGCTCTTCTTTGGATCTTCTCTATCTCCTCCGTCAGACCGACCTGGTACGGATCCCACACTGATGAGCAATACTCAAGTATAGGTCGAACGAGTGTTTTGTAAGCCACCTCCTTTGTTGATGGACTAGATTTTCTAAGCACTCTCCCAATGAATCTCAACCTGGTACCCGCCTTACCAACAATTAATTTTATATGATCATTCCACTTCAAATCGTTCCGCACGCATACTCCCAGATATTTTACAGAAGTAACTGCTACCAGTGTTTGTTCCGCTATCATATAATCATACAATAAAGGATCCTTCTTTCTATGTATTCGCAATACATTACATTTGTCTATGTTAAGGGTCAGTTGCCACTCCCTGCACCAAGTGCCTATCCGCTGCAGATCTTCCTGCATTTCGCTACAATTTTCTAATGCTGCAACTTCTCTGTATACTACAGCATCATCCGCGAAAAGCCGCATGGAACTTCCGACACTATCTACTAGGTCATTTATATATATTGTGAAAAGCAATGGTCCCATAACACTCCCCTGTGGCACGCCAGAGGTTACTTTAACGTCTGTAGACGTCTCTCCATTGATAACAACATGCTGTGTTCTGTTTGCTAAAAACTCTTCAATCCAGTCACACAGCTGGTCTGATATTCCGTAGGCTCTTACTTTGTTTATCAGGCGACAGTGTGGAACTGTATCGAACGCCTTCCGGAAGTCAAGAAAAATAGCATCTACCTGGGAGCCTGTATCTAATATTTTCTGGGTCTCATGAACAAATAAAGCGAGTTGGGTCTCACACGATCGCTGTTTCCGGAATCCATGTTGATTCCCACATAGTAGATTCTGGGTTTCCAGAAATGACATGATACTCGAGTAAAAAACATGTTCTAAAATTCTACAAGAGATCGACGTCAGAGATATAGGTCTATAGTTTTGCGCATCTGCTCGACGACCCTTATTGAAGACTGGGACTACCTGTGCTCTTTTCCAATCATTTGGAACCCTCCGTTCCTCTAGAGACTTGCAATACACGGCTGTTAGAAGGGGGGCAAGTTCTTTCGCGTACTCTGTGTAGAATCGAATTGGTATCCCATCAGGTCCAGTGGACTTTCCTCTATTGAGTGATTCCAGTTGCTTTTCTATTCCTTGGACACTTATTTCGATGTCAGCCATTTTTTTCGTTTGTGCGAGGATTTAGAGAAGGAACTGCAGTGCGGTCTTCCTCTGTGAAACAGCTTTGGAAAAAGGTGTTTAGTATTTCAGCTTTACGCGTGTCATCCTCTGTTTCAATGCCATCATCATCCCGGAGTGTCTGGATATGCTGTTTCGAGCCACTTACTGATTTAACGTAAGACCGGAACTTCCTAGGATTTTCTGTCAAGTCGGTACATAGAATTTTACTTTCGAATTCAATGACCATTCAATGACAATCACCATCTGGTTCAAATTTGTTTCCTGGGACGCCACCTCTGTAATCCGGCCGCATACAAAACTTCATCCCTGTCAGAGAGACGCCTCGTAATGCTGCTGCCTGAATGACGAACACGCCAGCGGAGTAGTCCTCTCCAGTGGACCACAGCGCTTTTTTTCTGGGCCTATACAAAGGGAACAGGCCGATAGCTGTCAATCATCTGCAACATACTGCGCTCTCGCAGAGATGAAGGACAAGACCACAGCCCAAGACTGATCGACTCCCGCCAGCAAGTAACTCTGCGCTGTCGACGGCCGATTCAAGAATTTGGTGAGGTCTAACGGACAATATTGATCAAGCCTGGCTCCCGTTGAAACACGTATGTATTCAGTGTATTCATTAACAGCGATGGCGAGGCATGACAGAATCTCTGACCAGAGAGTTATTTATCGTTGCTAGTCTGCGCTTGACTGCGCGAGAGTTGCAGTTGTGAGTTGGACTCAGTCGGTAGTTGTGTGTAGGAGAAGTCAGCAGTAGCAGTAGCGAGTGGACGGTTGTACTGCGCGGGCGTCGACATGGGTCTCTGGTCACAGTTCTGGACGAGGTATATTGTTATAGCAGCATTGCGCTCAGCTAATGACTTATGTTAATTGTAATTAATTTGTTCAGGAATTGCCCCAATAATAATTTTCTTTTAAAGTAACTGTTTTAAACAAAAGATTCATTTCAAGTTAAATAATATTTCCTATGCATTCCCTCCAAGAATCAAAATTAAACATCGGCCAGCATTGCACGAAGCTGTGCCATAAAATAGGAGCAGATATAGATGCAGTTTACTGAGGTAAGAATTTTGGTTTTTGTGTTCAGGTTTAATTATTGCACAGGGCCTAAGGTCAGCGCAGCTGCCCTTATAAAATTTATCAGGTTCATCTTAACGTTAATTTTGTGAGGAGTTTACAATTGGGCCATTATTATTATTTAATTTTGCAGGAAGGTTACGCATGACTCATTTTTATTATTCATTTTTGTGTGTAGTCAACATTTGGCTCATTATCATTGTCTTTTATTTTCACGGGGAGGTTACACCGTAAAACCAGAAATCAAGAAATTTTTCCTTATATCCCCGTTAAAATTTTCCACGCACACATTTTAGGGTCCAACGTGGACTCGATTTCAAGCGAGATACCACATTTTTGGCACTCAGCATGGGGCTCAGTAGCACGTGAACTACCACAGCATCTGATGCAAAACACCGTTGCTGAGAAAACTTACGACAGGAGAGCTTCGGGGGAATATTTTAGCTTGCAGCTCTCTAGGTAAGCGTCCCAATTCTCTTAACTACAAAATCGGAGGTATAAATCGTAAGGCCTACTTAGTAATACGGAGATGACGCAAAGAGGTATCCATATGTTGTACGGAATGGTCAGAAGTTGATACTAATGAGAAGAGATAGGCGATACACATTAAACGGAATGCCTTGCTGGTACCACCGATGGCAGGAGGAGCGGGCGGTGGGGGAGGGAATGAATGAGCTTCGTCGCCGTACTTGAGGACGTTATCGAGCACGTACGGCAATTCATTACGCCAGGACTAAGGCAGCTGGTACTACATCAATTGCCATTTCAGCAGTGTAGTCGGTCGCCATGACGTCGGCTACCGGTCTTGGCAAACAGCCATCTGCGTTAAGCACTAAGTCAGCCTAACGACACGATATACAAGGGTATGGTTTCTCCCGCTACATATGGTGAATAATAAGCTTGCAGAATCCCAGAAGATCCCGTGTCAAAGCAAAACGAGTTTTTTTAATTTTTTTATTTCATTGCTCAGTCTTTCAACTGATATGAAGAGATCTGCCACCCCTTCCAACATTGTGCACACTTTGCATCTTCGTGTATCTACTTCTTCCAACATACTCGATAATCAGTTTTACATATATTCGCCTGCCTCGCGTGATATCAGTCTGTTGATTCCTTCTACACCAGTACCCTAAGCGACTTTTCACAGTTCCTTACGACCTGTATTTTTCATATTCTTCTTTCCTCAGATGCTGTTCCTAGATATTCTTCATTTCGTGCGTAATCCGTCCAATTTGTTTTCAACACACTTTCGTTGCAGCATGTTTCACATGCTTCTCGAGTGTAGTTTCTACCACCGATTACCGGTTTTCATCAATGGTGTACAGTGCCCCAGACCAATTTACAACTTCTAAAACACATGAACATTACATAACATTCCGTTTCTGAATAAAAGTTTTATCCTCTCCACCAATCTGCTTCTGCTGTCGTCCTAGTTTCGGCCACCTTGGGTAATCTTGCTTGCTTTCTTATCAGTACAGTTATTTCAGTTCGTCTGCTTTGTCTCCCTCAGCCCAGGAGTTATGCAAGTCAAAGTTCTGCATATACTTATATGGATATGGTGTCTCTTGTTTCGGACATGTCCGAAAGAATAGACACCATATCCATATAAGTACATAGTTCTGGCAATACTGGCCATGACCTTCTTCTTCTGTGCGGATGCACACATATTACCCGAGCTCTTACGGGACTTGGTAAGAATGTCTTCCACGAGTAATAAGTGTGTTGGATAGGGACACTAAGAATGTAGTGTGTGGACATATAAGGCGAGAATGTGGATCTCGCGAGAGGCGTGTGCGAGATAGTCCGTGCAGTCTTACACTTCTCTGTGACCTCGGTGGGCCAACTGGCTGCCGGCACGGTAGCTCAGCGTGTTCGGTCAGAGGGTTAGCAACCCTCTGTAATAAAAAAACTGAGTTAATCGATCAACAAAGAACTTAAACGGATGTCTTACGACGACCGCCCCGAGCAAATGCAACGAACGAAAGCGAACAAAATAAAAAAATAAAAAAAAGCGTGTTCGGTCCGAGGGCTGCGTGCTCTCTGTAATCAAAAAAGTGAGTCAAGGAATTGACGATTAAGTTGAACGAATGTTTTGTGACGTTCGCGGAGATCAAACGCAACGAACTGTATCGAACAAAATTTTAAAAAAATAAAAATAAAAAAAGATGGATAGAGCGCCTGCCATGTAGGCAGGAGATCCCGGGTTCGAGTCCCGGTCGGGGCACACATTTTCACCTGTCCCCTTTGATACATATCAACGCCTGTCAGCAGCTGAAGGTATTAATATGTAATTCTAATTTCTTTCTACTGCTGTCGATCATTATCGTTTTGTTTTTATTTTTTAAAATCTGTTCTCAACCCAATATTTGTGCTAGGTAGGTGGTCTGTTCCATTCGACAGTTATTTCAGTCTCTGTCTTATATCCTTTAGACTGAATGCTAACATCGTCTGAAATCCAAAGAAATCGTAACACAGTATTTCCTTTTTATTCTCATGTTTCATTCTACTCGTTTCGTTGTTTCTTACACGTAGACATTAAACAAATGTGGCATTAAGCTTCAGTGATACATAAACAAAACATAATATATACATTAAACAACGGTGAAATAGGAGATAGTGCACCTAAATGTTTTCCTCATTAAATAAATCTCTGTCGCATCTCACACAGTTTTCGCATCTCTCACATCGATCCACACTGCTCGTTTTACATTCCAGCCGTCACTTTCCCGCCACAGACACACGAAAATGCTTGACCACGTGGTCGTTACAGATGGAGCACAAGCTCGGACTGGAGAAAGATGTGGAAGGAAACCTGTCGTGCCCTTTCAAAGGAGCCATCCCACTATTTACGAGTAGTTAAACGATTTAGGGAGAGCACAGTAAACTTAAATGTGGTTGGCAAAGGGGATTTGAACTGATTTCCTTCCGAATAAAAGTGCAGTGTCTCACACGCACAAACGACAGCATAATCAACCATGAGTAAATGAAATATACATATATCGGAGGAAACGTTGTCTTTGATTTTCCAGACAAGTAAGCAGTAAGAAATAAGAAGTTAACCTCCGGAAAAATGTTCCAGAATAAACGTGGTAATAATCAGACCGATCATAAAATTGTTCTTTCGGAAGGCATGCGTATACGGAGGTCTAAAAAATTATGGTAACCAAGAATTAGGGTAATGAGTGGCACATATTTAAAAATTAAATGTAGTCGTGAATGAGACTTGGGAAATGAAGACATGAAGTGAAAGAAGTGCAAAGTACGTTATGTTACGCAAAGATATATGACTTGTTAAGCGAAGCCAAGATGGTAAGTGTTTTGTGTTTAGAAATGATGTTTTTATGTAAACATGTATTAGTTTTAATAAATTACTATACTATTAATTCAAGAAAGGATTTTTCGGCGTGTTTCGGCGGAATCTGTGCTTTTGGAAGTTGGAGAAAACAGAGTGAAATCTTCACTTATAAATTAAATAAACAACGTTTACAATAATGCTACTGCTTCAAACAGACTGCGGGCTAAAATTTGGAATTGGAAAACAGTTACCTAACATGACTGCATTCTATCAAAAGCTGCTGAAAGGAAGAGCACGTTCTGTATTACATCCATTCGCCTATTAACACCTACGTGCCCAGTGGTTAACTACGAGCGAGAACTCCTTAGGGGTGAGTGAGAGTGAACTCGTGTCATCACTGTGGTAGCAACATAGGAACATCTTTAAGGTAAGAATCAGCTGGATGTCTTCCGACCGCTCTGGGTGGCATGTACTATGTGGGAAAATGCATTGGGTAATTAATGCTCGTAAAGCGTTATACTATGTTGTACTGAAGTTGTATGAATAAATATGAAAAAGAAGTCAGTGCGGAGAGTGAAGCCTAATGCCACCGTTCGACGTATGAGGTGTGTACAAAATGAAACAGAACTTTTGCTGTACCAGCTTTATTGCTTGTTGTACAACATTTGAGGCATTGTCCCCTTCAAAATAGTCCCCTCTACTGGCAATAAACCGTTCCCATCGTTTCTTCCAGTTTTGGAACGCTCCCTGGAATACACTTTGTGAGAAGACGCGCAGTTTTCTCGTCGCATTGTCCTGTATCTCCTCTAAAAGTATGCTGGGGCTAGATCCGGAGAATACGGTGGACGGAGCATACCTGGAATGTGATGTTTTGTTAGATAGCGGAGACAAGGAGTGACGCTTGAGCTGGCGCATTGTCATTATGCAACATCCAACTCTGGTTTTCCCCCAGTTGAAGCCTATTCCTGTCCGCCCCCGGTAGCTGACTGGTCAGCGCGACAGAATATCAATCCTAAGGACCCTGGTTCAATTCCCGGCTGGGTCGGAGATTTTCTCTGCTCAGGGACTGGATATCGTGTTGCCGTAATCATCAACATTTCATCCCCATCGACGCGCAAGTCACCGAAGTGGCATCAAATCGAAAGACTTACACCCAGCGAACGGTCTGCCCGACGGGAGGCCCTAGTCACACGACATTTATTTATTTTAGCATCTTCCAGCGCACTAGGATTCCCTGGTAGACTTCATTGTTTACCATATGACCACGTGGCACAATTTCATGATGGATAGTGCCTTTTTAGTCAAAAAACACAATCAACATCACCTTGATATTTGACCGACTCATGCGTGCCTTTTTTGGACGAGATAACCCTTTGCCCACCCACTGGGACGACTGCATCTTCGTTTAAGCATCACAGCTACACGCCCACGTCTCATCCGCTATTCTGTTGCCCTTAAGAAACTTACGAACTAGCACCCAGCTGCACGTTATTTGAGTGAAATAAAAAGTCGTAATATCGGGCAGAGAAACTTCGAGATGGGACGTCGGAGGGTTTAGACATGCGCCGGCCGAAGTGGCCGTGCGGTTCTAGGCGCTGCAGTCTGGAACCGCGAGACCGCTACGTTCGCAAGTTCGAATCCTGCCTCGGGCATGGATGTGTGTGATGTCCTTAGGTTAGTTAGGTTTAACTAGTTCTAAGTTCTAGGGGACTAATGACCTCAGCAGTTGAGTCCCATAGTGCTCAGAGCCATTTGAACCATTTTTTTTTTTTTTTTTGTTTAGACATGCCTATGTACACGGAAAAAATTACATTGCAGAGTATTAGAACTAAATTTACGATTTTGGAAAGTGCTGCCAGCCGCTTTGTGAAAGTATAGTGTGCCAAATTAACGGTTTTGGTCCTTTTTAGGATGCCGTAACTAAGTAAAATAAATGTCGGTAGACCGTTCGCCGGGTGCAAGTCTTTCGATTTCGGCGACTTGCGCGTCGATGGGGATGAAATGACGAGGATTAGGACAACACGACACCCAGTCCCTGAGCGGAGAAAATCTCCTACCCAGCCGGGAATGGAACCCGCGCCCTTAGGATTGACACTCTGTCGCGCTGACCACTCAGCTACCGGGGGCGGACTTCCGTAACTTAATCACTAAAAACGGAACCCTTATAAGGTTACTTTTGTGTCTATCTTTCTGTTTGTCTGTCCACCATACTCTTAAAAATCATTTTTCTCGGAGCAACTAGACGTATCCCGGAAACTGTAAATTTGTAATTACACTCCTGGAAATGGAAAAAAGAACACATTGACACCGGTGTGTCAGACCCACCATACTTGCTCCGGACACTGCGAGAGGGCTGTACAAGCAATGATCACACGCACGGCACAGCGGACACACCAGGAACCGCGGTGTTGACCGTCGAATGGCGCTAGCTGTGCAGCATTTGTGCACCGCCGCCGTCAGTGTCAGCCAGTTTGCCGTGGCATACGGAGCTCCATCGCAGTCTTTAACACTGGTAGCATGCCGCGACAGCGTGGACGTGAACCGTATGTGCAGTTGACGGACTTTGAGCGAGGGCCTATAGTGGGCATGCGGGAAGCCGGGTGGACGTACCGCCGAATTGCTCAACACGTGGGGCGTGGGGTCTCCACAGTACATGGATGTTGTCGCCAGTGGTCGGCGGAAGGTGCACGTGCCCGTCGACCTGGGACCGGACCGCAGCGACGCACGGATGCACGCCAAGACCGTAGGATCCTACGCAGTGCCGTAGGGGACCGCACCGCCACTTCCCAGAAAATTAGGGACACTGTTGCTCCTGGGGTATCGGCGAGGACCATTCGCAACCGTCTCCATGAAGCTGGGCTACGGTCCCGCACACCGTTAGGCCGTCTTCCCCTCACGCCCCAACATCGTGCAGCCCGCCTCCAGTGGTGTCGCGACAGGCGTGAATGGAGGGACGAATGGAGACGTGTCGTCTTCAGCGATGAGAGTCGCTTCTGCCTTGGTGTCAATGATGGTCGTATGCGTGTTTGGCGCCGTGCAGGTGAGCGCCACAATCAGGACTACATACGACCGAGGCACACAGGGCCAACACCCGGCATCATGGTGTGGGGAGCGATCTCCTACACTGGCCGTACACCACTGGTGATCGTCGAGGGGACACTGAATAGTGCACGGTACATCCAAACCGTCATCGAACCCATCGTTCTACCATTTCTAGACCGGCAAGGGAACTTGCTGTTCCAACAGGACAATGCACGTCCGCATGTATCCCGTGCCACCCAACGTGCTCTAGAAGGTGTAAGTCAACTACCCTGGCCAGCAAGATCTCCGGATCTGTCCCCCATTGAGCATGTTTGGGACTGGATGAAGCGTCGTCTCACGCGGTCTGCACGTCCAGCACGAACGCTGGTCCAACTGAGGCGCCAGGTGGAAATGGCATGGCAAGCCGTTCCACAGGATTACATCCAGCATCTCTACGATCGTCTCCATGGGAGAATAGCAGCCTGCATTGCTGCGAAAGGTGGATATTCACTGTACTAGTGCCGACATTGTGCATGCTCTGTTGCCTGTGTCTATGTGCCTGTGGTTCTGTCAGTGTGACCATGTGATGTATCTGACCCCAGGAATGTGTCAATAAAGTTTCCCCTTCCTGGGACAATGAATTCACGGTGTTCTTATTTCAATTTCCAGGAGTGTATATCACACTATTTTTTTGTCATTTCTTATCTGACTCTCTGTCTGTTTGTCCGACTGTTAAGACCCAGGAACGGGTGGACATATCATGTTGAAGTTTATGTCACGTACTAAGGTCTATATGACCGTATTCATGTCCGTAATATCGAATATAGGAGCACAATTAAGCAAGCATGATCAGTGTGTATCAATAAAAATAATTCTCCCAAATCAAGTTTTCAATAGAAAAAGGAGAGTACACAAATCGGATTATTATCAAGAAAGCAGTTATCATTAATGTAACACGAAACAGTTAATCATTTGATTATAAAGAAAGAAAACAGAGCACTTAAGAAATCAAAAAGAAAAAAGAACGACCAGAAGTTTGCATGTGGTTTTATAGGGGGAGAATGTTTAAAATACTCAACTCGCACTGTGTACTCGGGTAAGGGAAGAGTGGTTGTTACAGAATGTGATGGAGAGGAGGCATATCAGCTTTACTGCAGCTAATCTGGGCTGAACGGACGACGTCTCTTCTTTAGAAACCGCGGCTTGTTACGCTTATACCGAAAGGCACCTCAAACTAGATTTTGTCTACAGAAATCATTGATTGGGAGCCGAAGATGGCGAATCGCAATGGCAGAAACATAGCCAAGTGTCTGTTACGTAATCCCGCAATGAGTTACGAATTAACTGTGCTAGGGTACCAGCAGAACCAGGCGAAAAACTGGAATGGGGTAGAAGACTGATGTTGGTTTCTTAAACGTCTCTGGGCAGACAATCGAAAAAATAGTACGTGACGGGTTTTTCCCTGGGAACATCGCTCCTACTAAATGCAGAGGTGATAACATACAATCTCCTGTCTTGCCATTCATCAAGAGTCTCTGGATAAGGTGAAAAGGAGTCTTAAGTATAATAATTAAAGCACAAACTGAAATTATTGTCAAGAAAGCAATTATGTCGACCAGCATTCCATTCAATGAGGATTAACTAAGTATATCTCTATATCTCTCACATATCCGTTTCAGAGGTAAGGCAGCAAAATCATCTTGAAGATGGAGATCTTAATAACTATTTTATTTCAGAAATCAGCCGGGACACTTCAACGTACTGGATTGGATCTCTCAGGTTACCTCGGAGAGAGTGCTTAATTGTGTGCGTTAGTTTGATCAACCGAGTTGCTGATTCCACTTTTGTGCTCGACATTTCGAAGACCGACATAGCTTTCTTCTTCAAGTGTCTATCCATCTTGTGTACTCTGTGGGACCTCCCTTCTCCATAAAGTGATCTCAAAAAGCACCAAAGCACACACATGTTCCCGATTAGCACCTGAAGAAGACAACTGGGTTTGTCATCGAAATACCCTGCAGAAGAAGGGAACCAACAACTCGGCATAACACTTGAAAGTACACTACCAGTTGTAATGGATTTGATTACAAAACATGCACAAGTAACATCTTGTGTCCCGCTTGGCTGTTTACGGTGTAGTGTCAAAATTGGTAAGAATAAAAGAATGTGCATCCTAAGTAAGCTTGCTAATTATCCTCCTCTTTCGAATAATACAACTAGTGTTAAGAATTGTAATCGAAGTAGCTGCGTCGGCTAAATGTATATCCTAATAGAATTTGACACGAAGGCATCTCTCAGGGATGGTTAAACGTCACACCACTTATCATTCATAGGCCAACTTGGCTGTAGAATCGTCAGGTTTTACTGAGTTTCCTAGCGATTGATGAGAATTGCAGCAAACGACAACATTTTCAAATAAAATTAATAAAATTGGGACGCTAAACACTTAAAAATATCTAGTATTTATGTTTGAAGTCGAATAAAGTTCATTTCTAGACAATAAAATTTTAATTCACTTATGGTGATTATCTCAATCTTTTTTAAACAAAAATTCCTATATGAGCGCAGTTAAGCTATCAGTACTTCTGGTCTGAAGAAGCAAACTTCCATACAAAGCGAAGATCAGTCTGCCTCGGTAGCTCCATGATCAGTGCGACGGACTGTTAACCGAACGGACCCAGGATAGATTCCGACCGGATCGGAGATTTTCCCGTATCTGGGACTGGGTGTCGTTGTCCTCACGTTCGTATCGTCATAAATGACATTCCGTTGTTGAGGTAGCTCCATGGACATGTCCCGAAAACCAATAATAAAATAAGTGATTACCACATGTGGCGCTCAGTTTCAAAGTCCAGAATCGCTTTAACTTCGGAAAAATAGGAAATTATAGATTGCTATTTAATTCGTTAGTCATTGAAAAGCAGTAAAAAAACGGTAATGACAAGTAGTAGGGAGCTGGGGCTCGAAGCGCAGTTTTGATATCAATCTGATAGGCAACTTAATTAACTTGATCAATTAATAACACCCCACACCTTCCCCACCTACACCGCCTCATGACGTCATGCGTTTTCCTCAGCCAGCACGTGCGTCTCCACCTCCTCTCCCCAATCCTCTCTCCCCCCCCCCCCTCTACCACCTACACTATTGGCAGCTACTTCAAATTTTAGCAAGAATTTAGTTACGTGAAATTAAAAATGGTGGTGCCCTTTCTGGGACTCGAGCTCTGGTACATCTGAACAGAAAGCCCAAGTGCACCACCTAAAGCATGGAAACTGTCTAGATGCAAGGTTTGGTTAGTGTACTTTATTTATTTTTGTTCGGAAACAAGTAAATAACTATCCTAATTATGTCATTAACCATATAGATCAGCCCTAATTACACAAATATACGTATAGCCCTACACAAGGGGTGTCTAAAATCGCAATACAGTTCTAAAGTTGGCGATGTCATACAACTGATGTTATTCTGCATGGAAAAAAATTCGCAGTACCACTCGAAACTGGTGGCAGATGTACTGAAACTCTACCCACCTACAAGCTGGTGGGAAACAAGATTGGAGTGGGAGGTACTATCTTTATTTTTATTTTATTTATTTATTTATTTATTTATTTTTGGTGGGAAATATCTTCAACTTACGAGATGTTGGCGATGGACCGAGAGGAGTTTAATAAGTGTATTACCTGCAAGTATACAGCTGAGGACTGTAGCTATCGCTGTTTGACGTCAGAGTTTGCTACAGATGCTTGATTAACAGTCATCTGCAGCCAAGGTAATCGAAGCCAATGCAAGCTACAGCAACTGTTGAATGGAAAATGCATCACTGCTTTAATTACACATCGAAACTGTCGTGATAAAAAGACCAGCACGCGTAATGAATGGGTCACAGTGCGACACATGTACTGGGGAAAATCGTCGTCCCAAAGGATTGGAGATGGGCGCTTCGGTAGTTGAACATGGGTTCTCCTCAATGTACATCCAGGCACTGTCAAAATTATAGGCCCTCTTACCTCCTCTCATCCATTCCTCTTCCTCCACCTACAGGGCGGAACAAGCTTTTTCAAAAAGGCCAACTGCTACTGCTACACACTGCGCCCTGCTATGCGTCCTATTGCCCTTCCAACGGCAGATGGGTGGGCATGCCACGGGCTCACAGCCTGCTTGAGGCGATAATCCTTCGCCAACATAAAGGGAAAATTTCGAGGAACTGGCCCACCCTACACGCAGCCCATCTGATCTGACACAGCTACATAGGCGATATCGTGCTCACTGGACCGTCCGCCACACAGCCCCCCCTACTCCCCCCCCCCCCCCCCCCCCACATAAGCGACAGATATTCGCAGTCTAGTATATTGTACCCGCAAATTAGAGGAGGGGTGATTCAGCGATGACACATAAATTCGGATGCATTCTGCTGGCGTTGAAATTACGGAACAACTGGTATATTTTGTTGTATACGACCGAATGGACATACTTCACGATCGTCTATCTGCATTTTCAATCTAGTATATGGTACCTATAATATAGTGGAGGGGTGATATAGTGATGATACAGAAATTGGGAAGCAATCTGCTGTGCCATTGGCTGGCGGTGAAATTACAGAACAACTGATAAAATTGCTAAAATTGATCATGCTATCAATTGCATTGCGTATTACAGTACATATTCCCATGTCAATGGTGTCTTTCCCATCCCATGCATCTACTGGTACGCTGTTGATTACCACATAATGATTGACTGAGACCACTTGAGATGGAGGGAACCTTGGCGTAGCACTGGGTATCTGCTACTTGTCAGTGTGCAGCATGGAGTTAAATGAAAAGTTTATCACGTTCGGACAGCTGTTCCGAAACATTCCTCAATGCTGCAGACTCATACTATTTCCATACACTGCGATACCCTCCACAAGTTTTTTTTTTCTTTTCACCAATACCTGTTTTTAAACTGAAGAGCCAACGAAACTGGTACACCTGCCTAATATCGTGTAGGGCCTCCGAGAGCATGCAGAAGTGCCGCAACACAACATGGCATGGGCTCGACATACGACTGGAGTTGCGTTGGAGGGAGCTGACATCATGAATCCTACACGGCTGTCCATAAATCCGTAAAAGTACGAGAGGTAGGAGATACCTTCTGAACAGCAAGCAGCAAGCAACGCCTATATAAGACAACAAGTGTCTGGTGCAGTTGTTAGATCGCTTAGTGCTGCTACAATGGGAGGTTATCAAGATTTAAGTGAGTCTGAACGTGATGTTATAGTCGGTGCACGAGCGACGGAACATAGCATCTCCGAGGTAGCGATGAACTGGGGATTTTTTCGTTCGACCATTTCACGAGTGTACCGTGAATATCAGGAATCCGGTAAAACATCAAATGTCCGACATCGCTGTGGCCGGGGAAAGATCCTGCAAAAACGGGACCAGCGACAACTGAAGGGAATCGTTTAACGTGACAGATGTGCAACCCTTTCGCAAATTGCAGCAGATTTCAGTGCTGGACCATCAACAAGTGTTAGTGTGCAAACCATTCAACGAAAGATCAACGATGTGTGGCTTTCGGAGCCGAAGGCTCACTCGTGTACCCTTCATGACTGCAGGATACAAAGCTTTACACCCTGCCTGGGCCCATCAGCACCGACATTGGACTGTTGATGACTGGAAACACTGACTGGTTTTCTGTCTGGTATCATCTTCATGATTGTTCAAAGTATTTGAAGTAAGCTGTCAGGACGGCAATCTACAATACAGTGTTTGAAACGTTATTATTCCGAGAATGTTGTCGGCTTATACTTAATCCTACCGTATTTTCCCCGTGAAAATACCGGGATCCCTGAAAAGCTGTGATACACTAATCAGCAGTTTCTTAAATACTGTAACATGTGTGGGCCTCAGCATGTAAGACCCGACTCTACTTAAATTTCTTGTAGAAATTACGATGAAGTATCAAGTCAGCCCTCCATTACTGTAATTAATGTGAAAGCTCTGTGGTCTTCAATATCTGAGCTTTGATTTAATGACACCAGTTTAACAAAACATGTTGATACTGAAAATGTTTTACATTTTTGAACACTTGTTTGTACGAAAAGAACATAAGCAGAATATCTGATAATGTGTCAAATACACTTCACAACCGTTTAAAAATTTTATTTATTTACTTAGTTATTTTTTTGGCGAAAAAAGAAGAAGAAACCAACTTTCATTTGACTCATTTATTGTGCTGCAGCCTGCACGATATCTGTGCAGTCGAATAGTACGTGGCATTGCAAATTTTATATCTAACTTCTTAACTAAAATGTTTTTCTTCGAGGAAAGAATATTTTTATTTTATGTTGGAACAAAAGGTGCATTAGTTTATATACATAACAGCAGTGTTCACACAAATGACAACCCGCCACATAAACTGCCAACAAGACTACTTAAACTTTTTAGTCTGTCTTCTCTGCTCACAGAAACCGCTAAAATGTTATAAGAGTAAGTGGGATAAGAGTCGATCCAGCACACCTCACTGCAAGAAACTGCAAAAATTATTTACTTTTTAAATAAGAAAGACAGTGTCAAGAATATTCAGAACACACTTGCGTCCCAGCTAAAATTCCGGCGACGCGGGAAGCAGAAACCAAAAAAAGGGACTGTCCCGTTTTCTTTACGAGACGAATTCCAGCCGGCAGGTGTGCTTCTACTGTTCACTGACAACAGAGAAACAGGCGACAGTGAAATTAAATTATTCTGCGTTGGTGTTCTTTCATACTACAGTTACGTCGAGTAATCCGAGTTGGTCAGGTCATCGCTCCGTGTTTAAAGGAAAAATCTTTGTGCTCGTGAAGCGTGTTTAAAGTAAAAAGCTTTGTGCTCATGTGCAGTGAAGTACGACTGGAATTGGATACAGTCTTTCTTTCTTTCCTTTTACAAATTTTTTCTTTTCATTTGACTGTTGGTTGACAATTTTGTAAGTGCCTTAATATGAATAACAGTGGAAAAAGCAAACGTTTAAAATTAAGTGGGGCAGCATTTCGAAAATTATCGAAGGAAAGGCGAGAACGAGAAGTCAATGTTCAAAAAACGCTTGGCAAAGTAGATAAATTTTTCGCAAAAAATGTTGCGTGTTCGACTTCGATTTCAAGTAGTACGGACGATATTTCTGGCACTGCAGCTGTTGTGAAAGAAGTAAATACAGACGAAACAAACATTAAAAATGAAGAAAAGCAAATCCTTCCTGATTTCGAGTTTCACGAAAAACTAAGTGTCGAGTCAGTCATTGCAAAAAGAAATAACCTCGTTAGTGATGATCTTGCAGAATGGTGTGTCAATGAATCAACAATCGACATTCTCTTACAAGTGGCATTAATAGTAATTGTAACGGTTGTTTTTCTAATTCAAGAAGATCAATAGCCGATAAAATCAGATTGTTTGGACAAAAATGTATTTTACGATAAAGTTTCAAATGGTGACTCAACTTTTTGTGATTTTCTAGAATACTCCTGTAGCACCGGCGCTGTTTTTTGTGCACCATGTAAATTGTTCGGAGGTAAGGCCGCGATTGCTACTAATAGTATTGCAGATTGGAAAAATATTTCTACTGTTTCTACCTCACCATGAGAATTCACTTGAGCACAAAAATTCTGAGTTATCACTCTTAGAAAGAAAAAGGTCACTAGAAACAATAGATAACCATTTCGAGTCAGATGTTGAGACAGAAAAAATGTCGAATAGGGTGTTTGCAGTAATGAAGAAGCTAACAAGTCGTGGACTTACCCTATGTGAACACGTTGAATGATTCCATTCACTACATAATGGTCAATTTATGAAGTCTCTTGAACTTATAGCCGAGTTTGATCCCTTTCTCGCAGAGCACATTGAACGTAATGGAAATCCAGTGCAGGAACATACAAGTTGTCTTTCTTCAACAATCTGTGATGAAATAATAGGGATCCTTTCTCAACGAATAAAAGGAATTATCATAAATGAAATAAAACAGGCCAAATATTGCTCTATAATAGTAGATTCTACTGCGGATATTTCACTCACTGATCAATTATCTTTCAAGATAAATGGCTCTGAGCACTATGGGACTTAACATCTGTGGTCATCAGTCCCCTAGAACTTAGAACTACTTAAACCTAGCTAACCTAAGAACATCACACACAACCATGCCCGAGGCAGGATTCGAACCTGCGACCGTAGCAGTCCCGCGGTTCCGGACTGAGCGCCTGGAACCGCTAGACCACCGCGACCGGCCCTTTCGAGATATTAAGATATGTTAACGGAATGGTGAACCTGTTGAACGTTTCTTTCTGTTTTTCCCAGACCCGGGACGCAAGTCCGAAAACTTTGCTGAGGCCGTACTAAAAGTTCTGTCTACACATTCCATTGATGTTACTGACTTTAGCGGCCAGTCATATGACAACGCAAGCAGTATGTCAAGAACCTTCACTGGTTTGCAGGCACGTACTAAAGAACTAAATCCGAAAGCGCATTATGTGCCTTGTGCAGAACATTCTTTGAATTTAGTCTGCACTATTGCTGCAAGCTGCTGTAGGGAAGAATGTTAATTTTTAAATGTAGTGCAAAATCTTTATAATTTTTTCTCTGCTTCTACACAGCGCTGGGATAAACGTCTTTCTTTCATGACGCCAGGAAGCAAAACGGTAAAAAGTTGATCAAAAACACGTTGGTCAGCAAGAGACGAAGAGTGTGTAAGTCTGTATGAAAACTGGGAGGGCGTTATCAATACAGATTGCCAATAGTGTGTTTGATAAACCACTTGTGTGAAATGAGGCGACAGCTTTATAGAATCAACTCAGCAGACTAGAAACAGTATTCATAATGATAGTTTGGAAGAACATACGACAGAGATTTAATAATGTAAATCTGAAAGTGAAAAGTGTAAATATTGATACTAAAATCGTGCATGAATTATATAAATCACTTGTAGGATTTATTGCATCTATTCGTGGCATGTTAGACTATTACGAAAATAAATCCATGGAGATCGTAGCTGATAAAGGCTATGAATGCACCTATAAACGCAAACTTCGTGATGTTGAAGAAGCGGCCTCTGAAGAAGTCTTTCTGACTGGAAGGGAAAAATATAGAGCCGAAACATTTCTCCCATTACTCGACAACTTGTACGCCGAATTATTGAGGAGGAAGGAAAGCTACAGGACGCTGTTGGACTCTTTCACAAAGAACAGTTCACCTGACGATATTGCTGAACGTGCAACAAAACTCCATGCGTCAGTTGACGCAGATTTAGAACCTTCGTTCCCTAGTGAATGTGTACATTTCGCGGACCTTTTGAATCTTATAAGATTAGTGGTATACCAGTCGAAATGAGTAAATTTTCACGAAAAGACAAATACGTAAAAGCTTTGCAAATACCGTTAGAATGAGCAATGATGAGAGCAGTAGCTGCAGTATAAAACTGTTCAGCCCCCGTATGGATTAAAGGTATTGTGTACACTTATTATGCAGCATCTAGCTACACAAACCCTAATCTTTACACATACAACGAAGCATGATAAAAAGGGAGCACCACGATTCTGCCAGTCTGCAGATGTTATTTGAAATCATTGCATATAAAAAGATACAACATCTTGAGGTTCTCCTGTAACCGCCAATCAGCAAAAGTATAATAATTTCTTTGCTAATTAGTGTAAACGGAAGATCAGTCAGTTTGTAGCTTTCAGCGTGAAGTTTCGACTGGTACATTCACATGATTTATGGCGTAATTAATTCAGCAATGAAACACATTTTGATCGGACTTTAATTCAAAAATTGATACAAAATCTATCGCAGAACAATTACACATGGCAAGGATGTTTGTATTGATGGAGGTCTTAATACACAATTTACAATCATTATGTCTTAAGATTTACAATATTTGTTGTATGTTTCACTTTCTTTATAATTCTGCATATTTTCGTCCGTAACTAATGAACTGTTAAAGATTTGTCAATTTCGAGTAGTGCCACGAAAAGAGCAGTAAAAATCCGTTAAAGAAGTGCTACCAAATTAATAGTTGTAACAATATTTAATGGCACAAAGTGAAAGATCCCTTTTTGAGCATTCTAACGAAGTTTGCAATTATTCAACTTTAATTATTGGGCGAACTATTACATATACAACTTAATTTACGACGTTATTTTAGACTAAAATTTCAGTGCGCAGATAACGGCGCAGTCAAATAATTCGTAAGTAACCTGTACAAAAAGATGTGAGGCTGGTGAAACTGCGAAACTCATTAAGTGACGTACACGGGAATTTCGTGGAGGAGGTGAACAATGTTATATAAGGGCGACAGACATCACGGTGGAGCTGAGAGTTCGCTACGACCTGGCTGCGGCTGCACGTGTGCTGGTCTCGGAGTGGTCTGTGCCACCTCGTTGGAGTAACATCTTGGTCAGACTGAGCTGTGATTCCAGTCACGCACTCTTTAGGATGAAAAACGTTATATGGTTCGTCCAGTAGCTGGACTTAGAAAACTCAGGGCCTAGTGAGGCGCCTGATTATTTTCTGCCAGGTGACTGTCTGGACTTGTGGTTCTCGTGTGGTGTGGGTTTCAGACTTTGTCCCTGAACAATGAAGTTGGACTTCTGCTTTCTGTATGCTGTCTTCTCATTTAACACCAGACGAATCCACAAATGATTTGGAAAAAAAGTTTAGACTTCATTTGTGGCCAGAACTTATTAAAATTTCCTGTTGGATCTTTCGCTAGGATCTAATTATAAAAATTATGGTGGGCTGCACGCTTGATACTTCTTGAGGGTGCACGAGATAACTATTATCTGTTGGCTCCCCTGCATTTTTGTTGTTGTAGTGGCAGTTAAGTATTCTTCGTTTCTGCAAAATTCTTCTAATGGCAACGTTAAGCCGTCTGTTATTTCATTCCTTGAAACGTTCTTATTCGGCGGTGTTAAATAACGTCTTTGAGACCTAACCACAGCTGATCTCCGCTTAACAGATCCGAAACAAAAGTCTCCGTTTCATCCTTTATGTAAGTGACTCTGACACTATATCAACTCGACCAAACAAAAAATTCTCTCATAGCCGAAGATGTAGTTGACAAAGATTCTGTTAATTTCCATCTTCTTTCGTGTCCATTGTGAGTTTGTCGTCCTCTTTTAATGACACCATCAGCCACCGGATTTTTAATCCTAATACTTATTCTTACTTTCCTCTAAGTCAGCATGGTGGAATTGTGGATTCCCACCACAAATTATTAAAGGCTGTCACACTACTGTGACGAAAGTGTTTGTCGTGTGGCAGGCAGAGCTTCCATGTGGATGACAGTTAAAATGCAATCCGAATTTATTGTTACACGTGTCGAACAGTACTTCCTACACTAGTTTAACTCAAAATCCATTTCTTCGTATGGTAATATCCGATAGATAGTTACATACACTTTGTTTGATTTACAGTCGATCTGTCACCCTTATAACCAATTGAATTTTTCGATTTAGTATAGTACATTAACAGAAAAATGTTCATTATATGTCAAGGGTTTTCGGTGAATTTTGACACCAGCAGGAGAACGTACCTGATCTATTTGACAGAAGATGAATGAGTTTCCAATAAATCGTGTTTATGGGACACTGTACCATGAGAAGATTGATGGATTTTTTAAAATACATTCATGATCGTAATGACTATTGAGAAAGGGGAGTACCGTTTTTGAAATATCTGTTGTAAGGAAAATAGCGATTTACGGCTATAAAGGGTCGAGTGCGGAAATTGTTTCAAATTTTCTGTGAGACCCTCGTCACTACGATCGTCATGGTTAGCACCCTGCTTTGAATAAATCTGCTGTAACGTTATTGAAACAAGAAAAGCTTCCATCAAATTTATGCAAATGTCAGCCTTACGCCAGGATGTAAATCACTTTTTGAATGGCGTCGTACGTGAGCCGACTAGTAGACTCATGTTTACACAGATTTGTTTTTTGCTTCTGTCTGTAAAAGTAAGAGGGAGAAGACATCTCGCATTTTCGTGTGAAACTACTCCTTTTTCACACAATCGTTCGTGAATTACAGTATATGTTGACAAGAAGAATAAAACTGGTTTAACATTGACGGCACCAAAACCTAGGTACAGTCGATGGCGTAGGAAGGAACAGAGATTCTCTCGGCCTTAAGAACCCTTTTCATTGCCGTTTCGTTGTGAAAAGATGTTTAGCATAGAGGTACACATAATCACTTCAATCAACAGTACATTTCAAGAATACTTGTGGCAGCATGAAATGTCCCCGTTATAAACAGGAAGTGTGCGAGATATTTTATGTTGGCGGAGTAATTCACCATTCATTCAGAGCAATTCTAATCATAGCTTTCGTCAAATTCTAAATCATTATTATTGAAAGCGTGAAATTATGGATTCGATGGTGTAGGTACTCTAAATTACACTGAAGCGTCAAAGAAACTGTTACAAGCACGTGTATTCAATTGTAGAATTATGTAGACAGGCAGAATATGGCGCTGCGGTCGGCAACGCCTATAAAAAACAAGAGTCTGGCGCAGTTTTTAGATCGGTTATTGCTGCTACAATGGCAGGATATCAAGATTTAAGTGTGCTTGAACGTGGTGTTATAATCGGCAGGCATGGGACATAGTATCTCCGAGGTAGCGATGAAGTGGAGATTTTCCCGTACGGCCATTTAACGAGGTATAGCGTGAATATCCAGGAATCCGATAAAACATCGTATCTCCGACATCGCTGCGACCGCAAAAAGATCGTGCGAGAAAGAGATCAACCACAACTGAGGAGAATCGTTCATCGTGACAGAAGTGCACCCCTTCCGCAAGTTGTTGCAGATTTCAGTGCTGCGTCACCAAGTGTCACGGTGCAAAGCGTCAACGAAACATCATCGATATGGGCTTTCGGAGCAGAAGACCCGCTCGTGTATCCTTGATGACTGCACGACACAAAGCTTTACGCCTCGCCTGGGCCCGTCACCACCGACATTGGACCGTTGATGACTGGAAACATGTTGCCTTGTCGGACGAGTCTTGTTTCAAATTGTATCGAGTGGATAGATGTGTATGGGTATGGATGATGATGAAGATGAAGTCCCATACTCCTTGACAGAGAGTAGGGGATGATGCAGGAGACCCGCAACGCTGTACTAGGCAAGGCCCTAGTGGAGGTGGTTTGCCATCGCCTTCCTCCGACCGCAATGGGGATGAATGATGATGATGAAGACGACACAACAACACCCAGTCATCTCGAGGCAGGTGAAAATCCCTGACCACTCCGGGAATCGATCCCGGGACCCCGTGCTCGGGAAGGGAGAACGCTACCGCGAGACCACTAGCTGCGGACATGAGTATGGAGACAAACTCACGATTCCGTGGACCCTGCATGTCAGCAGCGGACTGTTAAAGCTGGTGGAGGCTCTTTAATGGTGTGGGGCGTGTGCAGTTCGAGTGTTATGGGACTCCTGATGCGTCTCGATACGACTCTGATAGGTGACACGTACGTAAGCGTCCTGTCTGATCACCTGCATCTATTCATGTCGATAGTGCGTTCCGACGGACTTGGTCAATTCCAGCAGCGCAATGCGACAACCCTCAGGACCAGAATTTCTACAGAGTGTCTCCAGGAGCACTCTTCTGAGTTTAAACACTTCCTCTGGCCACCAAACACCCCAGACATGAACGTTATTGAGCATATCTGTGATGCCTTACAACGTGCTGTTCAGAAGGGACCTCCACACCCTCGTACCCCTACGAACCCTGCAAGGTTCATGGTGTCAGTTCCCTCCAGCACTACTTCAGACATTATTCAAGTCCATGTCACGTCACGCTGCGGCACGTCTGCATGCTCGCGGAGGCTCTACGCGATATTAGGCAGGTGCACCAGTTTCTTTGGCTCTTCAGTGAACATTTGTGGATGCATTCTACCTACTATCCTTCACCAGTAGCAATAATTGCACTCCGCATAATTATTTTTGCTGCCATAAACAATGGAAAATATTGAAAAGGAGAAAGAGCGTTGACTCGAATATCCTGAACATTGCTTATAGATGAGAAATGAGCGCCAGACAGATAAACTAATCTGGAACCCTTGTATCTGCCAGCTGTTTTCTAACTGTTGAGCCATCCAAATAAAGCTCTATAAGTCAACCCAACGCTGTGCTCTGCAACTACTTCCTTCTTACTCAGTAGGTAAATACAGTATCTGTTCAAAAGTATCCATACACTTACGTTAGTGGTCACCAGTACTGGATGTATCCACCCTTCGCCTCTATGACGGTCTGCGCTATGCTGGTGACACTTTCAGTCAGGTGCCTGAATGTCTGTGGAAGAATGGAAGCCCATTCTTCCTCAAGAGCCGAAACTACAGCAGAAAATGTTGTACGCTGGAGCCTGGAAAGAAGTCGATGTTCTAACACATCCCAAAGCTACTCCACTGGGTACAAGTCGGGACACAAGACAGCCCAGTCCTTTTCGGGAATTTTGTTGTCCACAGAATATTGGGTCACTGGTGAAGCTTTAAGAAAGGGTTCACGGTCATGCTGATGTAAACAATCATTGTCTCAGAACTGTTCCTCCACTGTACATAATACACAGTACTGTAAAACATGTTCACATTCTTCGACATTTAGGGTTTTCTTAAGCGCAATATGGGGATCACACACTAATCACGAAGAAACAATCCCATTCTGTAACATAACTCCTCCGTACTGTTGGCATTTCACATGGCGGCAGGTAACGTTCTCCACACATTCGCCAAACGCAAACCACTCCATCGGGTTTTCACGGTGTACGGTGTGATTCACACTCCAAATTATTCGTTTGCAGGCAGCCACTGCCCAGTCGCTGATGACGTCACCGCTGGACGGCCATAAGATCCGTCCACTGTCGAGTGACAGCGCTCTTTACCCCAGCTCAAGCGTTGCACAGCATTGATTACCAGACAAGTGTGGCGTATGACGAGCTGATCGACCATTGCACCCAGTGATGTTTACCACCCTACGCGGAGTCACTGTGCTAGCTGGACTGGTGGTAACACTTTGGAACTCACAAGTGATTCCTTCCGCCCGACTTCATGTGATTTTGTACAACCACCCTCAGCTATGCTCGACGGTCCCTGTCCACCAGTACGTGAGTTCTTCCTCATCTTGATTTAGCCGTGGTTATTCCTTCGCATTTCTATTTCACAATCACATTACCAAGAATCAGCTTGGGCAACACTGGAAGTGTTGGTGCATTTGTTATCCAGGTGAAAGCCAATGCCTGGTCCACGTTCGAAGTAAATTAGCTCTCCTGGCCGACTTATGCTGCTCCTACCATTTCTACACTAAAAGAGTAACACTCCTACCCTCCTTTTATGACGGTGGGTCCACCTCTTGTGACATATAGTTGTCAACTCTGCATTACACATGGATGTCCGAATATCTCTGATGAGATACTGTACGCAGTGGATGTCCTATGAGGCCGGCCGCGGTGGTCTAGCGGTTCAGGCGCTCAGTCCGGAACCTCGGGACTGCTACGGTCGCAGGTTCGAATCCTGCCTCGGGCATGGATGTGTGTGATGTCCTTAGGTTAGTTAGGTTTGAGTAGTTCTAAGTTCTAGGGGACTGATGACCACAATGTTAAGTCCCATAGTGCTCAGAGCCATTTGAACCATTTTTGTCCTATGAGGAATTAGAGGGTGTAATCTCCCCCTGTCCTTTCTTCTTCCTTCTACTGCCCACATTAAATAACGCCCAGTCGAAGTAATTAGTAAGTAAAGTCTTTTATGAAGATTGGAGAGGAGCGAAGATTACAATAAATGTCCGCCGGCCGGTGTGGCCGAGCGGTTCTAGGCGCTTCAGTCTGGAACCGCGCGACCGCTACGGTTGTAGGTTAGAATCCTGCCTAGGGCATGGATGTGTGTGATATCCTCAGATGTTAAGTCCCATAGTGCTCAGAGCCATTTGAACCAATAAATGTCCATGTTTACTTAGCTTCCCATTTTGAGATGGTTCCGGTTCTTCTTGTCCAGGGGTCTGATTCTTGAAGGTGGAAATCTAAAATCAGGTCTTCACGGTTGGTTTGAACTACATAAATTTTAAGATTGTAATCGCAGAATTTCTTTTTACGTCAATTATATTTTATTGTGATTTTCACACATTTCAGTATATCATACAGTATTTTGATTTTTTACATTAACAAAGAGGAAATTACATTGTTCGCACCTATTATGCAAGAATACGTTCATCACATCAAAGGCAACCTTACGACTCTCACACTATGCGGAAATAACAATACTCCAAAGAGTTTACGATTTTTCTGAACAAATGAATTCGTACTAGTTTACGTTACACTATTAATTTCGATTATTATTTCATAAATGAATACAGAAATAAATATAGTAAACACAACAGGATTGCGTAATTAATAATATAAATTTTAAGCGTGCAAATAATTCGCAATTTCAAATTTTTCTAAAAAAAAATAATTTTAATTGTTCATTCAGAACTAGTACTTATCGATTATAACACCGAAACTAAAATTTTTTATAGAGTAATTCCTTTTTATAAATTTTAGCTTGAAATGTAACATACTGCGTATAAAATTATATGAACGTTTTCAGAAAATCAACTGAGATAAGACTGACCCGTCCAAAATTCGAAAAATAACACTGGTACCGACAACTACAGTTGAGGAAAAGTAATGCAAGCGGAGGCTGTCCCGTTACAAGGGTTGTATATCACACTCATAAGACAAAAACGGTAATATACGGTGATTGTAAGATTTCAGTTTAGTCACGTCAGAAGATAAGTTTTGTAAGCCATGTTTTATTTACCAAAAGTCTTCCATAACATTTTTATTTAATATTTACTTATTTTGTGCAGGCTACGTCCCACAGGCTGTATATATTGATAAAAGTCATACTGAGGAACCACCGATGGATGCTGATGAAATAAAACTTTAATCACTACCAGTTTCGATCAACCTATCATTATCAGGTAACATAAAATCATTTACATCAGCTTCTATGGTACCGTTCTTATTGAGCATCAACGATACTGCCGTCAATAGCAAAATGCACTAATATAGTCAACAGTGAAATGCATTAATGTAATTAAGTAATCTCTAAGCACTGTCTACATTTAAAGGCCACCCACTACTGTGTGGAGTGGGTTACTTAAACATACATTTAAAAATTTAAATTGTGTTGAAAACTGTAAGCGTGGCAACACTTGTGTGACTGTAGAAAGATACGCCAGAATTACACTAAAAGTACCAGGTTGTCAGCCTCGGCGCACGCTTATTTCATCTGTACAGCAAAACTGGACGACCCAGTTGTCGCCGGCACGGTAGCTCAGCGTGTTCGGCCAGAGGGTTAGCTGCCCTCTGTAATAAAATAAGCTAAGGTAGTAGATCAAGAACGAACTTAAACGGATGTCTTACGACATCCACCCCGAGCAAATGCAACGAACAAAAGCGAACAAAATGAGATTAAAAAAATTTTTTTTTTCTGACAGTCAACAGAAATATGATAATTCGAACTCACATTAGGCAGCTATTTGAACTTTTAAGAATACCTTCCTCACGAATCGTGCAAGTGGCCTCAAGATTCAAAATTTTGGTGGTCATTTAGTACGAAACAGCAGACATGTTCACCATAAAGACAAGTTCCTAGCATTCTACTTTTCACGACTACAAATATAAATTGTTAGAGCGCGAGCAATGCGACAGCATTCATCGTTGCTTGATATACAAAGGTCACTACAAATGTTCATAGATAAATGAGACATATGTGGTTCAGTTGTAGTTGCGTGAACCCTCGTAACTGCGTAATTACATCGTAAGACCTTGAGTTGGCGCCGTATGCTTTGTACGAATGTAGTCACTGTGATGTTGCTCTCCCTGTATGAAGCGAAACTAAATGCTGCCATTATTTTCAAACAAATAGAACCTGGATCCGTCCGAAAACACTATCTGATGTCATTCCTGTCTCTAGTGACATCGTTTCATACGCTATTACCGTCTAATACGTTTATGCACATTCGTCAAAGGTTCACGGAGAAGTGGACAACATTCACGTAACCCATGCAGTAAGAAACGGCGACGAACTGTCACCCCTGACAGTGTGCGATGCGTTAAACTGTTCCGATGTTGCGCCATAACCGAACAGAACGCAGATCTGTCCTGCAATGCCATTCGAATGAGGTGTCGATCTTCTCGGGGGTTAGTTTCGGTTGAGCGAACTGACCCATCTCGTGTTCTACGGCCTTCCGTGTTCGATTCTGTACACACCCTTTGCGCTGCCGAAGCACTTTATTCCACACAAGCAGCAATTTTCCGGATGGATGCATCACTTTCTCGCATGCATGATTTGACGGTACGTTTCAGGCATACATCCACGAAGCATCCTGCACGTCTGCGCAAGTCACATTGATCCATTATCTTTGGTCTACAGAGGCAACGAGAGCCCAGGCACGTTTACCGGTAGGTAGTATTGCGCCGCGATACCAATGTTGACCCTGAAACATCGGGCCGACATGGTTCAAATGCTAATCGCTTCTGTAGAGCCTACGAATGTACATGTAATGAATATGAACGTTCTGTCTCTAGTCGTACAAGGTGCTCTGATTTTTCTGAACATTAGTGTAAAGAATCGTATCAAATTTTGTTTCCTGCTGGAACTAAGCAACTGTATGCCATGACGAAAGAGTTTCTAGTCCGATGCATTATTAAATGTTCTTTTCAAGTTTTTTTTCTTTTTTCACATGCATGACTAATTCCTGTGGCTGCTAAATGTAACAGTATCATCTAAGAAACCCTCAAGGTTTTTTTTTCAGATGCGTAACTATTTACTAGAAGTTCTTGTAGCTACTAAAAATAACGGTATTATCTGAGAAGAGAGGCAACTTCTTGCGTTTATGGCATAGCTGTAGATAGAGCCGCGAACACAACCCCATATGACTCTTAGTGTTTACATGTTTTCATATTTTCGCTGCAATACAATGAACCAAACTGACTGTACATACGTTTCTCAGCAACCTAGATCATCTTTAACACCGCACACAGACCTTTCAATCTTGTTGGAGGGTTAGATGTACAATGAAAACCATATTTTTAAAGTATTCTCTCGTTATTTCAGGTGAGTGTACTGGCGTACAAGAGTACGTGATGAGCGTTTGAGCGTTTGCATAATTGATATAGATGTCTTCTCTATCTGTAGTGTGGCTCAGTGTACTGCAGCTAGACATTTTCTATGAAGAGTGAAAACCGGTTTGAAGCATAGATGCAGAGGTTTGTATAGGCGGAAAGTAAACGTTATAACTCGGGCCCTGAATTGCTCTACTCTTAACCAAGACTCGGAGACACAGTCCTTGTCTTTTTCGTTAGGTCTCCATTGAGGATTTTATACTTGGTGGATCATAAGTAGACTCTGCAGAAATTCTTAAAGATTCCCCACTGCAAGCTGCTAGGCTACAAATGTACTTCGAACACAGCTATATAAACGAGGCAGTTTGTATTTGGCATGATTATGGAAGTCAGACGTCGTAAAGCTCCATATTTTAATTGGTAAAGTGTGTAAATAGCTCTACCGCAGCCTGGCCACAACAGAAATGGCTGGGCTGAATCTTGGTGGCCAGTGGCAAAAATGTTTCAGAATATCCGAGATGTCTTACAGGAGATCTAACACGTTCGCATAAGGGAAATGATACAACCGACGAGGCAGCCGTGGAATCGTGTGGAGGAGACGCTGTAATTCGCTGTGCCGTCCCTCCTACACCTTATCGTCGCACTGACGAACAGAAGGATCATGCGCCCATGGGAAGCACAGAGAAATCACACTTCCGTGAGATGGCGAGCGGTTGGAAGCCTAACTGACAGCACCATTAAAATCGACCAGACAGACGTGGTGAACTTTATGCCAGCCACACCAATGGTAGAAAGCTGTATTTACCAGGTTACGAATGTGATCTTGTCAATTCATCCTCTGTTGGGATGGTACAGGAAGTCTGTAGACTACCTCTTTCGGTGCAAATTATTTTGACGACTTGCGTATCATATTCCGACATAAAAATTTCATTCTAGTTGGCTGGAGACTTCTCTATCATCCTGGGTGACAACAACAACAGACTAGTACCCATTATAAGAACTCCTACCTAACACCAAGGAAGACGAAGTAAATATTTCTGAATTCCAATCAAGAACAACTGCCAAGATGAGAAGCATAGAAGTAGATATCTGCGGTGTAACAAAGCAGCTTAAATTGCTTAATAAAGGCAAGGCCTCCGGTCCAGACTGTATACCAGTCAAGTTCCTCTCAGAGTTTGCAGATAAAATATCTCCATATTTAGCAATTATATACAACCACTCGCTCACAGAAAGATCCGTACCTAAAGACTGGAAAATTGCTCAGGTCACACCAATACCCAAAAAGAGAAGTAGGAGTAATCCGCTGAATTACAGGCCTATATCAAGAACGTGGATTTGCAATAGGGCTTTAGAACATATACTGTATTCGAACATTATTAAGCACCTCGAAGAAAACGATTTATTGACATATAGTCAGCACGGATTCAGAAAATATCGTTCTTGTGAAACACAACCAAGCTCTTTATACTCATGAAGTAATACGTGCTATCGACAGGGGATGCCAAATTGATTCCATATTTTTAGGCTTCCAGAAGGCTATCGACACCGTTCCTCACAAGCGTCTTCTAACCAAACTGCGTGCCTACGGAGTATCGCCTCAGTTGTGCGAGTGGATTCGCGATTTCCTGTCAGAAAGGACACAGTTCGTGGTAAAAGACGGAAAATCATGGAGTAAAACAGAAGTGATATCCGGTGTTCCCCAAGGAAGTGTTATAGGCCCTGTATTGTTCCTGATCTACATTAACGACATAGGAGACAATCTGAGTAGGCGTCTTAGATTGTTTGCAGATGATGCTGTCATTTACCGTCTCGTAAAGTCATCAGATGATAAAAACGACTTGCAAAATGATTTAGATAAGATATCTGTATGGTGTGAAAAAGTGGCAATTGACCCTGAATAAGGAAAAGCGTGAAGTTTTTCACATGAGTACTAAAAGAAATCAGCCAAATTTCGATTACGCGATAAGTCACACAAATCTGAGGGCTGTAAATCCAACTATATACTTAGGGGCTACAATTACAAATAACCTAAACTGGAACGGTCGCATAGATAATATTGTGGGTAGAGCAAACCAAAGACTGCGATTCATTGGCAGAATACTTAGAAGGTGCAACAAGCCTACCAAAGAGACTGCGTACACTGCGCTTGTCCGCCCTATTCTGGAGTTTTGCTGTGTGGTGTGAGATCCGCATCAGGTGGGACTGACGGATGACATCTAAAAAGTACAAAGAAGGGCAGCTCGTTTTGTATTATCGCGAAATAGGAGAGATAGTGTCACAGATATGATACGTAAATTGGAGTGGCAATCATTAAAAGAAAGGCGTTTTTCGTTGCGACGGGATCTACTCATGAAATTTCAATCACCAGTTTTCTCCTCCGATTGCGTAAACATTCTGTTGGCACCCACCTACATAGGGAGAAATGATCATCACGATAAAATAAGAGAAATAAGGGCTCGCACGGAAAAATTTAAGTGCTCGTTTTTTCCAGCGTGCCGTTCGAGAGTGGAACGGTAGAGAGACAGCATGAAGGTGGTTCATTGAACCCTGTGCCAGGCACTTTATTCTGAATAGCAGAGTAATCACGTAGATGTAGATGTAGAACTTGGTGAGAGGCAATCAGTGAGATCTGAGTGGATGGCTGGACCCCTGCTTTTTGAATAATTGGACAGCTATCCGTGGTGTCACCCCCAGACACCACACTTGCTAGGTGGTAGCCTTTAAATAGCCTTTAAATCGGCCGCGGTCCGTTAGTATACGTCGGACCCGCGTGTCGCCACTATCAGTGATTGCAGACCGAGCGCCGCCACACGGCAGGTCTAGAGAGACTTCCTAGCACTCGCCCCAGTTGTACAACCGACTTTGCTAGCGATGGTTCACTGACAAAATACGCTCTCATTTGCCGAGACAATAGTTAGCATAGCCTTCAGCTACGTCATTTGCTACGACCTAGCAAGGCGCCATTATCAGTTG
The DNA here is from genome assembly GCF_021461385.2 of Schistocerca piceifrons. NCBI lineage: Eukaryota > Metazoa > Arthropoda > Insecta > Orthoptera > Acrididae > Schistocerca > Schistocerca piceifrons. The sequence continues at coordinate 1,086,739,437 of NC_060138.1, read as the reverse complement.
CTGTTGATCTTGTAATTCATGTATCGTCAAGAGCGATATTCACCATTTATGGATTAAAGTTAAGTATTCCACCAGCTACGTCCGTTTTTTCTAAAGTCTAATTTCCCTGTCCTGTTCCAGACCTCACGCCAACCTGCGTGAGCTAAAACGCGTGCCTTTCGGCTTCCTCTAGTATTCCTGGGTTGGCTCTCCTGCCAATCCACAACACTATCCACGTGTAAAAGTCAGAGTGTGATGACGCCGTTTTCCCAAACGCTTAGTTCAAAAATGTTTCAGATGGCTCTAAGCACTACGGGACTTCACAGCTGAGATCATCAGTCCACTAGACTTAGAACTATCTAAATCTAACTAACCTAAGGACAGCACACACTTTCATACCCGAGTCAGGATTCTAAGCTGCGACCGTAGCAGCAGCGCGGTTCCGGACTGAAGCGCCTAGAACCAAACGCTTAGTTGATTGTAATATAACTCAGTATAGCAGTGACGAGCCACATATCTGTGTGGACATAGCCATACATTCTGAAGAAAACTGCTGATGTCTGTTCCTTGGGAATCGTAGCAGTAGTTTCGCTTGTGAGAAGACACGTCGTTAAAATCACGAGATGTCCAGCAAGGTCGCTGATGACCTTCTTGCTGACTGACGAAAATCCAACCATTATCACCGATAGCATCCATAGTACACAGTGGAGACATTTAACTTATTAGAAGTTAAATCATGCAACAAAAAATCCTTTATTAACCTACTTCCTTTTTATCTTCAGTGTGGAGACAGCTGTATGGTACCTTTTCGCTCCCAAACAAAAAGTCCGCTTTAGCATAAGTAATTGTTGGTGCTAATGGAACTGACTGTTATTTTCGGAAGCAGTTGCTTAGATACGGCAGCGTCGAGATATAGGACGCAATCATGGCGCTGTCAGCTGAAATTCAGGTTAAAAAAGATCTGGGTGTCCCCACCCGAAAGAAAAAAGCAACAAATTTCAGTAAATTGTTCGAGATGCCGCCGCACATAACATACGTGTAAGTTACGATTAATTTTTCATACTATAACGTATTTACTTCTGTTCTTGAGTAGTACTGGCTTTCTTCTTGGATGACGACGGTCATCTTTGTTTGTGTGGTGGTGCTAGTGTTTACATCGCGTGTGCGAGTGTGTGTATGTATGTGTGTGTGTGTGTGTGTGTGTGTGTGTGTGTGTGTGTGTGTGTGTATGTGTTTATCTTTCCGGATATGCTCTGCTTACTGAGTTTTTAAATTCCCTTGCACAGAGCATCCTTGCTACATTGGTACCTTAAAAATGACAAGATGTACACCTCTCGTAATATCGGCGGTTGTCGATGACGTCACCCGGTTGCCTTCCCGTTGGTTATTTGAGGTATAAATTGCATAAATGAACTATGAGAAGGGGCGGTCATTCAAAGGCTTTATATGTCTTGACCACTGTATTTGCTGTGATCAAGACATGTAGGTGTTTGAGTTAGTTATTTGAACATCGTATACATTAGCTAATGTGGCTGGCACGTGGTTAACATGGATGAAAGGCAACAGCCAGGGTCCATACCCACAGAATTCCGCAAAGCACTTTTCACGGTGCCATGCTGCAGACTTTAACAAGCGTCCGTGCACATGGAATAGGTTTTGCATATCTATTGGAACGGTTTGATCCGAACTTCTTCACGTTTCCTCAAATAAGACACTGTGATTTCACTTTTAATTTGTTTAACGAGGGAAAAAATAGGGTGGTGAGGACTGGTTTCTCGTCACTATGTATTTTTTTCACTGGTCTTATCGTTGTTAAAGGCATCCTATTTGTCATACATTTGCTGTTTTGTCAGCAATGTTTCGACAGTAACAAAATTAAGATTAATAAATTACTTTTTCATAAAACCATAAAAAATGAAATAATCACAGTGGGAAGACAAATGTGAGTAGATTCCTCTTTGTAGTTGGTAATTGCAGCATTCATAAGACTGGGCAACATCTTCACGGCCTTAAGTGGTGCCTTTCTGCATTTTCTTTCTCTTCTTGTGCTTGCTGATATTCCACTTCATAGGTATCTAGACCTTTATTAATCACTCCGCAGTTCTTGATCTTGATACATTCCCTGTGGTGTGTCTACAGTAATTTCTCGCAACAGGAAGTGTCTCGAAAAGAAGTTTTCAGCTTTGTTATTCTTATTTGCGTCAACCTTTACTGCTGTCTTGGCAGTATATATACGAAATCGACTTCCTGCCTTCTTTTCGACAGAAAATGTAACTTACTTTTATTTTCGTTTTAACTTAGCTTTCGTAATAAAGATAAGGTGTTCAATTTCTGTGTGGCTAAGTTCCTGAAAACGTAGGACATTCGACGTTGATGGAGATTAAGAGCCTCACGATCTATCAACATCTCCTATTCGTTTTGAAAATATAATTCGTGAAATTTCGTAGAATTTACTTACATGAATGACATATATCGAACAGAATATACGTCAAACTAATGAACAAGTGGTGTTCACAATTTCAAGAGTTCTGGCTCCAGACTATTCCTCAGTTTCAGTTCCATTACAAATTATCCTGCTTCTTTCCGATGGAACATCATTTTCATTGCATTACCAATATTTCTATTGTGTTCTCGGCTAGTGCATTCTTAATACAGTAGTATTTGGCGTCGTGTGTTTACAGAGCAAGAGATCCTAAAACGGTCAAGCGCCTTCGACGTCTCATGAACACCAACGTCGTTAGTTTGACGGACTGGGACTTCATGGAGCGCTTGGAAGAGCGTACGGTCGAGGTGCACGTGGAAGATCTGCAGGAACGGATGGATGGAAGAGCAAGGGCGGCGGCGGTAAGTGTTTGGAGGAAGTATCACAAACGTACTGCCATGCAGTTTTTCTCCAGTATGAAACTTCCTTACACTCATCTATATGACAAGAAACACGAAGAAAGGGATGTGACTAGACATCGTACCAGCCTGCAGAATGTCTGTAGGTTTATAGACAGCGGAGATTTGATAAATATTTTAGACGCACTTTGATTTTGTTGCCAGTTAAAAATTTCCCTTCGCTTTCTTGGCATATGCTAAACTTCTTAAATTAGTTCCTACCCACGCTTTCTCCTCAACCTTGAAAATAACTCTCATTTGTAGCGTTACACTGGGTATCCACAGCTGTCACGGTTATCTCGGGAAAGCCTCTAAGACTATCGATGTTAACAAATTTCTCTTCTTCAGAAACGCTTTCTTTGCCATTGCCAGTCTACATTTTATATCCTCTCTACTTCGACCATCATCAGTTATTTTGCTCCCCAAATAGCAAAACTTCTTTACTAATTTAAGTGTCTCATTTCCTAATCTAATTCCCTCAGCATCACCCGACTTAATTCGACTACATTCCATTAGCCTTGTTTTACTTTTGTTGATGTTCATCTTATATCCTCCTTTCAAGACACTGTCCATTCTGTTCAACTGCTCTTCCAAGTCCTTTGCTGTTTCTGACAGACTTACAGTGTCATCGGCGAACCTCAAAGTTTTTATTTCTTCTCCATGGAGTTTAATACCTACTCCGAATTTTTCTTTTGTTTCCTTTACTGCTTGCTCAATCTACAGATTGAATAGGATCGGGGAGAGGCTACAACCATGTCTCACTCCCTTCCCAACCACTGCTTCCCTTTCGTGTCCCTCGACTCTTATAACTGTCATCTGGTTTCTGTTCAAATTGTAAATAGCCTTTCGCTCCCTGTATTTGACCGCTACCACCTTCAGAATTTGAAAGAGAGTATTCCAGTCAACATTGTAAAAAGCTTTCTCTAAGTCTACAAATGCTAGAAACGTAGGTTTGCCTTTTCTTAATCTTTCTTCTAAGATAAGTCGTAGGGTCAGTATTGCCTCACGTGTTGCAACATTTCTACGGAATCCAAACTGATCTTTCCCGAGGTCGGCTTCTACCGGTTTTTCCATTCGTCTGTAAAGAATTCGCGTTAGTATTTTGCAGCTGTGACTTATTAAACTGATAGTTCGGTAATTTTCACATCTGTCAACACCTGCTTTCTTTGGGATTGGAATTATTATATTCATCTTGAAGTCTGATGGAATTTCGCCTGTCTCATACATCTTGCTCACCAGATGGTAGAGTTTTGTCAGGACTGGCTCTCCCAAGGCTGTCAGTAGTTCTAATGGAATGTTGTCTATTCCCAGGGCCTTGTTTCGGCTCAAGTCTTTCAGTGCTCTGTCAAACTCTTCACGCAGTATCATATCTCCCATTTCATCTTCATCTACATCCTCTTCCATTTCCATGATATTGTCCTCAAGAACATCGCCCCTGTATAGACCGTCTATATACTCCTTCCACCTTTCTGCTTACCCTTCTTTGCTTACAACTGGGTTTCCATCTGAGCTCTTGATATTTATCCAAGTGGTTCTCTTTTCTCCAAAGGTCTCTTTAATTTTCCTGTAGGCAGTATCTTTCTTACCCCTCGTGATGTAAGCCTCTACATCCTTGTATTTGTCCTCTAGCCATCCCTGCTTAGCCATTTTGCGCTTCCTGTCGATCTCATTTCTGAGACGTTTGTATTCCGTTTTGCCTGCTTCACTTACTGCATTTATGTATTTTCTCCTTTCATCAATTAAACTCAGTATCTCTTCTGATACCCACAAAAAGATAAGGATAATATAAAAAAATGGCTCTGAGCACTATGGGACTTAACAGCTGAGGTCATCAGTCCCCTAGAACTTAGAACTACTTAAACCTAACTAACTTAAGGGCATCACACACACCCATGCCCGAAGCAGGAGTCGAAACTGCGACCGTAGCAGTCTCGCGGTTCGGGACTGAAGCGCCTATAACCGCACGGCCACCGCGGCCGGCTAAGGATAATATAAGGTAATAGCAATAGCAGCAGAGAGCAGGCAGTATAACGGGAGTAGAATTATGATTAATAAGATAGGGGAAAGTGAATGAACCTAGTGTGAACAGATCAGTGATAGGATTACCTTAATCAGAATCGACATCAAACTAAAACCAATAACAGTAGCTGAAATTTACTTACCGAAGTGATGACCAGAAGATGAAGATATGGAAGAAGTATAAAAAGACACTGAACCGATAGTTCCGTACGACGAATATATGAAAATCACGGGGGCTTATATCGCTATGGCGTGGGAGGGAATAGAAGTCAGAATCACGGGAGAAAAGTAATGGATGTTAGGAAGGATTAAGAAGAAATATTTATCGACTTCTGCAATAATTTAGACTAATAACAGCAAATACACTCAGCAAGAATCAGAAGAGGAGGTGATATACTTGGAAAAGGCTTGGATACACGGAAACATACCATCTGGCTTATACCACAGAAACGGAATTACGAAATCAGGTGCTGGATTGTAATATTAATCAGAATATAATTTAATAATGATAAAGATTAAACTGAACTTCAAGAGAATCGTCAGGGAGATGATAGTGTAAAGAAGTGGGATACTGAATTACTGAGTGATGACGATAATAATGTGTGAAAAATATGTGACAAGCGCGTGGAAAGTGTGTGACTGGAGGTGAGAGAATAGTAGAATCTCAACAGACAGAAATACGAAAATCATGTATTTCTGAGTTCTAAAACTTACAGTGAAAAAGGGAAATTAAGTGGAAAGAACTAAAATGGCACAGCAGGTAACAGTACTGGCAGATCGCTGGAATGAAAAGAATGACCCAGCCCTTCTGCAGCTCACTGAAACCTATAGCAGAAAAGCTTAGGCCACAGTACAAACAGCGTACAGGATTTTAAAAGCCGCACCCCACTATGCTCGTCGTCAGCAAAAACAAAGGGATATGACCACTTAAATTTGCTTCTGTCCTCTCATCAAAATATAAATACACTCTGATGTTGCAGATATTGCGATAATAATTCCTACAGTAGGTATTTCAGTCGAAGAGCAATAGATATTCCTAATAAAAGCTATAACTAATGTTCGACATGGAAGGTAACTACGAAAAAACTTTGGGCAACGGAAGAAATAATTCAATTACTCGACGAAAGAAGGAAATCCGAAAATATTCAGGAAAAGAAAGATGTACACAATTCACTTAAGACTGAAATCAGTAGGAAGTTCAGGAAGTTAAAATGAAATGACTTTGGGAAAAATATGAAGAAATTGAAAAGAAAAAGACTGATTCAGCATATAAAATAGTCAACACACTTCTGATGAAATTAAAAACAAAGACGTCAGTCTTAACAGGGCAAAAGGAATTCCACCGGTGAAAGCAGAGGAGATCTAGGGGTGGAAACAGTACACTGATGGTCTTTTCCACGGAAAAGCTGGTGAAATTTTATTTAGATTTGGTATGTTACACTTGTGGCAGCGTAAGTTTGGTATAATTTTCATTGGGTGAAAGGTCCGCACGTGACTGACGAGAGAAATTGCCAAAATCGTGCCTAGAAAGACAATGAAACTGGCACATTTAAACATGCAAGAGGTATCAGAGTGAGTTATTTGATAGGCATGGGTATATAGTTTTATAATAAAATGTACAATAAATGCATTTCGTGAGTTTTCAACGTCAGAATGCCTACGTCAGAATGCCTACTGCTTAAGGCAGTAGGAGGTGAGGTATTGAGGCAGTGTATACATTATTTACAAACTTTGTTTTTTACTGTCGGTGATCTGAGTAAGGGAGATGGCAGAGGAATTGTATGACGTATTTTTGGCGACACGTCTCTCTTGGTGCTATGCTGGGAGAAACATTGTACAGTGGTCGCTTCTTGTAACAGGGAGTGAGAGCGAGGCTGTTAATTTCAAACTCGGCGAAGAAGACAGAGATATTGTCATAGTCACAGGCTTCATGCGAAATCGATCTTACCGAGAAACTTAATAGCGACTAACTCTTCTTTTGATTCAGGGGGAGGTGCGTGCCTGCGGCAACCTGGGAGTGAGCCAGTGCAGCAGATCTGAAGCCTGCTGCGAAAAAGGTCAATGGTTGTCGGTGTGGTGCAAGAACTCACTTGTAGACGGGCAGTGTTAGTGACAAGACGTGTTGATCGACCGCCTCCATAAGGAATGGTCCTCTGTTTCCGTCGCCATGTCTGTTCGCCATTGAGGTCACTGTGACGTCAGTGGACCGTATTGTTATATGCAGATAATGTCACCGAGCGTAACAAAACTCTGTTGCAATTGATCCTCTACTTTCACCCAAGCTCAAAAGATTTCTGTTCGTTTCTATCATTACAGCAAACACACTGAAATGCTTTAACAATTTATGCGGTTTTTAGCAGGGTTACTGTGTTCATCAATTGACTTGACTATCTCAATTGTAGTTCGTGTATTGCCACGGCCTACATGTTTTCAGCTCTGTAACCGACCACAATACCGCTGTCTAACCATGGAAGTAGGATCCAGATCTTCCACTTCGATTAAGAAGAAATAGGGATTACTCTTTCAGAGGGATAACGGTATAATACGAGTTTAGCAATGACAAAGATAATATCCATCGACAAAAGAAGTCGTCCAGTATTAAACAAAGGCCTTAACCTGAAGAAGACAATTTTGAGAATGACCGTCTGGGGTACAATATTGTATGGAAATGTGTCAACGACTGTGGAAACCCGGAAAAGAATAGAATCGAAGCATTGGAGATATGGCGCTATAGAAGGATCTTGAACGTTAGGTGGACAGCTAATACGCAAAAAACAATGCCGCATCATGCATTAAGTTTCAGTACATTTATTCTTTACTGCTAAGATAGTTCTACAGTCGAGTCAACTTAAGGATATTCCTGACATCTGGCAGCGCTTTTGACAGCTTTTAACCGCGAAGCGAAAACGGCTATAGGCGGCATCTATAGAACTATCCATGATGATTTGGATACTATAATTTTACATTCGTACCCTTACTCATATTTCTTCGTACGAGTGTTTCATGATTTAAAGGGCGTTTTCACGAATACAAGAAAACGAAATTTTTCACACAACTCACTACACAGTTCATTTTTTGTTTTCGTTTCTAATAGAAAACTGGCAACATGAGTACTCGGACAATATCGGGTTCGTCAGATACAATTTCTTACCAGTAGAGGAAACTTGGACATATCCGTACGGGTCAAAAACTAAGCAGCGGTCTGTTATTTAGTTGTTATAAGATAAACCGAAAGTAACAAATGTGGTTCGTTCGTGAAGTTCTTTCTTTGGTTACTCTGAGAGTGATGTCGTGACCTTTGCTTTAGGACAAAGGTGTCAAACTCAGAAGCCAAAAAAAGACAAAGATTTTTTAATTTCAGTTTATGAATTACATACTATTCTATTGCGAAGCAGCGAGTGATACTTTTTTTAATATTATTTACTGGTAACATTTTATAGCGACGACTCATTCTCATGCAGTTCGGAATTAGATCCTAAATGTTAGTTTTCACTTGTCATACACAAATATAAAAAAACGAAAGTAGAGCATTCTTTAAAAACAATGAATGATGAACAATGAATGATATAAAACATACATTTAATATATAAAATATCACTAGAGAATGAGCCATCGCTCAAAACCGATGGCAGTAAATAAAATATATAGAAAAGCTCAGGTGTTTTATCCTTACAGTAACGAACTATGCCTTTCAAAGAATTGTTCCAGGCAGAAGACAGAGTACGCGTGGAATATTCAAGTACACTGTCTTGCTGATTCAAGTAATAGTCTTCTCCGAAGAAGTACGCATTATGCAATGTTGTAAATGTACGCGTACCTTTCCACATTTAGCGTCTCCTTAAGGCCAGTAGGGGGATCACAACCTAACCGTATCGTAACGCCACCTCCACTGTCCTCCGCTGTCGTTTCACTGTTGGCACCACATATGAAGGGCTTATTTCAGTAGTAGTACAAGTTCACTTTTGTTCATTCTGAGATACAGAGTCCTAAAGTTAAAAGAGCACTGCAAAATCTGCAGTTGAGATACCAGAAATATTCAGATTTTTCATATTATACGGAAGCAGTTGAGATACAAGAAATATTCAGATTTTTCATATTTTTCAGCGCTCTTTTAACTTTAGGACTCTGTATCTCAGAATAAACAAAAATGGACTTGTACCACTATTGAAATAAGCCCTTCACATGTAGTGCCAACAGTGAAACTACAGTGGAGGTGGCGTTACGATACGGTTAGGATGTGGTCCCCTTACTGCTCTTAAGAAAACGCTAAATGTGGAAAAGTCCATTTTTGTTCACTCTGAGATACAGAGTCCTAAAGTTAAAAGAGCGCTGAAAAATCTGAATATTTCTGGAATCTCAACTGCAGATTTTTCAGCGTTCTTTCAACTTTAGGACTCTGTATCTCAGAATGAACAAAAATTGACTTCTACCGTTATTGAAATTAGCCCGTCTTATGATAGCAGGTAAGGCTTTCCAGGTTTTCGCCAAACCTATACAACTCCATCGGATCGCCACAGACTAGCCGGCCGCGGTGGCCGAGTGGTTCTAGGCCCTTCAGTCTGGGACCGCGCGCCCGCTACAGCCGCAGGTTCGAATCCTGCCTTGGGCATGGATGTGTGTGATGTCCTTAGGTTAGTTAGGTTTAAGTAGTTCTGAGTTCTAGGGGACTGATGACCTCAGATGTTAAGTCCCATAGTGCTCAGAGCCATTTGAACCATTTGTTCCAGTATAATACGAAAGTAAGGGACACGGTTCGCGCGCGAAGCACTTCAAGCATAGGATCCATTGTTTCCGCGGTTAAGTCACCATTGTTGGCTTAAGAGATCGAAGGACAATTAATGATGAGCAGTGTACAACGATTTGGTTTTCCACAAGTCGTTGCTGAATTCTGGGTAAGGAACCGAAAGCGTCACATCACTGTTCATCAAATCAGTGCCAGCTAATACGATGAAACGCACCTTGTATGGGTAGGTGTGATACGTCACAGTCGCATTGACTTGTCACTCAATGAATGTTACTTTAATAAATCCGGCAAACCTATGGTCGCCTTTTTTGAATGTTCTTGTTGTCCGTCTAATTCGTCTCGTAGCCGTGTACGAACTTCTTTTTCCTATGGACTTCGTTACCTTTCAGGGTAGTGCTATAAGAAAGTGTTAACTATTCCGAGCTGCTAAATGATTTCGACTCTTCCACATAATCTTCTACATTTTAACTTTTTAACTCATTAACACAGAGGTTTCAAATCAAGCAGACCACAAACATCTATACAAATCGACTTCAACGTAACATATACAATCCGACTCCAGTCATACCTCAGAGTTGAAAGTAAGTGTTACAGTAATTCATTTGTTCGGGGCTTTCGCTGACCTTTTCAGTGGCCCTTTTACTACTAGGAGTTCTTGAGACAAAACCGTACAGCAAGTGAACCCTTCTACCTGACGTCATGGCTTGCCGTTGTCCTTTGCTCTTACTATTCACGCGCGATCCGCACAGACCACAGATCGGAGCGCCAACGGTGGATGCTCCCCACTTACATACTACTGAAGTTTTTAAACGATACCATCATCTGTAGCTGCCCTGAAGCCTAATAGTGGAACAGGGTATTACTCACAACACTATGTTACACAACACTAGGCAGGCAACACGCCCAACAATCGGTACGCAAGTGACAGCACGCGCTACCTAATATGGTCCAGAACGACACGTATAAAAACGAGATTCTTCCGGGGCTCGTATCTCTGGTTCTGTTGTTGTTAGAAGCTTAGTACCAACTGCCTCGGATAGCCCTTCAGTTAGCAACAGAAGGATCGTCGTAGTGTCAATACCCTACAGATCAGGCTCAGAGTACGAATATTACACACTTCCTCTTGATTTGGCAAATGCAGCAACTCCGTTGGTTCTTTTCGCATTTGATGCGGTCTACGGTGGGCCTTAAGGGGCCTTGTAGAAGTGCAATTATTCCACTGACGGTTCCTTAGAACATTCGAAAACTTTTTTATCATTTTTTCGTACCAAAACCGAGTCACAGAATCACTACGGCTTTTGAACAGAAAGCCGCTGAAATTTTTACTCTGCATTCCTGAGGTACCAATCCCGGGTCACCTTGAAAATTTTCTTGATATGTTTATCCATTACCGATATACAAAACTTCAAAGTTATTCTGCTTCTACTCGAAAAATGTGCATGTAAATTCACTGACATCTACATCTACATGGATACTCTGCAAATCACATTTAAGTGCCTGGCAGAGGGTTCATCGAACCACCTTCACAATTCTCTGTTATTCCAATCTCGTATAGCGCACAGAAAGAATGAACACAAATATCTTTCCGCACGAGCTCTGATTTCCCTTGTTTTATCGTGGTGATCGTTCCTCCCTATGTAGATCCGCGTCAACAAAATATTTTCGCATTCTGAGGAGAAAGTTGGTGACTGGAATTTCGTGAGAAGATTCCGTCGCAACGAAAAGCGCCTTTCTTTTAATGATTTCCAGCCCAAATCCTGTATCATTTCTGTGACACTCTCTCTCCTATTTCGCGATAATCCAAAACGTGCTGCCTTTCTTTGAACTTTTTCGATGTACTCCGTCTGTCCTATCTGGAAAGCATCCCACACCGCCCAGCAGTACTCTAAAAGAGGACGGACAAGCGTAGTTAAGCAGTCTCCTTAGTAGGAGTGTTACATTTTCTAAGTGTCCTGCCAATAAAATGCAGCCTTTGGTTAGCCTTCCCAACAACATTTTCTATGTGTTCTTTCCAATTTAAGTTGTTCGTAATTGTAATACCTAGGTATTTAGTTAAACTTACGGCTTTTAATTAGACTGATTTATCGTATAACCGACGTTTAACGAGTTCCTTTTAGCACTCATTTGGATGACCTCACACTTTTCGTTATTTAAGGTCAACTGCCACTTTTCGCACCATTCAGATATTTTTTTTCTAAGTCGTTTTGCAGTTTGTTTTGATCTTCTGATGACTTTATTAGTCGATAAACTACAGTGTCATCTGCATACAACCGAAGAAGGTTCCTCAGATTGTCTCCCAAATCGTTTATATACATAAGGGCCTCTAACACTACCTTGGGGAACGCCTGAAATCACTTCTGTTTTACTCGATGACTTTCCGCCAGTTACTACGAACTGTGACCTCTCTGACAGGAAATCCCAAATCCAGTCACATAACTGAGACGATATTCCGTAAGCATGCAGTTTCACTACGAGCCGCTTGTGTGGTACAGTGTCAAAAGCTTTCCGGAAATCCAGGAATACGGAATCGATCTGAAATCCCTTGACAATAGCACTTAGCTCCTCATATGAATAAAGATCTAGTGGTGTTTCACAGGAACGATGTTTTCTATACCCATGTTGACTGTGTGTCAATAGACCGTTTCCTTCGAGGTAATTCATGATGTTCGAACACAATATATATTCTAAAATCCTGCTGCATATCGACGTCAACGATATGGGCCTGTAATTTAGTGGATTACTCCTACTACCTTTCTTAAATACTGGTATGACCTGTGCAACTTTCCAGTCTTTGGATACGGACCTTTCGTCGAGCGAACGGTTGTATATGATTGTTAAGTATGGAGGTACTACATCAACATACTCGGAAAGGAACCTAACTGGTATACAATTTGGTCCAGAAGACTTATTTTTATTAAGTGATTTGAGTTGCTTCACTACTCCGAGGATATTTAATTCTACGTTACTCATGTTGGCAGCTGTTCTCGATTCGAATTCTGGAATATTTACTTTGTCTTCTTTTGCGAAGGCGAAGGCATTCTGGTATGAGGTGAAATCTAAGTAATAAATAACCCCAGAAAATCGATCAAACTTTAAATGCATATTATCTACGCATTTATCTAGGAGTTTCATCTTCTACCTATCAAAACTCTTTATCCGTTGTCGAAAAACATCCCAAAACATGGTTTTTGGGTACCAAAATCGAACAACAGATTCCAAGACGGTTAGACGCAGGAAATGGGTGTAATCTTTACGTTATAATCCTAAGATTCCGATCTCGCTTTTCTTGGTATCTTTACCCGTTTCCGAGTAACAGATGTTACCCTCCATGCACACGCAAAATACGCGCGTTTAATCTGGCGAGAGGCGTAAACGTAGTTTATGAAACAATGGAGGAATATATTGTAAAGCGTCGCCGTTATCATCGGAAGGGTTCGGGAACCTCATGTTGTACTGAAGCACATGCAAAATTTTTGTGCACGTAAAATCCGGTCTGAGGCGTAAAATTAGTTTTAAGTTATTAGAATTCCACATAAATAAAGTATCAAAATATTGCTGACTCTTAAAGTTCTTTTCACATGGGTGATATGCCCTGATGTAGCAGGGAAAAGAAGGGAACGAACCGAAAAATCCTCCTATCGGAGCACACAAAAGGCGAATATGCTACTTCTCAAAAGGCTGTGGCTGAGATGTGCGGTACCAGCTGCCTCTTTCTACCTTCCTGATGACCTTTAAAAATTTTCCCAAAAATTTTGGCGTGCGAACGTATTAACGCTTTTTAATGCTGAGAAAGAAGAAGACAGTGGCAGTGGGAAACAGACGGAAAAGTAACAAATACTGAGAGACATAGTGTATGACCGTGACAACGAGGTACAGATAGTGGCAGTGGGAAGGAATAAATGAGATAGAAGCAGCAATAGAGAGCACGGGGGAATCAGTGACAAAGAGCAGAGACAGTAGTAGTAGGATAAAATGAAGGAGAATGTGGCTGTGAGACAGAAGAAAGTGACAGAGAGACAAAAAAAAAATAACGACAGTGAATTGGACCGAATGACTGAATGAGAATGGGAGGGGGTAGTGGATGGATTTGAGCGACTTACAGAGATGGACTATTGGATGTGAGCGACTTACAGTAGGGGAGTTTGTTGGAGTGGTAGGTGAGCTGCAAATTAAAAAGAGTGCGAGTGTGTTCGCATTCCAAAATTTGTAGGATAAGTTTTAAATGTGCTGAAGAAGATGGAATGAGGCTGCTGGTACCCCACTTTTCAGACAGAGTATTGTTAACAGGAACACATTCGCCTTTTTTGTGCTCCGATAGATAGCAACATCGAATGAATGTCTCATTGGTCGTAATACCCAGATTTTTTTCACATAACAAGTCTCCATTGTTCCTTTCGGAAAACCAAAGAAATACAAAGACACTGATTTTCGTGGCCTGAAAAATCTGTTGAGTCCTTCCGTAACAACGTTTTTCAGGAACGAACAGCAGAGTGGAAAAAAAAAATATTTCTAAGTTTCGTTCAGACACATCCAAAAGTATTCACATTTTAAAGGCGAATACTTTTGGGAACGTTAAAAAGATACGTAGCAAAGAACTTGTGTTGTTTTCAGAACAACGGGTGGATGCTTTTAAAAGTAACTACTTAAACAATAAATAGTTTATTGTCAGATTCTATCGCTACTGACAGTTACTTCCGACATTAGTTGCTTGCTCGCACACTGCATTACCAGGTGCTGTTGTTTCCTCGATAATGTCAAAATCTGCCTCATCAAACTATCACATATTCTCGCCGCAGGCAGCTGCGCATCTGCGTCTGTGGGAGGAGGTGCTGAGGGGTCAGTGCACGCTCCCTCTTGAACACCTGGCCGATCCCTGCATGCGCGACATACGTCGGCAACAGCTGAAATTGGAGGCGCTACAGCACAAGGTAAGACCAGAGTATTACGTTCAAAAATATGGCTTGTTATCAAAATTCAAGAGTTCACAGTTAGCTATTACTGTTTTCGCGTAGTTACAGTATTTTTCTCGTTGTTCTTGCCTTACACTACGAAGGGTACTGCTACGCTAGACAGTCGATTTGTGGTAGAGGAAATTGGATTTCGAGAACAAGAGTCATAAAGCAATTAAGGAGGTTTTTGAGGAATAAAAAAACATTGAAACAATCTCCTGCAATACTATTACGTTGCGGTGGATCAGACCGTCAAGCGTGAGTGAAGTAACAGTCGGATAACGAAACAGTTAACATCTGCAGCCAAGAATTTGATTAACAAGAAACATAATTACGCATCACCAAATTGTCAGTTTGATGACTTTTTTTAGGGAGGGGGTGAGTGTGTATATCCGGGGATGGGGGTGGGTAGGGGTAGAAATTGTATGGGAGAAAAAGTAGTGACTGCAGTAAGCAAGTTCAAGCCGGTGTAGATTGCAGTAGCTATATAGAGACGATGATGCTTGCATAGGACCGACTAACGTGGAAACGTCCATCACATCAGTCTTCAGACTGAAGATTACAACGACAAAATCTTTCTAAGTAACTACTTCTGTGATTTATTTGTTTCAAGTACGAAATTGCTTATCTTTTGCAACTGCATTTTTATTATTTTTTATTGTTTCACATTGTTTGTCAGGCATCTCCACGTGTCAACAAACAAATAAAAGAAATAATTGACAATGGAGAAAACGACATCAATCGATCGCGAAATCTATCGTTTTCTTACAGCATATCTAGATGTTAGCTATTACATAGTCATCTTAAGTGTCAGAAATTACAGTGCGGGAGAATCACGAACAAATATAAAATAGCTGACAACGTATCCTAAGTAGAAACTTAAGCGCCACACAGCTACGTGCGATATAACAACAGGTAACACTATCAGAAGTGTCACGTAATAAACAATGTAGGTTGGTGTAGAGCGTCCAGGAGTCTAACATGAATTGAAGCCGTTATTTACATGGTTAATCAGCAAGAAAATGTGACGTCAGAGAAATGTGATGCCTCCATCGAAGTGACAATGAGTAGTTAAATGAAAATAAAGCTATATAATTTTTAAGTTTTATAAAAAAATGTAGTGAACAATAAAACCAAAAATAGTGGTTAAATCATGGAAAGCAAGTCACATGTGTGCAGCCCTAAGTGTAGCCCGCTCAGTGACAGTAAGTATACGATACTATGTCATATATTCTTGCACTACAATCCAGTGGAAGAATATGCATTTTTACAGTTTCATACAACACGAAAAGTACAATGTTAAAATAGTGTACCAAAATAATTAAAATTAAAAGGAATGACCATAGTACTAGAAAACATGGTGTTCCCTCTCTGGGAACAAGTTAAAATTGTAAGACTCGTAAAAATTCATTAGCCCCAACTCCGGACTTAGGGTACAAACATGTGGAATAAAGCGCTCGATTACTGTTCTTTCCTGCACTTCCGTATTCAAAGATCTCTGCGCACAACAGGGTCATGTGGATACCAGTCTGATTAAACAGAAATAACTACAAAAATTTTGTTATGGGATATGTAATATTTTATAACAGAACTTCTAAATTATCTTGATAAGTAAACTATGTAGATTAAGTACTCATTTAAATGCCTCCCATACAGGGTTAAATCCACTGACAAAATTCCGCAGGTTGTTCAGAGGAATTTTCTAATTATTTTTATATCAGGGACTCTTGGTCTCTTGGCTCTGGGGGATTGCTACGAGGAAATAATGAAGTTAAAATGCATTCGGTTTGTTACCTGAACTATCTCTGATTCTAAGACAATAGCTTCACATAAGTTAAAAGTCTGTCATATGCAATCACTGTAACGTCCAACACAAAATGCATAATAAAACAACGAAATTCAGTTGCAAAAATAATGTGATGTTGTTGCCGCTGCTCCGGGAACAGTTCAACGTAGCGCTGTTGTGCCACCCTTCCACTGAATTCACTGAACACATGCACAAGGTCCTTAGAGGCCATCTGTTATGACCACCTACTTAATAGCTTATTTGTCCTTCTTTGGAACAATATAAATCACTGATTCGGCGAATCAGGGATCCGACAGTCTGTTGGTAGGTTTGCGGAAGTATGTGGCATTAAATGTCTACGCACAGGTCATGGAATTCGCGTACATAACAGGCAGCTGATTTGCGTATGCGATGATGGCGCCCGATAGCGACCCAGATGGGTTCCATAGGATTTACACCAGGCGTATTTGGTCGCCGAGGCATCAACATGAGTTCACTCTAATGCCCCACAAACCACTGAAGCACGGTTGTGGCTCCGATACACGGACAGTTA
The DNA here is from genome assembly GCF_021461385.2 of Schistocerca piceifrons. Taxonomy (NCBI): domain Eukaryota; kingdom Metazoa; phylum Arthropoda; class Insecta; order Orthoptera; family Acrididae; genus Schistocerca; species Schistocerca piceifrons. Next base: position 1,086,722,527 of record NC_060138.1, on the reverse strand, counting down.
TACTGCTGGAAGATGGCATCGTCATCGGTGAAGACATCAAGCATGAAGGGATGCAATTGGTTCGCGGCTGTTAGCATGTCTTGGATTATTACCACTGGCCCCAAAGCAAGCGCAGGAGAATGTCTCCCATAGCACAGAGCTGCTCCCACTAGCCTGTGTCCGTGGCTCGCTGCACGTTTCGAGCCGCCGTTCACCTCTGATGGCTTCTGTGGTGGCGACCACCGACCTAATGTATCAAAACTGTGATTCACCCGAAGGGCTAACACGTTTCCATTGATGGACTGTCGAATGCCGTAGGTCCCGTGCCGCAGTCGTAATTAACGATGTCGTTGAGTCAGTATGTGAGACGTAGGGTTGGTCTATAGCGGACCTCCATGTTCAACAATGTAAGATGAACGGTGTGTTCCGAAACACATCCGCGTGGACCAGCGTTGAGCTCTTTCAGCAGAGATGCCGCAGATCACCTATCTTTCTTTACAGACCAGACAAGCCTCCGAACTCAAGTTCTGTGGAGAGCCGTAGCGCCTAGTGGTAGTTTCACTGTCCTTCTACCTCTTTCCGCAGATGTTCACGACAGTAGCACGTGAACATTCGGCCAGCTTAGCCGTTGTCGAGATATTCATTCACAGGCTCTGCATAATAATGATCTGCCCTTTGTCAAAGTCGCTTATCTCAATGAATTTCCTCCGTCCGTGTCTGCTCCGTTTACATACTTTTCTTACCACGTCACGTGTCCGCAACGCCACCAGGAGGCATACAACGTCGCCGTGGGCAGTGGTCATAATGTTTTGGCTTATCAGTGAACATACTGCTGTGTATCACTGTGGATGTACAACCAACACTGCCGGAAAAAGCAAACCCGAGACAGAACAGAGCAGTATTTAATACAAGATTCGGGATGAAGACTAAAGTGGGAGTTGATGTGGGCAACAGGAAGAACTGTGAGTGAATGGAATAAGTTAGTTTGCAATAGGGGCATGCAACACACACACACTCTGTTGTGCATATATTTTCAGTGCAAAGCGGATAAAGAATACAACTGGGGATCCCATATCAAACAAAATGGAGTTTCTCTGTAAAAAGACATAGTGGACCATGTGTTACTTGCATTAATATGCTCTGAAAATAACCCTTAACAATCACCGAAATTTTGGCGGTGGATTTCGTGCTCACCATCTGTAGACCAAGGAAGATGCTTAATAAAAGTGCGGTGAATTTGACTGACTAAAAGCAAAAGAAATTCCTTGGTTTTTTCCAGACTATTTTCAGCAGTCGATATATGTTTCAAAAAACTTTTGACACTGAACTGCATTAACCGGATTTTATTAGTACTGCCGGTTTCGGCGGTAAGCGATCATCTGGTAAGAAAGTCACTTAAAACATTTCATTTGTTATGAATATTGAAACACAAAGCATAGAATATTTTAATTCACATGAAGCACGTAATAAAAAAAAAATCATTCATAGCATTTACAAGTGCAGCAATCGTCCCATTCATACGAGATGAGAGCGACAAATACCGTTCGTTGCTGTGAATCTGCATAAATAAAACTTCCAATAGTGTGGCTGCAGATGCCTATTCAGTTAGCGTACATTAATTTACAGTTTTATTCGCAGACGTTATGAACTTCAGTTCCTGTTAGCCTTAAAAATTAATATTCATAGTAACACGTTTTAAATTGTTGGAAACATAATTAAGATGCAGTGTTTGTTTATCAACAGGCAGACAAGCTGGGAACAACTTTTCAGCGTGTCCTCTCCCAGCCAAAGGTAAGACTTCACAATGTTCGTCTATAGTTATCGAATAAGAAAGCATATACATTTTGAAATATGGTGACGTTTGTTGTCTGTAATCAATGAATAGACTGCGACCAGTGTTTGAAAATTTCCTTGATACTTCAGCATGTTACAGACGACCCATTACTATCTCACTTCAAGGCAGCAGAAAATACTTAACATAACTTAACTTTCGCAGTCCTATGCACTAGTTATGCTCATGCTGCACAAGGCTACAGCAGAATACATATCTCCGACACTTCATTCGCGATGTACATTTAACTGAAACTCAATTATTTTGTAATTCTGTATAAAATGTGCTGCCTATCAAAACCGCCACTGTTTCTGCTGTTAGCCATAACGTACGACACTCATTGGTCAACACAGTAAATATTCAGGCTCGTCAACATCAGCACCATGTATCGACTGACACAAATATACCAGTGCAGGCAAGTCCTTCAGCAAATTACACAAGTACACAAGAGTTTTAGAATTCTGTCAGGAGCAATATCAAAAAGAAATGACGCCCTCCTAACAAACGATACGGGAGCCACCTGCACGACAGGTAAGATGAATTTCATCACTTTACCATAGGACAGAGACATTGTTCTCGCAACAAGACCTTGCTAGACAAAATTTCCTTCTGTGTTTACAGATTTCGACGACGATTATAACACATTAAATAATAAGTTGCTACTAAAAATGAGTTATGCATTTGCGTTTAATGAACACTTCATGAAAACTATTTCCAAAACGACTAATGGAGCTCACCCAAGCACTCCAGCTACAATTTCTACGAGTTTTTCCCAAAACGGAAAGGTGCCAAGCTACAGGTCTCCCCTTTCACATCAGGTACACATTACATGTCGACATGTCGACCAAAGAAGTAGACTTCATGTGCATATATACACTCTTCAAAAAAAGTTTTCCATCACCTCGGTTTCGAGAGTTCCGGAACCTGTACAAAAAATGTGAATCGAGATCAACAAAAACATCATTTCCGCCCTTTTTATTGCTCATGAAAACTACACATTGCATGTTGTAACACCATACAGCAAGACCTTCAGAGGTGGTGGTCCAGAGGGCCGTACACAACGGTACTTCTAATACCCAGTAGCACGTCCTGTTGCACTGATGCATGCCTGTATTCGTCGTTCCATACTATCCACAAGTTCATCAAGGCACTGTAGGTTCAGATTGTCCCACTCCTCAAGGGCGATTCGGCGAATATCCCTCAGAGTGGTTCTGGGTCACGTCGTCCATAAACAGCCCTTTTCAATCTATCCCCACCGAGCGAGGTGCTGCAGTGGTTAGTACGCAGGACTCGCATTCGGGAGGACGACGGCTCAATCCCGCGTCCGGCCATCCTGATTTAGTTTTCCGTGATTTCCCTAAATCGCTCCAGGTAAATGCCGGTATGGTTTCTTAGAAGGGGCACGGCCGTCATCCTTCCCCATCCTCCCCTAATCCGATGAGACCGATGACCTCGCTGTTTGGTCTCTTCCCCAAACAACCCAACCCAACCCCAATCTATCCCAGGCATGTTCGATATGGTTCACATCTGGAGAACATGCTGGCCACTCTAGTCGAGCGATGCGGTATCCTGAAGGAAGTCATTCACAAGATGTGCACGATGCAGGCGCGAATTGTCGTCCATGAAGACGAATGCCTCGCCAATATGCTGCCGATATGGTTGCACTATCGGTCGGAGGATGGCATTCACGTATTGTACAGCCGTTACGGCTCTTTCCATGACCACCAGCGGCGTACGTCGGCCCCACATAATGCCACCCCAAAACAGCAAGGAACCTCCACCTTGCTGCCCTCGCTGGACACTGTGTGTATGGCGTTCAGCCTGACCATGTTGCCTCCAAACACGTCTCCGACGATTGTCTGCTTAATGGCATATGCGACACTCATCAGTGAAGAAAACGTCATGCCAATCCTCAGTGGTCCATTCGGTATGTTGTTGGGCCCATCTGTACCGCGCTGCATGGTGTCGTGGTTGCAAAGATGGACCTCGCCATGGACTCGGAACGGAAGTAGCGCATCACGCAGCCTATTGCGCACAGTTTGAGTCGTAACACGACGTTCTGTGGCTGCACGAAAAGCATAACTTCTTAAGTAATAGAACCCAGTACGTTGTCCTCGATGGTGAGTGTTCATCGGAGGTGAGGGTATCATCTGGAGTGCCCCAGGGAAGTGTGGTAGGTCCGCTGTTGTTTTCTATCTACATAAATGATCTTTTGTATAGGGTGGATAGCAATGTGCGGCTGTTTGCTGATGATGCTGTGGTGTACGGGAAGATATCGTCGTTGAGAGACTGTAGGAGGATACAAGATGACTTGGACAGGATTTGTGATTGGTGTAATGCAGGAGTAGGTTTAATAATGAATAAAAAAATAGGAATGCGGGTAAGGTACTACAAACAGCATAGTGAACGCATTATTGTGGCCAAGATAGATACGAAACCCACTCCTACCAAAGTGATACAAGTTTATATGCCAACTATCTACGCAGATGACGCAGAGATTTATGAAATGTATGATGAGATAAAAGAAATTATTCAGATAGTGAAGGGAGACGAAAATTTACTAGTCATGGGTGACTGGAATTCGATAGTAAGAAAAGGAAAAGAAGGAAACATAGTAGGAGAATATGGAATGGGGGGTAAGGAATGAAAGAGGAATCCGCCTGGTAGAATTTTGCACAAAGTATAACATAATCATAGGTAACACTTTGTTCAAGAATCATGAAAGAAGGTTGTATGCATGGAAAAAGCCTGGAGATAGTGGAAGGTTTCAGATATATTATGTAATGGTAAGACAGAGATTAGGGAAACAGGTTTTAAATTGTAAGACGTTTCCAGGAGCAGATGTGGACTCTGACCACAATATATTAAAATATAGATTAAAACTGAAGAAACTGCAAAAAGGTGGGATTTTAAGGAGATGGGACCTGGATAAACTGACAGAACCAGATGTTCTAGAGAATTTCATAGAGAGCATTAGGAAACGATTAGCAAGAATGGGGGATGGAAATAGAGAAGAAGAAGAATGGGTCGCATTGAGAGATGAAATAGTGAAGGCAGCAGAGGATCAAGTAGGTAAACAGACGAGGGCTAATAGAAATCCTTGGGTAACAGAAGAGATGTTGAATTTAGTTGATGAAAGGCGAAAATACAAACATGCAGTAAATGAACCAGGCAAAAAGAAGTACAAACGTCTCAAAAATGAGATCGATAGGAAGTACAAAATGGCTAAGCAGGGATAGCTACAGGACAAATGTAAGGATGTAGAGGCTTATCTCACTAGGGGTAAGATAGATACTGCCTGCGGAAAAACTAGAGAGACCTTTGGAGAAAAGAGAGCCACTTGTATGAATATCAAGAGCTCAGATGGAAACCCAGTTCTAAGCAAAGATGAGAAAGCAGAAACGTGGAAGGAGTATGTAGAAGGTCTACACAAAGGCGATGTTCTTGAGGACAATATTATGGAAATGGAGGAGGATGTAGATGAAGATGAAATGGGAGATATGATACTGCGTGAAGAGTTTGACAGAGCACTGAGAGACCTATGTCGAAACAAGGCCCCGGGGGTACACAACATTGCATTATAACTACTTATAGCCTTAGGAGAGCCAGCCCTGACAAAACTCTACCGTCTGTTGAGAAAGATATATGAGACAGGCAAAATACCCTCAGACTTCAAGAAGAATATAATAATTCAAATCCCAAAGAAAGCAAGTGTTGACAGATGTGAAAATTAGCGAACTATCAGTTTAATAAGCCATGGCTGCAAAATACTAACAAGATTTTTTTACAGACGAATGGAGAAAGTGGTAGAAGCCGACCTTGGTGAAGATCAGTTTGGATTCCGTAGAAATGTTGGAACACGTGAGGCAATGCTGACCCTGCGACTTAGTTTAGAAAATGGATTAAGAAATGTTAAACCCCTCTTTTCCAGCATTTGTAGACTTAGAGAAAGCTTTTGACGAAGTTGACTGAATACTCTCTTTCAAATTCTGAAGGTGGCAGGGGTGAAATACAGGGAGCGAAAACCTATTTACAATTTGTACAGAAACCAGGTGGCAGTTATAAGAGTCGAGGGGCATGAAAGCTAAGCAGTGGTTGGGAAGGGAGTGGGACAGGTTTGTAGCCTATCCCGAATGTTATTCAATCTGTATATTGAGTAAGCAGTAAAGGAAACAAAAGAAAAATTGGGAGTAGGAATTAAAATCCATGGGGAAGAAATAAAAAGTTTGAGGTTCGCCGATGACATTGTAATTCAGTCAGAGACAGCAAAGGACCTGGAAGAACAGCGAAACTGAATGGACAGTGTGTTGAAAGGAGGATATTAGATTAACATCAACAAAAGCAAAACGAGGATAATGGAATGTAGTCGAATTAAATCGTGTGATACTGAGGGAATTAGATTAGGAAATGAGAGCCTTAAAGTAGTAAATGAGTTTTGCTATTTGGGGAGCGAAATAACTGATGATGGTCGAAGTAGAGAGGATATAAAATGTAGACTGGCAATGGCAAGGAAAGCGATTTTGAAGAAAATAAATTTGTTAACATCGAGCATAGATTTAGGTGGCTGGAAGACATTTCTAAAAGTATTAGTATGGAGTGTAGCCCTGTATGGAAGTGAAATGTGGACGATAAATAGTTTAGATAACAAGAGAATAGAAGCTTTCGAAATGTGGTGCTACAGAATTATGCTGAAGATTAGATGGGTAGAACACATAACTAATGAGGAGGTATTGATCAGAATTGGGGAGAAGAGAAATTTGTGGCACAACTTGACTAGACGAAAGGATCGCTTGGTAGGACATATTCTGAGGCATCAAGGGATCACCAATTTAGTGTTGGAGGGCAGCGTGGAGAGTAAAAATCGTGTAGGGAGACTAAGATATGAGTAAACGAAACAGATTCAGAAGGATGTAGTTTGCAGTAGGTATTGGGAGATGGATAAGCTTGCACAGGGTAGAGCACCATGAGAGCTGCATCAAACCAATCTCTGGACTGAACACCACAACAACAACAACATATCCACTCCACCTACCAGTATATACAATCTTGACTTCCTGAAGTTTTGAAAAACGTTGGGAGTATGAAATGGTACTCATTTAACACGATATGAATTCAGAATTGAATATAAGACTTCAAAAGTTAAGATTGTATGGATTGGTATGTGGAGTTCTCACAGTTTTAAAAGTGCCATTGTATTTAAATCTAACCTATCTAGCTAATAGTTAATTTTGCTTGAATTCTCACGCATCTTAACAGCACCAAGTCATAAAATTTAAATTTAATACAGTTTAAGTTTTTTTATGCTTTTGAATCTTAGTTTCAGATTGTTTGCTCATTTTGTCTGTACATTTTTAGCTTTCATCAATGATAAATTGTTTACATGGATGAAATCCTATTAATTTTTCAAATATGCACTTTGATTTTATATACAGTGTTACATTGTCTAGGAGTAAAACTTGTGCTTTCATGATTCAATGAATTAATTATAGTTTCCAGGTCAATTAGATATTTACACTCAGACCTATGGTGCTCACTGCAGTATGTTCAACTTAAGCATTTTATTTCACACTTATATTTTCTGCAGGATCACTGGGTAGATGATATACTTATATATGTATAACTTGAACCTGATTGTCAGCGATTCCTACTTTCTGTAGTTCTGAAAAAGGCTATCTCCCATTGCCTGACAAAATACTTTTTGGTTTTCTCACATCTATAAAACAGTCTTTAGATAATTTACTATACTCACCTTTACCTGCTGGGTTTGCAGATGGTATAATTCACTAAATTTCAAAAAAATTTCTACTACCACTAATACGCAACTAAAATTTTCTGATGATATTGATAAAAGTCGATACAATTCCAAAGCAGGTACTTACATTGCATTGGTAGGCTTGCTGCCAGCATTCACAACTCTCGCACTTTGACACAAGTCACAAAATTCTTTCCACTACTTCCCTTATGTGGCTGGTAAAGACAATGCGCTCTCAGAAATTACCAGTGCCCTTCCTTGCTCTACAGGGCCCATATAATCATTTGGAAGTAGTCAGTCTGTCCATTAATATTCTGGCAAGGCCAAAACAAACGCCAGATTTTGCAACTTTACTCCCTCCCAAAGAAAAATATATGTTTTTAAATGTTGTATAACACCCTTATTTTTTCGGCTTTTGCCTCATCAAACTCTGTTTTCACTAATTGCAGACAATCGTGTGCTTTTCGATTTTATCTCTTGTTTCTACAAAAATACACAGTTTTGTCTTTCCCTTCTACGTCTTCGAATGATTTAATTTCGAAAATGCATTCATTTTCCTCTTTCTCACACAGGATGCCAGATACACAATTGCTTGTACCTTTTACATAATTGTTTTCCAGATGGAACTGCTGTAAGAAAGTACCATCTGGTTAATCGCTTCTGTGGTGATCAGCATTATTTTAGAAAAGTTAATGCTATGTGATCTGTGTGGATAATTGTTTTGTGAATCCATGTAAAATTTCCAAATATTTTAAAGCACAAATTTTTCATAGTACGTTATTTTGTGATACTGTGTAAATTCACATAAATTCACTTAACATGCAGCTGATGGAGGCAGTCGTTTACTGTATGATCTGCCCTCCTTTATTGTGTTGTTGAAACATCTGTACCCCAGTCATAAACACTGAACTATGCCAATGAGAAAGGGGTATTTGAGATTTGGGTGATACAGAAGTGTCTCTTCTGACGCTTTATTCCCATCTTTTAAATGACAAATTGCATTCGAAGGTCCACATAAAAATGATATTCTTTTTTAACAAGCTGTTCAAATTTGATTCATTGAATTGTTGTCCTTTCAAATATTTGTGGTGGAAGGGACATGAGCCTAGAAAGTCTGTCAGCTACTGCCAGATCTTTGATATAGAAAAGTTTCTTATTGCTTCTAATTTCACTAAATCTTTCACATTTATGTCTGTGACAACAGCACATTCCACGAACCTGATCTTGTTTACAAAGTCACAATTTTTGAGTTTTAAAGTCATGCCTCCTTTTGTTAATGCTTTGAATATTTTACCCATAGTTACTAAATGTACTTGCCAATTTCTGATGGATATCATTAACTCACTCACATACATAGTAACTTTTGAATTTATTTCATTTCCTACAATTCTGTCAGGTGCTCTTATAAACACTGACACTGAAATGTTTAACCCAAAGGACACTACTTTGTTAAAGGAATACTTCCCTGTGATTAAAAATTCCATGTACCATGATTCAGGTGCCATCTGCATCTGCCAGTAGCTAACTGTCAAATCTAGACCAGTAACGAGTCGAAGAATTTCGTATAAATTTGCAGGACCATCTGTTTCCTGTTTTACAGCCTTATTCAGAGTACCAGGATCAAGAACTACTTGTACTCCCCCGTCCATTCCACTTACAATTATTAAAGAGTTGCTATTAGAACTATTGCTCCACTCAGTTATGCACTCCTTGACCAGTCTGTCGATCTGTTTTTGTACTTCCGCTTTCGTGGATATATGCATTGAATATGGTGGAACGAAAAATGAGTCACATTCAATGATATCTAATCGATTTACATATCACATGACAATTTCTGGCTTCTTTCAGCGCTAAATATGATTTCCTTTTTCCTTTTAGTGATAAATCAATCTGTCAAACAATTTCTCTGAATTTGCATCATTCTCCACCAGGTTCTTTAGTACTTCAAACGTGGATTAGCTCTGAACCATTTCCCAAGGCATTCCTTTCCTACATCCAAATAATATTCTACACATCACTATAATACTTTTCAGTCTCGCTGACTGCTTCAGCTTCTGATCATAATAGTTTATCATTTACTTTTCACAAAATTACTTTCTGACTACACTAATTAATGGCTCATTGTCTTACCAACAAAATTATAACCAAACTACCTATGCACTCAATGCTGGTGCTACTAAAACCTCGTGGCTAAGTAATTGTTCTTGGTTTTTGAAGTCAACAAGAATTTGTTCCTGCTCACTTTACCAGTAGTTCCTACTAGTTTAACAGCTGTCACTGGCACTATTTCAACACCAGATTAGTTCTTAATCACTTTGAAATAAACCTAACCATGCACCCAATACGAATATGTGCCTCTTAAACTTTTCAAGTGCTGAAGTTGTTCAGTTGAAAATCGGGAAATGTCACTTTGAAACAATAACAGTACAAGTCAAATAACATTGTTTCTTTGTCCCTGAAGCACATAACGCAAGTCCTTACCAGTGCCTAAGCTCATCCAGTCTCGTATTATCCATTATGCTTGTTTAATATCCACACTGATGTAACCACTGCTACATTGCCGTTTCCACATTAATTAAACAGGTAATCACTGACATAGGAGTCTTTTCATTTACTATCAATATTTTCCTCTATGACAATTACTTATTCACAAACATAGCACGGCTTCATCCCTAAATTTCACAATAAATCCCATACACCTTTCTGCAAAATAGCTGAAACACTTATCTTCTATGATGCACCATAACACTTTCCTCTCTTAATTAGCTTTACACCAAATTCTTCATACTAGCTATACACGAAGTGGCTGCATGAAACAGCTACAGTCACAGGTTCGAATCCTGCCTCGGGAATGGATGTGTGTGATGTCCTTAGGTTAGTTAGGTTTAAGTAGTTCTAAGTTCTAGGGGACTGATGATCTCAGAAGTTAAGTCCCATAGTGCTCAGAGCCATTTTTTTTTAAACAGCCGTGTGTGGAAGCCCAACGATGACTCTCGTTGCACATGCCAAGATGGCATGAGACTTCTAGTGTTTTGGCATTTTTGTCTTTATATAGCAAAGCAATGCTGCCTCACAGAAAAGGTGTGCTTGGTTTTGAAGACTCCAGAAGCGAGTGATATGTAAGGAGCATCTTATCGATATGTTACAACATTAAAAGTTGTCCTTAAAACCTTTGTGCCATGCCGCGTCTTTTCCTCGACCTTTCTTTCCTTTGAATTTGGGTAGAGTCTATATCAGGTCACAACCTCGGTTTCATCCCTCTATATTTCTCTCTTTTTCCTTAACATATTCCTCAATATTCTCCGATTTATATATTTGTTGGTTGTTATTGTCATTAATAACAACAAAATGGTCCTCTCTGAGCATTTTCGACACATTCTTACACCAGTTCTTAACTTCAACTCTTTTAGGCCTTCTATAACAAATTCTGATGATAATCAGTTTTTTAATTCTATCTGGTGCAATCAGTTCTACCCTTTTATCTGCTACTTTCATCTCTACCACATCCAAATTATTTTTCCTGCTTTGAAATTCATTTTTATAATAACAGCACTCTATTCTCTTGCCACTCACATTTTGAAAATAGATGAGCCCATTGTTACTCGTAAGCTATATATTTCTGTCAGGATCTGACATTCCCTTGATCCACACAGCATTTAGTTTTCCGTGTCACCCTGCTCTCTGCAATTAGTGTAACTACAACGGAAATGTTTTTCAAAACTGCCTTTATCACGCCATCTCACCACGTTCATTTGGTGTTGTTCCTGCCACCCCTTTCTGATGCATTAACATTCCCAAAATTTCTCTGGTCGCAGGTCTCGTGCCTCTGGTCCTCGTTTTTGACCTTTTTTTAAAAAAATTCGTCAAACGTTACTGCTGGCGTCTGTTTTAGAATTATCAGGCTCTTTTTCTATTATTCTCGCACTATTTCTGGCTCTGATAGTCTTCCTTTCAGATATTCTAACTTCCTAGAACATTATTCACAATAAACCTACAATGAATTCCTCACATGAATATCTGACATCCGTGTAATGACAAATCTGCGCCACAGATTATTCCAAAAGTTTGTCCCTAAATTCGGAAACTGTCACGTTCTGTTAATCTAAATTTAAGCCATTACCTACCAGGGCATCAACCGGTATATTCGTTTTCTTGTTGTCTGTCATTTCATATGATAAGATTGTGTGATAATTCTGTATGGAATCTGTCGGGTCGAGCCCCCTTTTCCTTTTATGCTTGAATTTTCATCCTTACACGAAAGCGTAGTCTTTTACACCGCTAATGGTAGACAATTCCTTCTATCTTGTAATTGGTGTTACAATGATTCCAACTCGTCGCGAATTTCGAAAGCAATATTCCAAAGTGTTTCATAATTTCCACTTGCTCCGTTTTCCAAGAACCTACTCGAATATGTACTTCAGTTTTTAATATTGAAGCAGTGTTGCACTTTACAGTCTTACAAAGACTGCCTTACAGACTACATAGTAAACATATTTCGGTTAGAAGCTCTTGCCAAAATTATAGCTTTTTCGTATAACAGCTTTTATTGGGCTCCCCTTCCTACAGTGCTAAAATTTTTAAAGGAAAAGTATCTTTTAGCTGACACACAGGTGACAAAAGTCAGAGCTTGGTACCGTCGGGGATGACCATCAGGTAAATTAATGAAAGGTTCTGGTAATATTGCGAATTAGTGATTCCTAGCAGCCAACAGGACGCGAGGCAGACTAAAATTAACGACCCGAAACGCATAGTAATGAAGACTTTAATGGTGCTTAAATGCATCACATTTTCATACTGTATGACAAAATGAAGATTTGCGAGCAACTATTAGTTACCCCTTCCGATGAAATCGAAGCTGATTGTAGGTACATCAGAGTTGATAGTGGCAGAAGATGTGGTATCGAAATACTTGATGCAGAAGACTAGATGCAGAAGACAACTGCACACGTCACATCCTGCTCATGATATACTAAGTAGAGAGAGGCAAACTCACAATATAAAATGCTAGTCCCCTCTTTAAGAGAGCGTGCTGGTCCCTTAGAAGCGCTGTATATCGTCTAGAACTGATAACACTAGCAATTAGACAATAAGCCTATATGCGACTCCATGATCGATTCCGTAGAGGAGATGCTAGGCTAAGTCAGTGCAGGGGAATTGCCACAATACTACACCCCAAACCTGTATATAAGATTAAAGTAGCATGAGATAATGCTTGCATATTGCCACAAAACTGAGCTGTAAACGTGTAAATACACCTAGCATACACCGATAACACGTAAGTTACCTGCTAATAATAACCTAACCAATACAGTGCTGCAGCATCAAACATGCAAATACACCTAGCATACACTGATAACACGTAAGTTACCTGCTAATAATAACCTAACCAATACAGTGCTGCAGCATCAAACATGCAACAACACCTCAGTCTCTCTTCTACTATAATAATACAGTAACCAACACATTGCTGTAAAATCAACCATATAACAGCTTCACAGTTTCTCTTCTACTATACTAATACACTAACCAACACAATCCTGCAATATCAACCATTCAGTCACTGCACAGTGTTTGTTCTACTACAGTAATATACTAGCCAACACACTGCTGCAATATGAACCATACAACTACTGCACAATATCTCTTCTTCTCTAATAATACACTAACCAACACACTTCTGCAGTATCAACCATTCAGCCACTGGACAGGGTCTCTTCTACTATATAATACAGTAAACAACACATTGCTGCAATATCAACCATTCAGGTGCCCCACAGTGTTTGTTCTACTATAATAATACACTAACTAAGACAAAGTGTCTCTTCTGCTATAATAACAGAATAACCAATACTGCTGAAACATCAGCCGCACACACTGCTCAGTATCTCTTCTACTACTAACATAATTCTAAGATTTGTGACGGGTGGTCAACGGCCCGAAACAACAGTTCTGGGGTATTCTCTCCCAGTGTCAACGGCGCTTCTATTAACTCATCTATCATCTATACTATCTTCTCTTTTTTTATTCTTCTTAAATAAAAATTAACATTTACTTCCGTTTCTAAATTTCATGTTCTGTTTGTGGTTTTTTAAAAATGCTGCAGAAGAAAAGAAAAAAAGAGGTACACTCGGTCCGTCTCAGGTTGTGGGATCTGGGTAATGGAATGTGTTGTAATGGGTGCTCGAGGGAGCTGTGATCCCCCCGCCCCATACTCTCAGACACTCAGACATGGCGATGGCGGCTAAGTGGTCAGTTCAAGATCCACCTTAAGAAATCAGATGGCGGGTCATTTAAAAAATAATAATAATAAGAAACTTGCATAAGTTCTTCCTTGCTGTACGGGCCCTTACCACGGCTAGGGGTGGTTTTGTATTGTACTATCGTAATGTCTCCTTGGTTGAATAATTTTTGTCTGGTGTGCATGTTTTTATTTGTTTTGTTCATTCGTGCCTCCAGAATCTGTGTTAATCCCAACTTTGGCGTTGCCTGTACAGGAGTGGTCCCCGCCGACCAACTGGGAACGGCTGAAGAAGCTGGAACAGGCGCGAGCGAGTGTCCGAGCAAGCTCGGCCGAGCGCTACTCCCTGTTCACTGGCGAGGTGGTAAGTCCCGCCGCGCACTGATCTCCACCTTAAGCTTGAGCCCGAGTCACGGAGAGTAGAATTTGCCCTAAAGTTGTTTGCTGGCTCATGCGACGACTACAAAAGAGTCGGCTTGACTGATAAGTTGTTCGAATGTAGCTTCGTATATTTTTCAGTGGGTAGCTGCGGTGCTATATCTCTTGTAAGATTCCTTGAATGCTATTTGCAATGACCAAGTAGAAGCCTCGTCGCCGTCTGGCTTCGAGTGCTGAACTGGAAGGCGCTAGGTTGGGTCGTAACATGACTGTGCACTTTAGCTAATAGCTCCACAGTGAGTTTAAGGTACCATCACTGCTTTAATCTATTAATACAGGGGTAGAGGTGTGCTCATGTACTACGAAAATCGTCGGTTGTTTGAAATGCTATCTGCGTGCTGAAACTCTCACAAGAGTTCAGAGAATTATGTATTTCATGAGGCCAACTACATCTTCTACCCTATTAAAATGACGTTATAATGCCGTCACACCTCGGTCCTAATACTGCTAATTAAAAGCAGACACTTCACCTTTAAGCAGTTTTCTTGTTACCACACAATTACATCGGTGAAAATGATTTTCCGTGAGGGTAGCAAGGTGAGATTTGCTCATCCATAAGTAGTCTCCTGAGTAGGCGTTTAGACAGTCCGGTACCTGATTTGCTCATCCATAAGTAGTCTCCCGAGTAGGCGTTTAGACAGTCCGGTACCTGATCTGTGTTCTAGTTCTTCTGTTGATGTTTCTTGCGCTCGGTCGTCTAATTTTGCTATGAACTAATAAATTGTGACTTCAGACTGAATTAAATGAAATATCGGAATGCTACTACACATACATCTAATCAACATACATCCTCTGCAAACCACTGTTCAATTTACTTCAAGGTGTACTTACTAGTACACCTCAAGTCAAGTATTCTTTACTGTCGATCAGGGTCCCGACTTGAGCAGTGTTGTCACTGGCATCGACTCACATTTAGGTGCTGAAAATAAATGAAGATGACAGACCTAATTTGGCCTCTCCTGGTAACTGTGAAGCTCAGCAGACAGAAAGAGAAGGGTGCTCAAATTTTTGTAAATTTTCCTATTTAATCACTTCGTATTTACAATGAGATGTTTCCATCACTAATTGTGAAAGTGTTGCCGGTGAAGAATTTTGTGCACGAACTAACCACTCGATGTATGTGCCATAAATGTTCGATGGGATTCATGTCGAGCGATATGGGCAACCAAATCATTCCCTCTTATTATCCAAAATGTTCTTCAAACCAATCGCAGAACGATTGTGCCTGATGACAAGCCGAATTGTCATCCATAAAAATTACGTAGTTGTCTGGGAACATGGAATCCATGAATGGCTGAAAATGGTAGTAGCCGACCGTAACGACTTCCAGTCAATGATCCATGTAAACACAGCCCACACCATTGTGGAGCAACCACCGGCTTGTACAGTGTTTCATTGATAACTTGGGTACATGGCTTCGTGGGGTTTGCGCCACACCTCCAACCTGCCATCGGCTATTACCAACAGAAATCGGGACTCATCTGATGAGGCCACGATTTTCTAATCGTGTAGGATCCAGTCAGAATGGTCACAAGCCCAGGAAAGGCGGTGCAAGCGATGTCGTGCTGTTCACATGGTTCAAACGGCTCTGAGCACTATGGGATTTAACTTCTGAGGTCATTAGAGACGGAGCGCAAGCTCGGGTTAGGGAAGGATGGGGAAGGAAATCGGCGGTGCCCTTTCAAAGGAACCATCACGGCATTTGCCTGAAACGATTTAGGGAAATCACGGAAAACCTAAATCAGGATGGCTGGAGACGGGATTGAACCGTTGTCCTCCAGAATGCGAGTCCAGTGTGCTAACCACTGCGCCACCTCGCTCGGTAGGCTAACTGATCACGATGTCTGAGACTCAAAAGTCATGCACGCCGACAAACAAAGCCACGGCGAAACTTGGGGTAGCGGCAGGAACCGCATCCGGTCACCGCTTAAATTAACCATGCCACACCTATTAATAACCATATTGATCCTGCGCTGATGCAGGGCATACATACAAGAAAAAGAAGGTAGCACATTGAGTGTCTCTCAGGAAGACAGTGCTCCCCGTCACTACAGATTCTTCAGGCTGGACAAACGTTAATGGCAATATTCCTCAGCACATCTGTGCTGAATGGCGCGAACTGTCTGAGCCGTATGAGAGTTCCTTCAATGTCAAGGTATTTTATAAAAACCGGTCTTCTTCAATCCTAGCCCATCTTTGACCGAGCCAAGGAACACACTAATTACGGCTGGTGGACAAAATACATTCATCCGAAGATGGCGGATTGGTGGATAGCGGAAATATTGTATCCAGATGACTGCCTGATCCGGCTGCATACCCGAGAAAAATATTGTCAGTTAATACGAAGGAAAAATCTACGTTCTCACATATCAGCTCGTGATCGACTTTGAGTCAGATCCAGATTCCATTCCCGTCTTAATAGTCACTTTGTAACGTATTCATTTTTGCTCCACGTTCAATTTAAAAATCCTTGCCGTCCAGTATTTGTTTCTACTAGCCTCTGCATTTATCTTACCTGACTTCAGCCTCGAAACAGGAAGACATACCGCTTCAATTACCAGAGACAATAACCTCCGACAGTTCAACTACACGTCTATCCACCCAACTAAACATCAGACGAACGTCATACCAGAAGATGCTGAAGTTGTTACATATACTAGCACACAAAGTACGAGTGAGGCAAGCATTAAAACTACAAGTTAAGCACAACGACAACACTGTTGCGAATGGTTGCTAACGCATGTTGCTAATTATTATCTGGATCCAAATCTTTACTTTAATTCAGACGAAAGATGGTTTCACCTTAACGGGTACGTGAACTCTCAAAACATACGCTATTGGTCAACAGGTAATCCAAGGGAAGGCTTGATCTGAAAGGCATGATCTGAAAGTAGGCACTTGGTGAACAGTTTCAGGCCTCCGGATTGTAGGCCCCTTTTTCTTTAACAGCACCGTAAACTCTCAAGTGTTTGTAACGGAATCGTTGCAGCCATTCATAGCGCAGCTAAACGAGGTACAACGACAGCATGTGCGTTTCAAGAAAGATGGCCTACGGAGCATACTTCTCGATTTTCAATATCATACGTCCATGAAGCTTTTGGACAAAAACGTACAGTTTCCGCAGGTTTATGGTCTCCCATATCTCCCGGTCTGTCTACATGTCATTTTTATTTGTGAGGTGATTCAAAACATGTTGTTGTTGTTGTGGTCTTCAGTCCTGAGACTGGTTTGATGCAGCTCTCCATGCTACTCTATCCTGTGCAAGCTTTTTCATCTCCCAGTACCTACTGCAACCTACATCCTTCTGAATCTGCTTAGTGTATTCATCTCTTGGTCTCCCTCTACGATTTTTACCCTCCACGCTGCCCTCCAATACTAAATTGGTGATCCCTTGATGCCTCAGAACATGTCCTACCAACCGATCCCTTCTTCTGGTCAAGTTGTGCCACAAACTTCTCTTCCCCCAATCCTATTCAATACTTCCTCATTAGTTATGTGATCTACCCATCTAATCTTCAGCATTCTTCTGTAGCACCACATTTCGAAAGCTTCTATTCTCTTCTTGTCCAAACTATTCATCGTCCATGTTTCACTTCCATACATGGCTACACTTCATACAAATACTTTCAGAAATGACTTCCTGACACTTAAATCTATACTCAATGTTAACAAATTTCTCTTCTTCAGAAACGCTTTCCTTGCCGTTGCCAGTCTACATTTTATATCCTCTCTACTTCGACCATCATCAGTTATTTTGCTCCCCAAATAGCAAAACTCCTTTACTGCTTTAAGTGCCTCATTTCCTAATCTAATTCCCTCAGCATCACCCGACTTAATTCGACTACATTCCATTATCCTTGTTTTGCTTTTGTTGATGTTCATCTTATATCCTCCTTTCAAGACACTGTCCATTCCATTCAACTGCTCTTCCAAGTCCTTTGCTGTCTCTGACAGAATTACAATGTCATCGGCGAACCTCAAAGTTTTTATTTCTTCTCCATGAATTTTAATACCTACTCCAAATTTTTCTTTTGTTTCCTTTACTGCTTGCTCAATATACAGATTGAACAACATCGGGGAGAGGCTAGAACCCTGTCTTACTCCCTTCCCAACCACTGCTTCCCTTTCAAGTCCCTCGACTCTTATAACTGCCATCTGGTTTCTGTACAAATTGTAAATAGCCTTTCGCTCCCTGTATTTTACCCCTGGCACCTTTAGAATTTGAAAGAGAGTATTCTCAACATTGTCAAAAGCTTTCTCTAAGTCTACAAATGCTAGAAAAGTAGGTTTGCCTTTCCTTAATCTTTCTTCTAAAGTGTACAATAACAACATACATACAATTGAAGAGCTGAAAATAAAGATTTGCAGTGCGAGGATGGAAATCACACCAAATGTACTGGAAAAAGTTTCCAGAGACATGTTGACGCGTGATGAGTTGTGTATCGAAGTTTATGGTGAACATTTTCAGCACGTCCTATGAATTATTGACAATTAATGTTCAGTACGTCGTTTTTCGTAATAATAATTTAGTACTCTGTATTCAGTATTGACAATAGAAGAGTAAATTGTCTGCGTATTGTTTTATTTTTGCCTCCCTGAATAAGTTCACTTTATTAGATGATTGAATTGTAAGATTTACTTAACTTGAGACTATTCTTTTCCACAGGCAAGCATAGAATATTTACAACTGTCACTGACTATAAAAGGCCAGCCGGTGTAGCCGAGCGGTTGTAGGCGCTTCAGTCTGGAATCGAATGATCGCTCCGGTCGCAGGTTCTAATCCTGCCTCGGGCATGGATGTGTGTGATGTCCTTAGGTTAGTTAGGTGTACGTAGTTCTAAGTTCTAGGGGGCTGATGACCATAGATGTTAAGTCCCATAGTGCTCAGAGCCATTTGAACCATTAGAACTGACTATAAAAGCATACAATCACAAACTGTTGTCTTGAAGTACAATGTTCAACTACAGGACACGGTCATCTGAAACATCGCGATCAATGTTCACTGACGATGTTGTTGACCGCTGAAGCTGAGGTTACAAACTGGGCTGAACTCTTCCGTGATCGACACTGGTGCGAAAAGAGGCAATTGCCCCTGAATAAAGAAAAGAGTGAAGTTATTCACATCAGTACTAAAAGAAATCAGCTAAATTTCGATTACGCGATAAGTCACACAAATCTGAGGGCTGTAAATTCAGCTAAATACTTAGGGATTACAATTGCAAATAACCTAAATTGGAACGATCACATAGATAATATTGTGGGTAGAGCAAACCAAAGACTGCGATTCATTGGCAGAAAACTTAGAAGGTGCAATAGGTCTATTAAAGAGACTGCTTACACTACGCTTGTCCGCTCTATTCTAGAGTATTGCTGTGCGGTGTGGGATCCGCATCAGGTGGGACTGACGGATGACATCGAAAAAGTACAAAGAAGGGAAGCTCGTTTTGTATTATCGCGAGATAGGGGAGATAGTGTCGCAGACATGATACGTGAGTTGGAGTGGCAATCATTAAAACAAAGGTGTTTTTTCGTTGCGACGGGATCTTCTCATGAAATTTCAATCATCAGTTTTCTCCTCCGATAGCGAAAACATTCTGTTGGCACCCACCTACATAGGGAGAAATGATCATCACGATAAAATAAGAGAAATCAAGGCTCGCACAGAAAAATTTTAAGTGCTCGTTTTTCCCGCGTGCCTTTCGAGAGTGGAACGGTAGAGAGACAGAATGTAGGTGGTTCATTGAACCCTCTGCCAGGCACTTTATTGTGAATAGCAGAGTAATCACGTAGATGTAGACGTAGATATTGACCTCCGGTGCAAGTGCGCTACTGTACTGAGAGGAAGGTGTGGTCTTCTGGAGTGCATCCCATACGACGTTGCAGATTGAAGCGAGCCCCCCTTAATGTCTGCTGCAACGTTCGTGTTGCCGGCTTTGGTGCGGGACTGCGATGTCTGGACAGTACCAGAAGAAGAATGTGGACAAATTCGTTACATACTACCTTAAGACATCGTTGTAGGTTTTGCGGATGATAGTTGCCAGTTAAATCGAGAAGACAGTATAACCGCCACGCAACCATGACACGTTCGAGCCGTCTCGCTGACGGCGCAGCTGCCACACCCGTATTCACGTAAACACTGACACTGTAAAGTGGTGAGATGGTCCTTCCCCCCCCCCCCCCCCCCCCCCCTCAATTACTGAGTCTTGTCTGTCAAACCGGCCCTGAGATTTATGTGTACTTAACTGCACGACAGTAAACGTGAATATACCACGTTTTAACTCTTTAAATAATTTGTTTAATGCTGTTTAATGCTGTTATATGCAAATGATTAGCTTTTCAGAGCATTCACACAAGGTTGGCGCCGGTGGTGACACCTACGACGTGCTGACATGAGGAAAGTTTCCAACCGATTTCTCATGCACAAACAGCAGTTGACCGGCGTTGCCTGATGAAACGTTGTTGGGATGCCTCGTGTAAGGAGGAGGAATGCGTACCATCACGCTTCCGACTTTGATAAAGGTCAGATTGTAGCCTATCACGATTGTGGTTTATCGTATGGCGACATTGATGCTCGCGTTGGTCGAGATCCAACGACTGTTAGCAGAATATAGAATCGGTGGGTTCGGGAGGGTAATACGGCCTCGTATCACTAGCAGTCGAGATGACAAGCATCTTATCCGCATGACTGTAACGGATCGTGCAGCCACGTCTCGATCGCTGAGTCAACCGATGGGGACGTTTGCAAGACAACAACCATCTGCACGAACAGTTCGACGACGTTTGCAGCAGCATGGACTATCAGCTCGGAGACCATGGCTACGGTTACTCTTGACGCTGCATCACAGACAGGAGCGCCTGCGATGGTGTATTCAACGACGAACCTGGGTGTACGAATGGCAAAACGTCATTTTTTCGGATGAATCCAGGTTCTGTTTACAGCATCATGATGGTTGCATCCGTGTTTGGCGACATCGTGGTGAACGCACATTGGAAGCGTGTATCCATCATTGCCATACTGGCGTATCACCCGGTGTGATGGTATGGGGTGCCATTGGTTACACGTCTCGGTCATCTCTTGTTCGTATTGACGGCACTTTGAACGGTGGACGTTACATTTCAGATGTGTTACGACCCGTGACTCTACCCTTCATTCGATCCCTGCGAAACCCTACATTTCAGCAGTATAATGTACGACCGCATTTTGCAGGTCCTGTACGGGCCTTTCTGGATACAGAAAATGTTCGACTGCTGTCCTGGCCTGTACATTCTCCAGATCCCTCACCAATTGAAAACGTCTGATGAATGGTGGCCGAGCAACCGGGTCGTTACAATACGCTAGTCACTACTCTTGATGAACTGTGGTATCGTGTTGAAGCTGCATGGGCAGCTGTACCTGTACACGCCATCCAAACTATGTTTGACTCAATGCCCAGGCGTATCAAGGCCGTTATTACGGCCAGAGGTGGTTGTTGTAGGTACTGATTTCTCAGGATCTATGCACACAAATTGCGTGAAAATGTTATCACATGTCAGTTCTAGTATAAATGTGTCCAATGAATACCCGTTATCATCTGCATTTCTTTTTGTTGTAGCAATTTTAATGGCCAGTAGTGTATTAGGATGGCTCATAAGTTCCTAGCGTTTTTGTTTTACATGTTGGTATTCGATGGGTACGAATTTGTTTATCAACTTTCTTATCTGTTGTTCACTGTCGGTACTTGAATTTGCGTATTGTCATTTTTTCATTTGGAGATAGTAAATGGAGCTGTGAATGCTAGAAAATGGAAAGCCACATGGAGAAATAGGGACATTTCCGACTTATTCTGTTGTTTGAGTTCGATAGAGGAGGCAGCCAGAAACATTTGTGGCGTATATGGGCATAATGCCACTCGGCGGAGCACAGCAAGAAAATGGTTTTCTCTTTCTAAGGATTATCGTTTTGATATTAGTGTCGCTCCACGCTCAGGAAAACCTTCGGGGTTTGATGAAGATCTTTTAAACGCATTAAATCACAATGCGCCACGTCAGTCTACTCTAGAACTGGCAAATGCGGTGAACCGTGATCATACCACCATCGTGCAACATTTGCATGCTACGAGGATTGTTCAAAAGTCCCGTGTATGGGTACCGCATGCTCTAAGCCAAAATCACAAAAATCAGCGGCCAGACATAAGTGCGTCTCTGCTTGCTCATTATCAACTGTCTCGTGAGCAACATCGACTATTCCTGTCCTGTGTCATCACTGGCGACGATAACCTAACCTAAGGAAGAGAGAGGGAGCTCACCATTTGCGCCATAATCGACAGGACCTGTAGTACAGAGCCGTGTGAAGGGTCTCAATCAGAGGCTCAGACAGTTCTGTGACCATGTGGCTGCAGATTCCTCTACTTGCGACATTGAGTGGCTGTGTTTTGGGTTCAGTTGAATAAGTCAGCAGTCCACTACAAGCAGGAGGCGTCTACACGGATGGCAGACGCTGTTTGGCCGGCCGGTGTGACAGACCGGTTCTAGGCGCTACAGTCTGGAACCGCGTGACCGCTACAGTCGCAGGTTAGAATCCTGCCTCGGGCATGGATGTGTGTGATGTCCTTAGGTTAGTTAGGTTTAAGTAGTTCTAAGTTCTAGGGGACTGATGACCACTGCAGTTGAGCCCCATAGTGCTCAGAGCCATTTGAACCAAGACACTGTTTGGCGTGGACTAGGCGTTTTCTAGGTTAGAGGCTCTCAGCAAAAAAAAAAGGACTTCTGTCTCGAAGGGTGTATGTCGAACACAGGAAGAACGTAGATACAGAAACCATCGGTATAACAGTTGTAAATTGTCGTAGCTGTGTTGGGAAAGAGCCAGAGCTCCAAGCGCTAATAAAAAGCACAGATGCTCAAATCGTTATTAGCAGCGAAAGATGGCTAAAGCCGGAGATAAGTACAGCCGAAATTTTTTGCGAAGAACCGTCGGTGTTTCGAAGGGATAAGCTAAACACAGTTGGCGGTGGCGTTTTTGTTACTGTTAGAAGTAGTTTATCTCGTAGCGCAATTGAAGTAGATAATCCTTGTGAGTTAGTATCGACAGAGGTCATTCCAAGCAACTGAAATAAAATAATAATTGCAGCCTTTTACCGACCTCCCAACTCGGATGATACAACTGCTGAAAAGTTCAAAGATAAGTAGGGTTTAATTTCAAACACGTACACGAGTCATACAATTATAGTTGGTGGTGATATTATTTTACCCTCGATATGTTGGCGGAAATAGATTTTTAAATCCGGAGGTAAGCAGATAACATAAGCCGAAATTGTGCTAAACGGATTCTGTGAAAATTATTTCGAGGAGTTAGTTCATGAGACGACGCGATTAATAAACTATTGCGGAAACGCACTTGACCTCTTAGCAGCAAATAATCCTGAGCAACAAACGAGCATCAAAACGGATACAGAGATTAGTGAACACAGGGTTGTCGTAGAGAGACTGAAAACTATGCCCCCCAAATCCTCTAAAAATAAACGCAAAATGTGCTACACAGCAAAGCAGATAAAAATTCTCTTGACACCTTCCTGTGAGACAATCTCCGCTTCTCCCAAATTAACAATTTAAGTGTAAGCTAGTTGTGGCCTGAATTCAGAGAAGTACTATCGACAGCAGTTGAGAGATTCATACCAAATAAATTGACAAACGATGGAGCTGGTCCCCCCCCCCCCCCCTTAGCACAAAAAAGGCGTCAGAATACTGTTACAGAATCTACAAAAAAAAAAAAAGCATGTCAAATTTAAACGAACGCAAAATCTTCACTATTGGCGAGCTTGTACAGAAACTCGATATTCAGCGCGGCCTTGAATGCAAGATGTTTCTCATAGTTTCAACAACGAAACTTTGTCTCGAAATCTGGCAGAAAATCGAAATAAATTCTGATCGTAATGATAGTAAGTAAGCGACAAGACACAGTCAATGCCTTCTCCACGCTATAGCAATGGATATACTATCGACGACCACCAAAGCAGAGTTACTAAACTTAGCCTTCCAAAATTCCTTCACCAAAGAATTCGAACCAAGAACAGCTGCCAGCATGAGTAACTTAGAAGTAGATATCCTCGGTGTAGTAAAGTAACTTAAATCACTTAGTAAAAGAAAGTCTTCTAGTCCAGATTGTATACCAGTTAGGTTCCTTTCAGAACACGCTGATGCAATAACTCTATACTTAACAATCATATACAACCGCTCACACGACGAAAGATACGTACCCAAAGACTGAAAATTTGCACAGTCACACGAATATTGAAGAAAGGTAGCAGGAGTAATCTACTAAATTGCAGATCCATATCATCAACGCTGATGTGCAGCAGGATTTTGGAACGTACATTGTGTTCGAACATTGTAAAATATCTTGAAGAGAACGGTCTATTGACACACAGTCGACACGGATTTAGAAAACATCGTTCTTGTGAAACACAACTAGCGCTTTACACACACGAAGTGTTGAGTGCTACTGACAAAGGATTTCATATTGAGTCCGTATTGCTAGATTTCCAGAGGGCTTTTGACGTTGTATCAAACAAGCGGCTTGTAGTCAAATTGGTTGCTTATGGAACATCGTCTCAGTTATGTGACTGGATTCGTGATTTAGTGTTAGAGAGGTGACATTTCGTAGTAGCTGATGGAAAGTCATTTAGTAAAACAGAAATGATTTCTGGTGTTCCTCTGCTGTTCCTTATCTATATAAGCGATTTCGGAGACAACCTGAACAACCGTCTTAGACTGCTTGCGGATGACGTTGATGTTTATTGTCTAATAAAATTGTCAGAAGATCAAAACAAATTTCTAGATGATTCAGAAAACATAGTTGCATAGTGCGAATTTTGGCAATCGACGATAAGTAGTGAAAAGTGTGAGATAATCCAATAACTGCTAAAAGGAATCCGTTAAATTCGGTTACAAGATAAATCAGTCAAATCTAAAGGCTGAAATTCCACTGAATACGCAGGAATTACAATTACGAACAACTTAAGCTGGAAAGAACACATAGAAAATGTTGTGGGGAAGGCAAACCAAAGACTTCCTTTCACTTCCAGAACACTTAGAAAATGTAACAGATCGACTGAACACACTACCTACACTGCACTTCTTCTTTTGAAGTACTGCTACGCAGTCACTGATTCTTACCAGATAGGACTAACTGGACGCATAGAGAAAGTTCAAAGAAGAACAGCACGTTTTGTATTATCGCGAAATATGGGAGAGAGTGTCTCTGACATGATACACTAATTGGGGTGGACGTCATTATAACAATGGTGTTTTTTGTTGCGGCGGAATCTTCTCACGGAATTTCAATCATCAGCTTTCTCCTCCGAATGCGAAAATATTTTGTTGACGCCGAACTACGTGGAGAGAAACTATCATCACAAAAAATAAGAGAAATCAGAGCCCGTTCGAAAAGATGTAGGTGTTCGGTTTTCCCGCACTGTGTGCGAGACTGGAATAACAGAGAATTATTTGGAAGGTGGTTCGATGAACCCTCTGCCAGGCACTGAAGTGTGGTCTGCAGAGTAACCATGTAGACGTAGATATAGATGTAAACGTTCAGCCGAAACAAACCAGCAGCTCCCCGTACAAAGAGCTGCTCGCATCGCGAAAGATAATGTTATGCATCTTGTATAAAAGCGACGCTGTGGTGTACTGCGAATTGCTTGCCCGAGGTGTAACCAACACTGCTGACATTTATTGTCAAAAACTGAGACATGTGGTAGACACAGTCCAAGGACAACAACCCCCTCGCATTCTGCTAGACCGGCAAAGGGAAATCTTTCGTATTCACTCTTTCCGCTCTCTATCGATCAACCTTGAAGGAACTTCCTTCCCGAACGAAAACGCTATCCGAACATGGCTCGACGATTTCTTCGCCTCAAAACCACGTGATTTCTACAGGCACGGAGTCGGAAGTAACCGCTTCGTTGGCAGACTGTTTTAATTATAGATGACTAAAGTCTCTGTTGTGTGTATCTTAAACCAATGGAGAAACGCTACGAACATACACACCAACCCAGTACCTACTAATTTCGGTGAATTTACCAGTATCACTTTGAAGCCACCATACTTTGGCGCCACGTGGGGCAGCAAAACTGGTGTTTTACATGTCATTTCCTGTTCATTACAATAAATTGTTCACGTACGTATCAGATTTTACGATTTGGCGGGAAAAGATGGGTCACGTATTTCCCGTACGCTAATTCCACACCACACTTCAGTCTTTATACACTACTGGCCATTAAAATTGCTACACCACGAAGATGACGTGCTACAGACGCGAAATTTAACCGACGGGAAGATTATGCTGTTATATGCAAATGATTAGCTTTTCAGAGCATTCACACAAGGTTGGCGCCGGTGGTGACACCTACAACGTGCTGACATGAGGAAAGTTTCCAACCGATTTCACATACACAAACAGCAGTTGACCGGCGTTGCCTGGTGAAACGTTGTTGTGATGCCTCTTGTAAGGAGGGGAAATGGGTACCAACACGTTTCCGACTTTGATAAAACTCTGATTGTAGTCTATCGCGATTGCGGTTTATCGTATCGCGACATTGCTGTTCGCGTTGGTCGAGATCCAATGACTGCTAGCACAATATTCGAGGAATGGGTCGGGTGCAGCACTCAGAGTCTGCACCCCAGAATTGGTTCTCAGGCGAAGTGGAGATAGTAACGAGGATATTGCGCAGCATCAAATGGTTCAAATAGCTCTGAGCACTATGGGACTTAACTGCTGAGGTAATCAGTCCCCTAGAACTTATAACTACTTAAACCTGACTAACCTAAGGACATCACACACATCCGTGCCCGGGGCAGGATTCGAACCTGCGACCGTAGCGGTCGCGCGGTTCCAGACTGTAGCGCCTAGAACCACGCGGCCACGCTGAGCGGCGCGCAGCATCCTCCGGAAGTTTACAACACGTCTCACTCGCTGAAGTGTCTGTAAAGTTAAGTATGGCATCACGATAAAGTTTTACGAGACTCAGTGGTAATCTAAAATTTTTGTGTTGCAACAATGCCCACGTTATGCATGAACTTAGAGACTTTTCCACAAACTTCATGGTTGCGAGCATTGTATTTTCTACCCTTATCCGGATTTATCTTCATATATCGTTGTTCCACATGTGTACTGATCGAAAGATCATCCATTGAAATGTAAGGATTCCTAGCTTTTCACAAACTTCTCTTCAGCAGAATTTGGACAATCTTGTTAGCGGTAAACTTCAGTTTATTATGCTGTAGGAGATACTGCAACCAGCCACAAGCTTTTAGAAACGATTTTATTCTACCTTTACTAGCTTCGGGCCTGAGTCCAGCGTTGATCTCTTGGCGAGTTTTACGTTTATGTCCTAAAATATAACAAAGCTTTTGTGATTACACAGTACTTAAAAGATCCTACATTTTAAATTGGTACGTTGTACTTACTACACGAAAATCTATTCTTTATACATAGGTTTAATTCTCTTTTTCGATCCATGCTGATCCGTGAGTTAAGCTACATTAGCTTAGCTGATGGATCAGCATGGACTGTAAACCCTGCAAGTATCTGGAAGCTGAAATTCGCTCTGAATATATTTCAAACAGTTTAGGTGATTCAGTAAATGAGTTTCTGCAAGCAGGGCTCACTCTGATGTGTTCTTTCGGGCTCTTAAGAGAAAGAGTATCAGTTTGTTGTGGGTTGTAGTCATATTGCCTGTGACAGACCACGGGGATACGTTATTATTATCATGACCGTTTGACATGCGTCTTCCGATCGCGCTAAAACAAGAATGATCCAAGTCCATGGATTCCCTACTTTGATAAAAGTATGAGATGCACAAAAAGAAAGAGGAGGAGCCATCCTCTTAGTGTTCAGATATAGTACGTAGCTTCTACGATGTACCCATAGTAGAACGAAGGCATGTGGCATTTTCTTATGTGAAACACCTAACTGCTGATTTTTTAAGCGCTAGATGACAATTTACACGCCTTTGTGTTACAGAGGAAGACCGTCGAAACCGCAGACCAGAATACGATTTGCAGCTTGGGAGACTACTTCAATAGGCTGTCAGACAATGTACAGGACGGAGGAGCTGCTCCATTGCCTCAGCAACGCCGAAGACGGGCCAAGGTGAGGAAGATCCACGTGTTCTCACTATATTTGCACTGAACTTCGTAACGTTTCATTATCGCATTTAGGTTCTTTCATTACGCACATAAACGCTATTGAGCGATCATTTTATCACGGAATTTTCAAATATCCACTGAGACCTCTGCTCTATAGATCTTACATCCAGCATTAGTCTAAATAAAAAAAAAAGCATTCTAAAAATGCAAAACCGACGCACCACGAAGGAACTATGTAATTTGCTCACAAATTAACTTTCATACAGGTATGGACGGATAACGCAAAATTATAAACTTTAGCGGCCATTGAATGGATTGAAATTACAATGAAATCCAGACCTTGATGTGCTTACAGGGGTTGAGAAATATCAACGGGGACAGGTGAAAATGCGTGCCCCGACCAGGACTCGAACCCGAGATTTCCTGCTTACATGGCGGAGACTC
Organism: Schistocerca piceifrons; assembly: GCF_021461385.2. Classification (NCBI taxonomy): domain Eukaryota; kingdom Metazoa; phylum Arthropoda; class Insecta; order Orthoptera; family Acrididae; genus Schistocerca; species Schistocerca piceifrons. The sequence goes on along the minus strand of NC_060138.1, from coordinate 1,086,693,721 downwards.
TGTCAATTTTTTTGATCTCATTTTGTTCTTTATGGGTCGTTGTATTTGTTCGGGGCGGACGTCCTATGACACTTGTTCAGGTTCATCGTAGATCCATTAACTCAGTCTTTTTTATTACAGCGGGCAGCTAACCCTCTGACCGCACACGCTGAGCTACTGTGCCGGCTTTCCGATCTACATCTACATATACATCCATACTCCGCAAGCCACCTGACGGTTTGTCGCGGAGGGTACCTTGAGTACCTCTATCGGTTCTCCCTTCTATTCCAGTCTCGTATTGTTCGCGGAAAGAAGGATTGTCGGTATGCTTCTGTGTGGGCTCTAATCTCTCTGCTTTTATCCTCATGGTCTCTTCGCGAGACATACGTAGGAGAGAGCAATATACTGCTTGAATCTTCGGTGAAGGTATGTTCTCGAAACTTTAACAAAAGCCCGTACCGAGCTACTGAACGCCTCTCCTGCAGAATCTTCCACTGGAGTTTATCATCTCCGTAACGTTTTCGCGATTACCAAATGATCCTGTAACGAAGTGCACTGCTCTCTGTTGGATCTTCTCTATCTCCTCTATCAACCCTATCTGGTACGGATCCCACACTGCTGAGCAGTATTCAAGCAGTGGGCGAACAAGCGTACTGTAACCTACTTCCCGCAACAGAGGTGGACCAAGCCCCTAGCAGTCCGTCATGAGCCAAAAATGAGTTTATTATTCTGGTCCTGTGATGCAGGAGGTATCAGATATTAAGCTGATAAGAACATATACTGCACTTTGATCTTAGCCAAATGCATCTGAGCCACCGAGGACACAGAGGACAGTGCGACTGCAGAGACTTATCTCCGGCACGCTCCCCATGAGACCTACATTTCTAACTTACTGTGCACACACTACATTTGTAGTGCCCCTGCATACTATACTCATTACTCGCGGCAGTCAATAACGGATTCCCGTAAGAGTTCGGGCAATGTGAGTGCATTCGCACTGAGGATCATTGGCCGGTAAGCCTTATCTACACTCACGATCATAAATTAAGGATAATGCTGATACATGGTGAAACTACCCTCTGGTGGGCGGTTTGCGGGTGTAAATCACCTCGGGGTTTAACCATGCGGTGCGTTTGACCTGCGGTCGTCGCACGGTGGCTCTGGCAGCAATCCACATACGCAGAGGTGTGTTGGTGCATGACAGAGTACGGTGCAGCGATTAAGTGTGCAGACGTTCTCAGACGTGCTAATGGTGACTGTATGTTGAAAATGGCTCAAAGAACACTTACTGATGACGTCATGAGGGCTAAAATAGTAGGGCGATTGGAGGCTGTTCAAACACAGCAGGTTCTCAGCACGGGCCCTCCGTGTGCCACAAAGTGCGATCTCAAGATTATGGCAACGATGCCAGGAGACAGGAAACGTGTCCAGGCGCTACAGTACGGGACATCCACAGTGTAAAGTACCACAAGAAGCCCGATATCTCACCATCAGTGCCCCCAGACGGCCACGGAGTACTGCAGGTAGCCTTGCTCGGGACCTTAACGCAGCCGCTGGAATAGTTGTCTCCAGACACACAGTCTACAGACGACTGAACAGACATGGTTTATTCGCCCAGAGACCTGCAAGGTGCATTCCACTGACCTCTGATCACAGGAGAGCTCATTAAGCCTGGTGCCAAGAACACAATACATGGTCATTGGAACAGTGGTCCCAGGTTATGTTCAGGAACGAGTCCAGGTATAGTCCGAACAGTGATTCTCGCCGGGTTTTCGTCTGGCTTGAACCAGGAGCCAGATACCAACCCCTTAATGTCCTTTAAAGGAGCCTGTATGGAGGTCGTGTTTTGATGGTGTGGGGTGGGATTATGATTGGTGCACGTATACTCCTACATGTCTTTGACAGTGGAACTGTAACAGGTCAGTTGTATCGGGACGTCATTTTCCACCAGTATGGGTGCCTTTTTAGGGGTGCAGTGGGTCCCACCTTCCTCCTGATGGATGATAACGCACGATCCCACCGATCTGCCACCTTGGAGAAGTAGCTCGAAACAGAAGATATCAGGCTACTGGAGTGGCCTGCCTGTTCTCCAGACCTAAACCCCATCGGGCACATCTGGGATTCTCTCGGTCGACGTATTGCTGCACATCTTCAAACATCCAGGACACTTCAGGAGCTCCAACAGGCCGTGATGCAAGAATGGGAGGCTATAACGCAGCAGCTACTCGATCACATGATCCAGAGTATGCCAACCCGTTGTGTGGCCTGTGTACGTGCGTATGGTGATCATATCTCATATTGATGTCGGGGTACATGCGCACGAAGCATTGGCGTTTTGTAGCACATGTGTTTCGTACGGTTTTCTCAACTTATCACCAATACTGTGGACTTAAAGGTCTGTTTCGTGCGTGTTCCCTATGTGCCTATGCTATTAGCGACAGTATTGTGTAGTGCCACGTTGTCTGGCACCACATTCTGCAATTATCTGTAATTTATAAACATGAGTGTGTATGAAATTGGTATCTGTTCTATGATATTGGTGATCTTGCATCTCTCTAAAAATGACATTACAATGATGCAATACCAGAGCATACAATCTTTGCAAATGTCATTCAGTTTACTCAACCGCACAGTAACTGTGCCTCACGGACAGGCGCGTCAACAATGTACGTAAATGTCAGCATTTGAGAGAGGATGTGTAGTTGGGCTCAAAGCAGCCTATTGGTGTGATCGGCGAATCGCGCACCATTTGAATAGGAGCGATGCCACGATTCGAGGATGTTGGCAAGCATGGGCGAACCATGTCTGAACTCAGCGACAAGAAGGAAGCGGTCGATGTAGAGAGACGACAGAAGGTGAGGACCGAGCAGTCGTCTATCACTAAGAGCCCCGGATTCATTGTTATCATCTACCGGAAGTTAAACTAGTGCTTCGTTGACCACAAGGGCCACTAACAGGCGGCTCACAGAAAGGGAGCTGAGCTGACAGCGAGCCTTGCGCCTCCTGGTGTGTACACCAAGAACCCCGTTTGCAGTGGTGTCGCGCTCATTTGGTCTGGGATCCCACTGTATGGAGCAGAATTGTTTTTAGTGATGAGTTGCGCTTCGAACTGAACCAACATGGAGGCCCATGGACACTCCTAGATTACCACTTTTGACGTCGCCTACCATACGGCCCAACATCCAGAAGTCATGGTGAGGGGTGCCGATTCATTTCATGTCGGGACTCATTTCGTTGTCATCCGCGACCCCTTACTGCACAGTGCTACGTCAATGATATCTTACATCTCATTTTGATGCCCTTCATGGCAAGCTACCCTAGGCTTACATTTCGGCAAGACAATGTCCGCCTGCACAAGGCGAGAGTTTCTACTGCTTCTCTTCGTGTTTGCCAAACCCTAAAATGGCCAGTAAGGTCACCGGACCTCTCCCCAATTGAGAAAGTTTGGAGCATTGTGGGCAGGCCCTCCAACCAGTTCGGGATTTTGACGATATAACGTGCCAGTTGGACAGAATTTGACACGACATCCCTAAAGATTACGTCCAATAACTCTATCAACCAATGGCAAACAAATAACTGTTTGCAAAAGAGGCTACATGTGGACCAACGCGTTTCTAACTAGCTCAGTTTCTGAAGCTCTTTCTCTTGAACAAATAATCCATTTTTCTGAAACTGTAATCGTTTATCTGTACATGTTTGTCACAACTACCGTTTGCCGTCCCATTTGGATAATTCCTTCGTGGTGCATCGTTTTTTTGTTTTGAGTATAAATAAATGGTTCTGGAGGTCAAATTACAAGAAAAAGGACATATAAAAGACGTTTTTGAAAAATCTGTTGTTTCACTTGCGCGAAAATTCGATATTAATTTAGTGTGACAGGTGATGGTGGTAACTTTTCCGTCTCGAAGGCCACCGAAGAGTTCAAGGGAATCATTAACGGTCGTACGGCGTTGGTAGACGGAAGAGTCTCACAGGGTTGCTGAGACCTTCCTCAGAAGGGACGCGTTTCTTATCAGGAGGCACGCCTGACATGGTATCCGTCGTGGTTGCTGCGAGCTCAGAAACGACCTGATACATCTCGCGGAACGTGCTACTCACAGCGTTTTGCGACCGCAATGCTCTTTACCGGCAGTTGTCAGCTGCATGTGACTCGTAAATCACACAGTTTGTTTACGAAAATGGACGCGCGTAAAATAGCTGCGTTAACTCCGTTTGCTACCGGCACAAAAGTTCGGAATCAGCCAGTAACGCAAACTGCAGTGTTCCAGTTCACTGGACTATGTTACCTGGCTCATTCATCAAACTGGACAAAGTTTCTCCTGGGCACAGAGTGCTCTTATTTGTAATAAAATAGATGAGTACCTGGGGTCCTCCATCTTCTCCTACCCCATCTCTCTGTCCATCTCCATTACGCCATCTCCCTGTCTATCCTCTGCCCCCTCTTCTTTCTGTCTGTCTCCTCCTCCCTCCTCTCTCTCTGTCAACCTCCTCCTTCCCCCTTTCATCTTCTCACCCTTCCTTTCTGCGTCAACCTCATCCTCTCCTCTGTCTCTGTCAATCTCCTCCTCTTCCCTTTCACAGTCCATTTCCTCCTCCTTCTCTGTCTGTTCATCTCTTCCTCCTCATATCTCCACCTTTTTTGTTCCTCCCCCTGTCTCTGTCCTTCTCCTCCTTTTTCCTTCATCTGTTCATCCCCTTCTCTCTCATCTCTCTGCCAATTTCCTCCTCCTGTATCTCTGTCCATCTCCTCCTATATGTGCCTATCTCTTCCTTCCCCTTGCTGTCTGTCAATCTCCACGTCCTCGCTTCTCTCTCTACATTATCACACTCACACCAATAAAAGGTTCATAGTCCATATCCCTACAGTATTTCTTTCCAGATTGTAGCTATGGGGCCTTTTCGGAAAGACAGATCCGATCGGTCGCAAAATGGAAACTCCTGTAAAAATAAAAAATGTTCAATTTGCAACAGTTAGCTACACCTTCCAGTTACTTCTCTACACAGTCGCCTCTGGGCTTAAGATATTTGTCGAAACGTTATACCAACTTTTCAATACCCTCGTCATAGAAGCAGGCTGTCTGTGCTTGCTGCCAATTCTCTACTCTGGTCTCAGCTAGTGGGTCATGTGACTAGAAATGAAACACAAGGAGAGTCAATTACAGGCTCTGTTGTGGGTGATAAAATACTTCCCATCGAAAACGCTGCAGGATCATCTTCATTGCCCCTTCAGAGTGCGTCTGAGAATTGTCATGCAGAAGGAAACGTATGGCAGTTACGTTATGTGGGCCGCATTACATTAGGCGAAATCTCACACCAGGCCCTCATACTTGGTTGGAGACCCTATTGTTCTAGGCACCTTTACGTGCTCACTGTGCGCTCAGAACTGAAAAGAGCGACGTGACGTGATTGAGGGGCATACTAGAGGCACTGCCCAAAGCTTCATCGAATTTGCACTGTGGTTTCCGTTTCGCGCCCCATCGAACCTTACTTTACGAATAGCCCTCGTAATATGAATACGAAATTTGACTTAAATCGTTCCAGGCGTTTACGATGGGTTTCTATCCGTGACTATGCCCACGTACCCATATTTAAAATATGTTTAACACATATTTACCAAATTTCAAGTGCATTTGTACACATATTAAACAGTCTGTTTAGTGACTTTTGCCCAGCAGTTTTATTTTAGCGCAGCTCATTGTTTATGACGCCATATCTTCTGAACTATGTACTGTAAAATTTTATTATTTTGCAGGTACATTCAGTGCTATATATGCCTACTGTCTGTCAAATGTGTTGTGAATAGAGTTAATAGTAAAGAAATAATAATTTAAAACGTCGTCTATTATGCGGCAATTTCTCAAGCATCTCAGTATTGATGATGTCCTTTTCGCTGGACTTTGGGGCGTACAGTGACATATTTTTCTAGATACATTCAGCGGCATATGAGTATACCACCTGCGAACTGAGATGCGAATACTTTTAGAAGTAAAGAATTAATAAATTAAAACGCAACGCATGATCCGACACATTCTCACGAATCTCATTGTTATGCCGTCATATCTCCTGAACTATAAGCCACAGAATGGTATATTTTTCTAGGGATATTCAGCGGGACATGTGGATACTGCCTGCGAACTGTATTGCTAATAGAGTTAGTAATAACTTATAACCCTGGGTTCGGTGTGGGGCGGCTGAGGGGTGAAGTGGACTGCGGTAGTCGTCGTGGGGTTGTGGACCACTGCGGCTGCGGCGGGGACGGAGTGGAGTCTTGCCGACGTTTCTAGGTCCCCGGTTAACATACAATAGTAATAACTTAAAAGGTAATGCATGGTGCTGCAGTTTTTCAAGTTTCTCAGTGTTTGACGTCATATCACTTGAACTATTTGTCTACAATAATATGTATTTTTGTATATACTTCCAGCGCTGGATTCTTTCTGCAAAAAGTGTTTCGTATAGACTTAGTAGCAACGAAGTAATAAATTTAAACGCTTTGCATGATGCAGTAGTTTTCCTCGCATCTCAGTGTTTATGACGTCGTATTTCCTGAACTATGCGTCGTACAATGACGAATTGTTTTTGCCAAATTCGGTGGTATACGCGAATACTGTGTACAAGACATGTCATGCACACAGTAGTAAAGAAGTAATAAATTAAAATTTCATGCTTCATGTGACTGATTTACAGCACGAGCATTGAAAATGTAAGTGAAAAACTGTTTTCCTTTCTTTCATCATTTTTTGGAGGTTGTCAGCGAGAAAATGTTTCGTAAAGGTTCGAAATTAAGTGTAAAGTTTGTCCCAAGTGCTATCATTCTCAAATATGGTAGATTAAAGTGCGGGTATTCTCGCTTAGTGGACTACACTACTTTATCGTCCTCACCCCATCTCTTTGATGGATCAGGTGGTTTTTACATCCACAGTGATTCCTTCCAGACAGTGAATGACATGTGTACCAAGTTTGGTTGAAATCGGTACAATGGTTTAGGAGGAGATATGGAATATATATATACGTACATCGACTTTTATAATTTGTGTGGATAAATTCGAGTCTTGTGGATCATACTTCAATTAAATTAATAAGAAAGTCCTGGAACCTTTCAGAGAACATAAGATGAATAGAATTATATGTCTCTGTAGACTACGCTACAGTTCTAACTTTACAGCAATGTCTCACTTGTGTGGTACACTCATGCTCATAAATTAAGGATAATGCTGATACATGCTGAAACAACGCTCTAGTGGCCGGTTTGCGGGTTTAAATCACCTCAGGGTATGACCATGCGGTGCATTTGACCTGCGGTCGCTGCACGGTGGCGCTGGCAGCAGTACACATATGCAGAGCTGTGTTGATGCATGTCAGAGTACGGTGAAGCGAGTAAGTGTGCAGTCGTTTTCAGACGTGCTAATGATGACTGTGTGCTGAAAATGGCTCAAAGAACACATATGCATGAGGTTATGAGGGGTAGAATACCAGGGCGACTGGAGGCTGCTCAAACACAGCAGGTCGTATAGCTCGGGTCCTCCGTGTGCCACAAAGTGTGATCTCGACGTTATGGCAACGATTCCAGCAAACAGGAAACGTGTCCAGGCGCTACAGTACGGGACGTCCACAGTGTACAACACTACAAGAAGACCGATATCTCACTATCAGTGCCCGCAGACAACCACGGAGTACTTCAGGTAGCCTTGCTCGGGACCTTACCGCAGTCACTGGAACAGTTGTCTCCAGGCACTAAGTCTACAGACGACTGAACAGACATGGTTTATTCGCTCGGAGACCTGCAACGTGCATTCCACTGACCCCTGGTCACAGGAGAGCCTGTAAAGCCTGGTGTCAAGAACACAGGACATGAATTTTCCTGGCAGATTACAACTGTGTGCCGGACCGAGACTCGAACTCGGGACCTTTGCCTTTCGCTGACAAGTGCTCTACCAACTGAGCTACCCAAGCACGACTCACGCCCCGTCCTCACAGCTTTACTTCTGCCAGTACCTCGTCTCCTACCTTCCAAACTTTCAGAAGCTCTCCTGCGAACCTTGCAGAACTAGCACTCCTGAAAGAAAGGATATTGCGGAGACATGACTTAGCCACAGCTTAGGGGATGTTTCCAGAATGAGATTTTCACTCTGCAGCGGAGTGTGCGCTGATATGAAACTTCCTGGCAGATTAAAACTGTGTGCCGAACAGAGACTCGAACTCGGGACCTTTGCCTTACGCGGGCAAGTGCTCGCAGGAGAGCTTCTGTAAAGTTTGGAAGGTAGGAGACTAGGTACTGACAGAAGTAAAGCTGTGAGGACGGGGCGTGAGTCGTGGTTGGGTAGCTCAGTTGGTAGAGCACTTTCCCGCGAAAGGCAAAGCTCCCGAGTTCGAGTCTCGGTCCGGCACACAGTTTTACTCTGCCAGGAAGTTTCATATCAGCGCACACTCCGCTGCAGAGTGAAAATCTCATTCTTGACACAGGACATGTTCATTGAAACAGTGGTCCCAGGTTATGTTCACGGACGTGTCCAGATATATTATAAACAGTGATTCTCGCTGGGTTTTCATCTGGCTTGAACCAGGCAACTTTATGGACGTCGTGGTTTGATGGTGTGGGGTGGCATTATGATTGGTGCACGTACACCCATGTGTGTCTTTGAGAGAGGAACTGTAGCAGGTCAGCTGTATCGGGACGTCATTTTTCGCCAGTATGTCCGCCTTTTCAAGGGTGCAGTGGGTCCCATCTTCCTCCTGACGGATGATAACGCACGGCCCCACCCAGCTGCCATCGTGGAGGAGTACCTTGAAACAAAAGATATCAAGCGACTGGAGTGGCCTGCCTGTTTTCCAGATCTAAACCTCATCTAACACGTCTGGGATGCTCTCGGTCGACGTATCGCTGCACATCTTCGAACCCATACGACCTTCAGGAGCTCCGACAGGCACTGGTGCAAGAATGGGAGGCTATACCCCAGCAGCTGCTCGACCACCTGATCCAGAGTATGCCAACCCGTTGTGCGGCCTGTATACGTGTACATGGTTATCATATCCCATATTGATGTCGGGGTATATACGCAGGAAACAGTGGTGTTTTGTAGCACATGGGTTTCGGGATGGTCTTCTCAACTTATCACCAATACAGTGGACTTACAGATCTGTGTCGTGTGTGTTCCCTATGTGCCTCTGCTATTAGAACAAGTTTTGTGTAGTGCCACTTTGTGTGGCACCACATTCTGTAATTATCCTTAATTTATGAGCATGAGTGTATATAAATCTCTAAAGGCTGTAATCGTAGATGTCCTTATTTGATACTTAACTACACTGCTGGCCATCCAAAATGCAACACCTGAAGGAAGCATCCAAATGAGGTGAAATTTGAATCATGCGTTTGCTGCGACGAGGGATGTACATGATTAGCATTTCAGTGCATCCGCGCATGACGGGCGCCTGTAACGTTACGTGCAAGCACCATATAACGGGGGAACAGACGGACGTCTGGACGTATTCTTTCGTGCGATTGTTTTGGCTTCATACGCCCCATGGAAGACAGGAGCGTCTTTCGAGCGCGTTTTGGAGTTCAACCGAGCAAGAACAGTTGCCTGAAGGAACTGCAAATCATCCTTCAGAAAAATCGGTGATCGTCTCGGGCGGAACCAAGCAACTGTGATGTGGATCTGTTATCGCTGGATGGAAGAGGGAACGACGGATCCACGGGACTGATTTCACCACCTTGTTGCGCCACTGCACGTGATGACAGGCATGTTATGCACGTGGCAGTGATTTATCGCTCTGCCACGTCACGAACCATATCACACCAAATTCGATCTTTTGCGCAAAAAGCAGTGTCCGCGCGCACTATTCTATGCCGTAAGCAGCTGAGTGGATTGTCTGCATGGCGTCCATTGCTGCGTTTACCACCGAATAAACGCCATAGGCGTTTGCGCCGGCGATGGTGCGACGAATGACAGACATGGACAACCAAATCGAACGTCGCTTTTTTTACCGACGAATCCCGATTCTGCCTACACCACCACGATGGTCGGATCACAGTCTGGAGACACAGTGTTAAAGACTGTTGAACTGTTGCCTTATGCATCGCCATACCGGTGCTGATCCCGGTATTACGGTTAGGTGTGGTATTGGATTCCACTCCCTCACGTCCCTAGTACGCATTGCCATTACTCTAACCAGCCAGAAGTACGTCTCTGAAGTGTTGGAGCCCTTTATCCTCCCACACCTTCGGAGCTTGCCGACTGCCATATTGTAACAGGATAATGCATGAATACACGACGTATGCTATGTTCGACACTTCTTCGTTGCCCACTGGGTTGCATTGATACTTTGGTTTCTATGTTCTCCCGACCTCTCGCCTATCGTAAAAGTCTGGTCGATGGTTACTGGAACCACACACTAGCCGCTGCTACACCAGATCAACGTTGGCAATAAGTAAAACCAGCTTGGGCCTCTGTACTCAGAAACGCATACAGAGCCTCTCTGATTCAATGCCTATGCGCGTAGCAGTGATAATAGCTAGCAATGGCGGCAACACTCAATACTGATTTCATCATCTTCCTCACTTCACATGGGGCTGAATTTTCAATCGTGTGGTCACTGTACAACCTGTTATCCCCAAAATCAATTTGGTTGTGATTTTCCGGTCCTTTTGGTGCTACATTTTGGATGGCCAGTAGTGTATGACAAACTCGGTACATCATAATGCTCTGTAGCACTGAAATGGCATACTTCCGTAATACGCAAGACATAATATGGAGAGCAGTAAATACGAGGAGCATTTAAGTACTAGTACGTTGCTTCCCGTCGTTTTATTATAAAAAATTATACCAATCACGACTCCTTTTCGAGAGATTCTTTGCGTGCCAGTGTACAGAAACAACTTACATTCATAGGAAGTACGTTATAATTTATAAAAATCAGAGACGGTGGAGTTCGACTGCAAATGACTTAATCCAATTATGGCGGTTCACAAACTTTGCTTCGTATGTAAAACTGACATTGCTTCTCATTGACCACGTCCCTCTCCTTTAGCTGCATGACTCCAGAAGTCCTTTTTTCCTTGAACACAGCAGCGCATTTCCGTTATGAAGTGTGCTTTTTTTCCCTAGTCGTATTTGACCAGTCTAGATGAGAAATGATTGTATTTCGTATTTGACCAGTCTAGATGAGAAATGATTGTATTTAGATTCAGGGTAATGTTTGTGTTATGGTTGACGACGAGAGAGAAAATGAATAGGGTAAAACCAAGTGCTGATAAAACCTGGTAGAGACACTCAGCCGGCTCATATAAAACAGTATCAAGGGTTCCGCCGAGGGTGACGTTACGTCTGACCGACAGGTCATTTCCAACAGCGTCGCATACCAAGACTCCAGGAGACAGTGTGGAGAGGTCTGGAATTTAATTCAGGACGCAAACCATTAATGCTGGAACATTAAAACGAAATATTATCTATTTTATCTATTGGAACTACTTTGTCGATGTATCGAAGAACACAAAAGGGTGGAACGTCTGCAACAAATCGTTTCCGGACTTGCTTTTCGGCTGGTGCTGGTTTCTAATGTCAACAGCAGTGCCAGATTCTCACTTTCCGGTGCATGGGTGGAGTATTCTCCAGTATGAAGGTAATAGGCCAGCCGTGCCTTAAGACCTAGTATTCAAGATGGTTTGTACTCCATATTGTCTTTGCTGCTGCACCATATTATAATAATTTCACACATGAACTGATTACTTCAGATGTTAATTATAGTTTTCGGATAATCTACCGCTTCTCCTCCATATATCCTGATACTTTTCATTTTCTGTTTACCTTAACTCTTTGTTTGACAGAAATTCTTTAACCATGACACCAATTTACTTTCATATTTCATAAAAACATCGTATCTCATAATTTTTTAGCAAATATCACAGCTTTTTTTATTGCCTTTTATTCCATCATCTTATGATTCCATTACTTATCACTAACACAGCACACTATACAGGGTGAGTCACCAACAACCTCTACCAAAAATAACTCTGAAAATATGATAGGAGCTCAAACGTTTGTGGGACAAAAATTGTATGGGACAACGGGGCCTAATATGACGTTGATTTTTTGTTGCTAGCTTTGGGGTCAACATTCTTTTTTTTTCTTTAATGGGATGTTATAGTTTGGTACTTATTTTCTGATAGCGGCTATCGAGACGAATCCAATGATGTGTAACAGTAAGGTCTTTGAAGGTCAAAGAAGGTCACAAAGGTGATATGAACGTCCATTTACAGAAGATGTTCGAAATGATTACCATTGGTGGTGGTGGTGGTGGTTAGTGTTTAACGTCCCGTCGACAACGAGGTCATTAGAGACGGAGCGCAAGCTCGGGCGAGGGAAGGATGGGGAAGGAAATCGGCCGTGCCCTTTCGAAGGAACCATCCCGGCATTTGCCTGAAGCGATTTAGGGAAATCACGGAAAACCTAAATCAGGATGGCCGGAGACGGGATTGAACCGTCGTCCTCCCGAATGCGAATCCAGTGTGCTTTACCATTGGTGTCAATGCAGTGCTGCAATCTTCGTATCATGGATTGAGTGGTATTCCTTATCACATCGGCACTTATCGAAGAACATGCTCTGACAATTCTCTCTCTCATATCTTCAGGTGTAGTTGGAAAGTCTTTATAAACAATGTCTTTTACCAATCTCCACAAGAAAAAGTCCATAGGCGGCAAGTCTGGCGAACGAACCAGCCCAATGCAACGATTTGGGAATTGTCTCTGCAACTTATTTCTAGTCATCAGCAAAAAATGTGCCGGACACCCATCGTGCTGATACCACATTCTGTCCCTTGTTCCTAAAGGTATTTCTTCCAATAACAGACCTAAAGTTTCTTGCAGGAATGTGGTGTACTTCCTACCATTAAGATTTCCTTCGATGAAATAGGAGCCAATAATTCTGTCCTTCAGAATCCCACACCAAACATTCACGAACCAAGATTTTTGGTGTGCAACTTGCCGCAGCCAACGTAATTTACAGTTGCCCAATAATGCGTGTTATGCCAATTAACATTTTCTTGGTTCTTGAATGTAGCCTCGTCAGTATATAAAATCAAATTAATAAATGTGTCATCCCTCTGTATCTAAAGCTGAGCCCATCGATAGACTGCAATGCGGCACATACAATCCGTGCCAGCTAATTCTTCGTGGAGACGGATATGGTAAGGCTGATATTTATGGCGATGCAGAACATGAACACCACTACCCTGTCTCTTGCCAGATGCCCTTGCGATTTTGGCCGAGCGGTTCTAGGCGCTTCAGTCCTGAACCGCTAGACCGCTACGGCCGCACGTTCGAATCCTGCCTCGGGCATGGATGAGTGTGATGTCCTTAGGTTAGTTAGGTTTAAGTAGTTCTAAGTTCTAGGGGACTGATGACCTAAGATGTTAAGTCCCATAGTGCTCAGAGCCATTAGAAACTTGCGATTTGATACGAACTAACACAAGGCTCTCGAACCACGGTGGCAAGAGTACCAATTTCCGTTCCTCGTTAATAACCTTCATTTTCCGGATATGCTTTCCGACGCGTTAAGGATCCAGTTGTTCTTATTATACACATATTTAAATGAACGACGTGTAGGGTGAGTATGTTTAGGGTATCTATCAGCGCATATGTCTCTAGCTCTCACTGAATTTCGTTGGCATCCTCCGTAAATGAGAAGCATATCGACTTGTTCTTCGAAGGAATGCATCATTCACATTCGCTTGATTTGACGATACTAATCTTACCGTTCCTATTAGTGTTGTATTGTGAAATCTTCGAATAGCATTTACATGCCAATGGGACGTTAGATGGATACTCCGTATTCGGCGAATATTTACTATTTGCACGATATACGAGAGATAATTGTTAGAGCATGTGCTTCGATAAGTGCCGAAGTGATAAGGGATACCACTCAATCCATGATAAGAATATTGAAGCACTGTGTTGATACCAATGGTCATCACTTCGAACACCTTCTGTAAGTGAACGGTGGACGTTCAGGCCACCCTTTTTACCTTTGTTGACCTTCAAAAACCTTACTGTTACACATCACTGGATTCGTCTCGATAGCTCCTATCAGAAAATAAGCACCAAACTATAGCATCCCACTTAAAGAAACAAAGTTGACCTTCATATCTCTGACGCGACCACCACCTAGCAACAAAAAACCAGGGTCATATTATGGCCCCCGTTGTCCGTTGCAACAATTGTCCCACAAACTTTTCAGCTACCCGGATTTATTCAAGGTGGCAATAGTTAGTGATTCACAGTGTATATAGATAAAACCTGGAGAAATCTTTTCTAAAATATTGCTTTACTAATGTATCCTGCTGTACGAAATCATATGAAAGTCGAAGATAGGATGTTTATGATTCTATTATAAACTACAGATAGGATAGAAAGCACGAAAAATGAGACAGACACAACTGGGGTAAGCATTATCGCCACATAATCAGTCCAACACAGGATGTTGAACCCCCTACTTGCTAATTGGACAACAAATTAGTCCCAAATATTATATGAATGTTGAGATTTTGAATCACCAAGAAATTGCACTCCAGTAGCTGTCTTGCCAATTCCACGGTTAATAGTACCTCTTATTTCACACTCTTTGATAGCTTGCCAGAGGCACCAATAATGTTTATTCCAGACACATGCATCACAACAATATGCTCTGTGATCTTAATAGATTCAAAAAATGCCCGTGAAATGCCATTCAAATCACTACCACTGTCCAGTAAACACTTAACATGTACACCTTGTACACTTGCTGCCATTATAGGGTGCCACACCTCCTTTTCACTTACCATGTGATCTTCTTCAAACAACAAATACTCGTCAATCCCTTCTCTGGAAAAACCATCATCCTGCTTACCAAAATAATTACCAGACACAGTCAAATGAGAGACAGCATGGTCCTCTTCCTCATATCCACTCTCAGACTCTGGCTCTAATTCTTCATTAGGCCTAATATTATCCTCCTTTATTCTTTCTTTACTTAACACGTTGCCATCATTATCAGTTATAAATTCAAATACCTCATCCTCATCACTACTGGATTCGTCACTGCTATCATCATTACAACTACTATCAGAATTAGACCCACCGTCTCTTTCATTGTCCTCAAATACTTGACTAATTAGTTGGTCCTTGTTTCCAGTACTAGAGCCGGCCGGAGTGGCCGAGCGGTTAAAGACGCTACAGTCTGGAACCGCACGACCGCTACGGTCGCAGGTTCGAATCCTGCCTCGGGCAAGGATGTGTGTGATGTCCTTAGGTTAGTTAGGTTTAAGTAGTTCTAAGTTCTAGGGGACTGATGACCTCCGATGTTAAGTCCCATAGTGCTCAGAGCCACCAGTACTAGACCCCAAAGCAAAACACCGGAATTCATAATGTTCTCTCAAAAATTTACCATCTATTTTGACGCTTTCCGTCCTCTGAGCAACAGCAACACACACACTGTTTCATCACTTCATTTTATTATAGTAACTTATTCCTCTCTTTTTACAGGATAAACATTGCTACACACACCGTCATTCAGCATCTCACTAGAATTAGAATTTACACTTGTCTTACTACTATCATTTACATTACCCTTACTTGTGATTACAGCACATTTATATACATGTGGCTCTAGTGCGAGGCAAAACTGGAGTATTATCTAGTTTAAATGGTTTGATCCAGAGTTAAAATCATCTCCTCCATTTCTGTTACTTGAATTTCACCTATCATTTCCTTGCCCATTCTGGCTATCCTCCACCCAACCATTCCTTGAACTTCTACTACGAGTATAGTTAGTCCTGTTCATCCTATTTACCTCAAATTCTCGTCCTGATTGATTATTGTCATCAAAACTCCTCCTCCGCACTTCGACTGAGGACTTCACCCTCTCCACGTTATCAGCATAATCCAAGGAATCACTAATAATTACCCCTAGTGGCAGGTACAAGCAATTCTCTAACTTTCTGAGGTAACTTAGTTTTTAAACCTATAATTATTGATTCACTGCCTAGGTCTTTGTCCAAATATTTCAGTTTGTTTATCCAAAGCTGACAGAAACCTTTCACAGTACCCTTCGTAGAGTCAAATCTCTCTTCTCCCCAAAATTCACTTAAAACTTGAAACGTCCCCTTTGAACAATTCGTACAAGACTGTCCTTAAACTGACATACAATATTTTTAGCGCAACGCAATCTGACTTTCAAAATTCCCTACAAAAGAATGGCCCTGACTAACATTAAACTATACCTTTCACAAATCACTTACCTCACAAAAATCTTCGCTGCTCAAGCTACTGCAATACAGCGAGCGCCACTACTGCCAGCTAAATAAAAGATTCAAACTATGGAAGGCACTAACTACTGATAGGGATAGTTAGCAAATGAAAGATATTAATAGAGAACGAACAATGTATTTACCTTAATATCATCACAAGTCATAATATATATATAAGGTCATGACAAATTGCAAACCTCCGCCATCTCTCTCCCCACATCCACCACTGCTGGCGGCTCACCTCCAACTGCGCAACGCTACGTGCTGTTCACAGCCAGCTGCCTAACACTACAATGGCGAGTATTACAACAATGCAAAGCAGCCACAGACTGCACACAGCACAGCCAGTGATTTTCATACAGAGGTGGCGTTACCAATAAAAAAGCTAAACAGCCTACTTACATAAAGAAAACATAAACAGCCTACTTACATAGAGAAAACATAAACAGCCTACTTACATAGAGAAAACATAAACAGCCTACTTACATAGAGAAAACATAAACAGCCTACTTACAAACTCTCTACTGCTTCTCTTTGGAGGAATATTCATCTAAAAATGTTTTCTTAAAGCTATGCCACGAAGTACAACTATTAGCTACTAGAGCTGCCCATCCATAACCATCTCCTTTCAAAAAACCTCTCACAAATGACATTTTCACTTTATCATTCCATATTTCAGGCAAATCATTAAATTCCATAATGAAATCCAGTGGTTCAAAATTATTACATTTCTTACAACTAATAAATGAAGGACTTTTGGGACACTACATACTCTATATTAAGATTTTGTTCCTCTTCCATCTTTTCTTCCACTACTGCACACTTGGTTTCTATCTTCATTTCTAATCATTTTAATCTGATCAATTTGGTTCTGAAGTTTAACCCTATTTTCAGCATAAAATTTCCTGGCTGCTTTGACTTCATCTTTACACTGTTTCTCGAAAGCCTCCACTCTCGTACTATAGTCATCACAAAGCTTCTTTCTCTCTTCTACACATTTACTACTCATTAATGTTAATTTTCCATTAGTATTCTGTACCACTTTATCTTCTCATCATACTCTTTCACTAACACCTCAACCTTCTTATTTAAGTCTGAAACTTTAGAGCTGACTACCCTAATCTCCTTTTTAATTTCTTTCTTCACTTCATCCTTTAAGCTAACAATGTCAGTTCTAATGCTAACATTTTTCTTCTCCACCATTATAATGTCTTTTTTCATACTACTAATGTCTTCCTTTACACACATACTACTCATCATTTGCCTTAACATCGCTTCCAGTTTTCTGTCTGCCATGAACTGTTGTGCTTGCTGATATTTGCTACCCGATTTCTCCCCCTTAGACTTAACGATTTCATCCACTCCAGTGTTGTTTTCGTCCATTTCGCTCTCATCACAACGTAATGTAGATGACTCTTTTATCATCTCATCTACAATAGGACTTTCGTCCCCATCATTCAACATTAGATTCATGTCTGATTTATAACCACTACCATATATCGAATTAGTCCCCATTAAATCTTTCTGTTCATTTAAAATCTTAACCCCTAAGGCTTTGTTATCAGTTACATCACTCCCCTGTTGTCCATTCTCCCCCATCACACTGTTTTGTTGGTTAAGGCACTCATTATGTATCACTTAATATAAAACAGCTTTTGCTAAGAATTATTCATTCGTGTGCCGCTGCTCCGGTTGTCATCTCGATTCGTCGTCTGCATGGCTGCTGCAGACTGTAATTTTCTCAGTGAGGCATGTTGTTTAGCCCTGTCAGCTGTGTCCACCTGTGTGCTGATTGGTTGCTCCTGTACTCAGTGGCTGCATCCATAGAACTCGATGATTGGCTGTTGCACCTCCATGTTTGATGGCAGCTACGTCAATTCTGATATTTCAAAATAATTGTATTTCACACTTATATAATATTGTCTATTCACTGTACTTGCCACATGTACCACGCACGCACTTCATTAAAATCACTGTGTTGTAAACCATTCTTGAGTTCACTATTCAAAGTTCGCGTGGGGTGGAAGTTCAACACTGACAACTACAAATTATGTAGCCGACAGCTGAAAAGTTGCGTTTCACAATTCTTTACTCTCACTGTTCACAACCCTCCATATCCCCCTCCAATATTACACAGATATATGTCCAGTTCACTATTGGTAAATTTAGTTATGCCTCATTAATAGCTTGCAGGGAAACATCAGCATACTGCTACAATAGTTTGCTGTTGAACATCTATGATCAGTAGAAACCTAACCACACAGTTTACAGTTTTTCAGAATAATGCGGTACATGTGACACTACTTCTCAAATAAATTAAACATGACACTGTTATTGTTTTAGCACATGACCTATTGGTTTTACACTAATTCCACTGTTAAGTTATTGCATTATTGTTACGCTAACTGATACAGACTTCCCATCTGAAAATCAGCCGTGGGCTGACTGTGTCGGGACCAAAGTCCGGTGCTTTATACATCCTCGCAACAGAGGCACCGAGAGTATACACTGTTCGATGTTTAATTTACAGAAATTACAGTTAAAACATAACTCATTCAATGAACTGAACATCGAAAAATTGGTTCTTTTTAACAGTTTCTTCTAACACAAAGTTTAGGCCGAATTATTTGTTTAAATAATGAAATTAAAAGATACAGTTATGCAAACAGTACTTTAGACAAATCTGCTAATTATTTTGGAATTAATTAAAGGCTGGCTTTGCTAATATATGTTCGAATGGAGCCAAATAAATACTTAAGTATCCTAGTAGTTCTTCTTCCAAATGTTTATAATTAATACAGAATTTATATTTGTTTATAGGTCAACAATAGTATTTAAGTCACGAGACAATTACTGATTTCACCCTATAACAAAAGATATTAACTAGGAATACCCAAAATAAGTTAGGAAATTGCTTACACACACAAAACTAAACACAAACTTAGATTTGGTGCTATATTTCTTAAGAGTGAGGGTTAAGCTTTCTCTTTATGAAAATGCAGATTATACTCATTTATGTTAATGGTAATTAGTCAAAAATGAGGAAACGAGTTTAACGAGGCAGATGGCAAAACGGAAGAGGAAATAAAAAGATCTCAGCTTGCTTCGACGCAACTGAAGCAGTAGAAATTGTTCCATGTTTTACGATACAGTCGCAGTCCTCAAAACATTCCATACAAGATGAATAAATATAATACAAAATAAGCCAAAAGCTAGTCCATGGATTCAGTACTAGAAATAAGAACAACCTTTGCATAAATTCCAAATGACTTACATTGCCCTCTGTCCATGAATGCATCCATTATTAAGGAAAACATATTTTCCATAATATGCCAGCAGTAATAAAAACTTGAACTACAAATAAAGTTCAGTTTAAGAGGAGAATAAGGGAATTATTGAGACAAACTCCATCTGCTGCATTGAGGAGAATCTTAGTAAACCCAATCAATGTGATTATACGCCTAATATTAATGATATCAAATGATGGGAGCGTTACGTAAAATTTGACTTTCGTTCATTTTCAGTGTAGTCATGTTAACAATACAAATAAGTTTTGTTAACCGATTTTGTTCTTGACGATACTTAGCTACAATAGGCTGAGAATTATCACATGCACTTCAGTGTATTGCACATTTACATGTTTGTGTGACAACTTTGTTATTACCTTTGTAACAAAAATATGTCTGAGAACCATCATAAATGATTAGGTACGCGACAGTTGTAATTTTTTTAATTTCGTAAAAGTAAATCGCGGTTTTGAGACCTGTGAACCATCTTCCGGTGCATCTTCAAAGATATACATAAGTAATGACGCTTATACAAATTGTTAGCAATAAAAAGGTAAAGAGAACGCATACTAAAATGCTTCAGAAACAGCGCTGTGTACTTACATAAAATATGGGTCCATAAAAGTCGAATAACGAAGATTAAATTAGATTAAAACAGTGCATCCGTTTTGCATGGCACAAAACAAAATACCCTCTAAACTCCTATGCCTGCTGGAAAGCCATTCGAGCCCAGGACCTACATAAAAAGACACAGGTCTCTAAATTAAAGAAGCGAAACCGTCACAAATAAAATCAAAATATAAAGTAATATGCTGCACAACATCCCACAATCACCATTCCAAAAGTTACAAAGTCTGCTTAAAGTTTGACAGGCGGTCTTCCAAACACTAAAACGAAGAAAAGGGGGTATACGGTCTGAACACCTGTAGACATGTCTGACGTCACAATGTGACACCTGAGTAAAAGTTACGTCTTACCAGTCCTGCATACGCACCAATCAGGAACTTGCCAAGCACACACCAAAGTTGAAATGCCAACGGGAGAGGCCGTGTAGCCGTTACGAAAGCGAGTGGGCTGCTCTTTCCAGCTGACGGTCATGCCATGCCAAGCCATGGCACGTACCAGGGATGAGGTATCCTTGTACTGAGAAGTGGTCGAAGGCTCTTGTAACAGAATAACTGTTTATAAAAAATACCGAACTGAATTACAATGTTCTTGGATGAATATCCACACAACTACATACAACATAAATCTCTCTCCTATGACGTTGTCCTTGATGTGCCTACACGAGAAACCCTATAGTTGTGGTACACAGCCGCGTGAAGGCCTGGGACATTATTGGGCTGGGGCTGCCGGCATTTGACAGCTGACGACTTCCTGATGAAGACGATGAAGGACTGGGCTGGATCTGCTGGCGTGACTGCTGGTACTGCCAACTTATAGCGCTGAGGCTAAAGTGATGATGTGGCTGGGTGGAGCTGATAGTGTTGCCAACTTGAGGCGAAGGGTAAAGCGTAACTGATCCTGAACAGTGGTCTAAATATTCGGGAGTGGATGGATATCCTTGTGGCGCAGAGACATCACGTGACCTGGGGTAGCAAAATAGTGCATTGGGACAGCGCTCTCTGCAGTATCAAGCATGCTTCCTGTACCCCCCAGATGCTGTGGAGGCGACGCGTAACTCCATGGTAAACAGCCCAAACCATACATATCCTCCTGCCACACGGTCTGCCTGGCTTTCGGAGGAAACGCCTGTCAGACGGATACCTTTGTTATTCGACTTTCATGGACTCACATTTTATGTAAGTACATGGGTCTTCTCTGAAGACTGAGTGAGGTGGCGCAGTGGTTAGCACACTGGACTCGCATTCGGGAGGACGACGGTTCAATCCCACGTCCGGACATCCTGATTTAGGTTTTCCGTGATTTCCCTGGATGGTTCCTTTGAAAGGGCAGGGCCGATTTCCTTCCTCATCCTTCCCTAATCCGAGCTTGTGCTCCGTCTCTAATGACCTCGTTGTCGACGGGACGTTAAACACTAATTTCCTCCTCCTTCTCTGAAGAATTTTAGTATAAGTTCTCTTTAGCTTTTTTACTGCTAACAATTTGGGTAGGTGTCATTATTTATTTATAACTCTGCAGACGCACCTGAAGCTAGAACAGGGGTTTTAAAATTTGTTTGTGCTTTCCTTTTAGGAAATAAAAAAATTTACAAAAGTACAGAATCTTATCTTTGATGATGAATATCAACAGTTGTGGCTATCTCATCAAGAGAAAAATGTATGTTTAAGAACTTTTGACTTATTCCACACCCATGATGGCGTTAACTTGGAATTTGTAGAAAGCACAGTAGTATGTCTGTTACCTAAAAGAAAGTAATTTGTGATCTTAATTTATGGCATATTCTGCATACTTTATTTCCTCGCCTTGAGTCTGTGGATCATACACTGAGGTGACAAAAGTCAAGGGATACCTTGAGGTGACAAAAGTCTAGAAACACCTACTAATATCATGTCGGATCTCCTTTTGCCCAGCGTAGTGCCGCAGATCGACGTGGCATGGAGTCAACATTTTGTTGGAACTCTCCTGCGGGAATATTGAGCCATACTGCCTCCCTTGTCGTCCATAATTGCGAAAGTATTGCCGGTGCAGGATGTTGTGCACGAAATGATGTCTCGATTATGTCCCATAAACGTCGGGCTATCTGGGTGGCCAAATCATCCGCTCAAAATGTACAGAATGGTCTCCAAACCAATCACGGACAACCGTGGCCCAGTAACATGGTGCACTACTGTCATCCTTCACTCATTCCAGGCTTGTTCAGGAAGTCCATGAATGGCTGCAAATGGTCTCCAAGTAGCCGATCGTAAACATTTCCAGTCAGTAATCAGTCCTGTTGCACCAGAGGTCCCAGTCCACTCCATGTGAACGCAGCCCACACAATTATGGAACCACCACCAGCTTACACAGCGCCTTTTCACAACTTGGGTGCATGGCTTCGTGGGTTTTGCACCACAGTCAAATCCTGCCATCAACTCTTCCCAACTGAAATCGGAACTCATCTGAAAACGCCACTGTTTTCCAGTGGTGTAGGGTCCAACCGATAAGGTCACGAGCCCATGAGGGGCGCTGCAGGCGATGTCATGCTGTTAGCAAAGGCACTCGAGTCGATCTTCTGCTGCTACAGCCCAGTAACGCCAAATTTCACCGTTAGTCGTACGTTCCACATTGATTTCTGCGGTTACTTCACATAGTGTTGCTTGTCTGTTAGCACTGACACCTCTACGCTAAAGTTGCTGCACTCGGTCCTTAAGTGAAGGCCGTAGGCCACTGCGTTGCCCATGGTGTAGAGGTAATGCCTGTAATCTGGTATCCTCGCCACACTCTTGATATTGTGCATCTCGAAATTCAGAATTTCCTTACGATTTCCGAAATGCAAAGCCCCATACTTGCAGTTCCAATTACCGCCCCGCGTCCAAAGTCTGTTAAATCCCGTCGTTAGGCCATAATCACATCGAAAACCTTCTCATATGAATCACTTGATTACAAATTGCGGCTTCGTCAATGCACTGTCCTTTTATACTTTGTGTACCTGATACGTCCACTACCCGTATCTGTGCACGCCGCCATGCCATGATATTTGTCACCTCAGTGTTATCACATTCTGGAAGAGCGCCAGTAATCAGTCCCTTTCCAGAAATCAGTATCATAACCCTCGCATTACCAAGCGGGGTATTCTCACTACCCCAGCTTGATTTCTTTCCCTATAATAACTTTATCTGAAGGGCCACATGCCTGTGGTTTCATGACTTTGTACTAAAATAATAGACGTTGAATTCACACTCACGACTGTCTAATTTTTTTGGCTTTATCATTGCTATTCAAGTCATTTATTGGTGGGATTGTGAGACTACCCCGCTTGATATGAAACGCCTTATTTTCTTATTTGTAGAAAAAGAAGATTTTGGGAAATATATCTGTCATTCATCTTCTTTGTTGAGTTATACCATAGATCCAATGTTTGTTATTGTTGCTGGTTATTACTGTTGAGTTGAATTTGACGTTCACTGTTGAGCTGACATTACACGAGTCAGTATTTCATCTGCAAGTAAGGATGTCCGAAGGACTTTCTAGCGAAGAGATCGTGGAAATTCTATACAATTCTGATGTCAGTGCCGATGAAAATGAATGGGACATTGATAATGTACTGAACGAATATATGGAACCTCTTGACAAAGACTATATCATAGCATCAGATTAAGCTGATGATGAAATATCAGAACACACTACATATTCACGTGAACAAGTAGAAGAAGTAGAAGAAGAAGAAGAAGATGAGTATGATGATGAAAAAGACGAAGACATTGGAGATTTGTTTGTTTCTAGAAGCGGACTACAATTTTCTAGTGAAACACCAAAAGGTGGGCGGCGTTGACGTGGCAACATTTTGAACGTACCATCTGGCCCAGTGAATTATGGAAAAACAATCAAAACAATAACAGTCATTTTTATTATTTATCTCACCGGAAGTCGTGAGCCTCATTGTAGAAGAAACGAACAGGGAAGCCAAACGAGTAATTTTTTTGTGGGATGCAGCTCATTCTTGGAACAAAACGACATGGAGAGATATAAATGCAACTGAAGTGTACGCTGTATTAGCAATTCTAATAGGAGCTGGTCGAACTCATCGACATCGCACAAGTGCTTCCGATCTGTGGGGAGGTAAGTTGCCTTTCGGTAACCATTCTTTTCTGCTGCCATGTGCATAAACTGATTTTTGTCTATACTGAAATTCTTGCGATTTGACAACAGAGACACAAGAGCACAGAGAATTGAAGAAACGAAGAACAAGCTACAAGCCATCAGGGTAGTGTTCGACTAATTTCAATCTAACCTGTGCAAGAACTTCTATCCTTATGAATATGTGACTATTGATGAACGATTAGCAACTTACCGAGGAAACTGCCTATTTAGGGTTTATATGAAGAGCAAGCCTGGCGAGTATGGAATTAAAATTTGGGTTTGTGCTGATGTGAAGACATCTTACTTATTACGGATCCAAATTTACACAGGAATAGTGGACAATGCTCGGACAGTCAGTCAAGGACAGAGAGTCGTTTTGGATCTGATGGAACCATTTCTGAATAACGGTCATGGTGTAACAAGTGATAATTTTTTCACCAGTTTTCCATTGGCTGCTGAACTACTAAAACGAAACACGACATTGGTTGGTACCTTGCGTTCCAATAAGATAGAGATTCCGAAGGAATTCTTGCCAGACAGAAAGAGAGAAGTTCACTCTTCAATGTTTGGTTTCGCAAATGACATGACACTAGTTTCCTATGTTCCAAAGAAGGGAAAGGCAGTAATACTACTCTCTACTCAGCATAATGAGAGACAAGTGAATGGTGAAGAAAGTGAACACAAACCCGAAATCATACTGCACTACGACAAAACCACAGGTGCTGTAGATAATGGGGACAAAATGACAAGAGAATACAGCTGTGTTAGAGGAACGAGGTGGTGGCCACTAAGAATCTTCATGGAAATGATGGATATTGCAGCACTGAATGCATATGTTCTGTATACTCAAAGATTTCCTGATTGGCAGAAGAATAACCGAAGCCGACGCAAACTCTTCACGACTGAACTGGCATTTGGACTCAGCAAAGGCAACATGGAAGAAAGAGCCAAAAATATCAATGGTCTTCATAAGGATGTACAAGATGCACTGAAAGCTTGTGGTATTGCGATTCCTACAGCAGTGATCCAGACCCAGTGTTCCAAGTTAGCAACGCCACAACGATGTCAAGATTGCAAGAGAAACGAAGATCGGAAAACAAGATTCTGTTGTGTAACGTGCAAGAAACCTGTTTGTAATATACACGGAGAAGGAACTGTTACTGTGAAGTGCATGCAGTGCAAAAATGTACTTGACTGAAAAGTTGAAAAAAGTCTTGTGTTATTTTACTGCAGTGACTGTTAAGGTACATAGATTATTAACTTTCTGTTTGTTGAGTACTGAATTTAGTGATAGATTGATTAAATTTTTTTGTACTTTGTATCTGTGATCTGATTAAATACTTCTAATACCCTGAAAATAATAAGTCACAGCTGCAAAATACTAACGCGAATTCTTTACAGACGAATGGAAAACTGTTAGAAGCCGACCTCGGGGAAGATCAGTTTAGATTCCATAGAAATGATGGAACACGTGAGGCAATACTGACCCTACGACTTATCTTAGAAGGTAGATTAAGAAAAGGCAAACCTACATTTCTAGCATTTGTAGGCTTAGAGAAAGCTTTTGACAATGTTGACTGGAATACTCTCTTTCAAATTCTAAAGGTGGCGGGGGTAAAATACAGGGAGCGAAAGGCTAGTTACAATTTGTACAAAAACCAGATGGCAGTTATGAATCGAGTGGCATGAAAGGGAAGCAGCGGTTGGGAAGGGAGTGAGACAGGGTTGTAGCCTGGCCCCGATGTTATTCAATCTGTATATTGAGCAAGCACTAAAGGAAACAAAAGAAAAATTCGGAGTAGGTATTAACGTCCATGGAGAAGAAATAAAAACGTTGAGGTTTGCCTATGACATTGTAATTCTGTCAGAGACAGCAAAGGACTTGGAAGAGCAGTTGAACGGAATGGACAGTGTCTTCAAAGGAGGATATAAGATGAACATCAACAAAAGCAAAACGAGGATAATGGAATGTAGTCGAATTAAGTCGGGTGATGCTGAGGGAATTAGATTAGGAAATGAGACACTTACAGTAGTAAAGGAGTTTTGCTATTTGGGGAGCAAAATAACTGATGATGGTCGAAGTAGAGAGGATATAAAATGTAGACTGGCAATGGCAAGGAAAGCGTTTGTGAAGAAGAGAAATTTGTTAACATCGAGTATAGATTTAAGTGTCAGGAAAGTATTTGTATGGAGTGTAGCCATGTGTGGAAGTGAAACATGGACGATAAATAGTTTGGACAAGAAGAGAATAGAAGCTTTCGAAATGTGGTGCTACAGAAGAATGCTGAAGATTAGATGGGTAGATCACATAACTAATGAGGAGGTATTGAATAGAATTGGGGAGAAGAGGAGTTTGTGGCACAACTTGACAAGAAGAAGGGATCGGTTGGTAGCACATGTTCTGAGGCATCAAGGGATCACAAATTCAGCATTGGAGGGCAGCGTGGAGGGTAAAAATCGTAGAGGGAGACCAAGAGATGAATGCACTAAGCAGATTCAGAAGGATGTAGGTTGCAGTAGGTACAGGATAGAGTAGCATGGAGAACTGCATCAAACCAGTCTCAGGACTGAAGACAACAACAACAACAACCCTGAAAAGATCTTTTTCAATACTAAATAAACACATTCAATGGATATAACTAAATCTGAGAACAAATATTACAATGAAACACAAAACTGTTTTGGGGTAGTCCAAACACCCCGCTTGGTAAAGTAGAGGTGTGAAAAAGCTTGGTAACGGGAGGCTGATACGTCCGCTACCCGTTATCTGTGCACGCCGCCATCCCATGACATTTGTCACCTCAGTGTTACCACGTTCTGGAAGAGCGCCAGTAATCAGTCCCTTTCCAGAAACCAGTATCATAATCGTCACCATCATCATCATCGTCATAATTTTAGTCTTTATGTGCTTCTAAACTCACTGCCTGCAGTGCTGACGCGCGTTCTTTGCAGAGCGTGGAGGGAGAGTCGGAGTATCGTGGGAGCGGGCAATCAAGCCTGCCTACGGGCATGTTCTCGCTGCGGCCCTCCCAGGCTCCACATGTGCCATCCCAGGCACTGCCGCCGGCACAGCCGCGCAGCGCACGTCGCGTCATGGTAAGCCTGCCTCACTGCTCCACTACAGTTGGCGACTCACGGAGTAACATCTGCTTTAGCTTTTCGATATTTGCGTTCCAATGGGGTCCACAGCTCAAACAGTTACGTGAATCACACCGATCGGCTGCATTGGTTGCCGTTACATCTACACCTACAGGGTGAAAAGTATAAACTCTGGGGGGTTGTAGGGGACATCAAAACAAATATTTTTCCCTAATGTCAATTTTTCCTATGAGGAATATTTAAACCGGTAGAGGAAGATTTCTCTGGTGGCAAATTAACTCAACCAACAAACACTTTTCCATTTTTTTATGACCAAGAGGGAACACATTAACACAACCCAATTTCAATTACAGTAGATTTTCAAATATGCCTCCATTGACACGTAAACAAAGATTAAGCCGTCGGATCATGTTCTGTCTGACACGGGCAAAAACCCCAGGAGTGTCCTGCATTGTTCCTGCTGCTGCTACTGTACGGGCAACCAGATCCTCTTCTGATGCAACAGGAGTTGTATAAACAAGGTTGTGCATCTCTCTGTTCTCTGTACACAAAAAAGTTCAGAAGGGACATATCTGGGGATCGAGCAGGCCATGGTACAGGACCACCTCTGCCAATCCACGTTTCTGGGAACCGTCGGTCCAGGAACCGACGCACACGACGACTGAAATATGTCGGCGTCCCGTCATGTTTAAACCACATGCGTTGTCTTGTAGGGAGCGGGACGTATTCCAGCAAATCTGGCAATGCTCTGGCGAGAAAATTGTAATAGTGCTTGCCATTTAATGGCCTAGGTATCAGATATGGCCCAATTAAACAGTCCTCAACAGCACCGACCCGCACATTAACGAAGAACCGAACTTGATGAGCGCTAGTAACTGTGGCATGTGGGCTATCCTCACTCCAAACATCCGAATTGTGCATGTTGAAGACTCCATCACGCCCAAACGTTGCTTAATCGGTAAATAACACAGAAGATGGAAATGTAGGATACATTTCAAACTGTTCCAGGTACCACCGCGAAAACTGTGCTCTGGGTGGATAATCAACTGGTTCCAGGTTGCGGACATGCTGTAAGTCAAATGGAAGTAAAAATTGGTCTCGAATGACTGTTCTTACATACGTCTGAATCGTCCCCATGTTACGTGCAATTGTACGAGTGCTGACTGAAGTATCCCGCTCCACATGCTGCAAGACAGCTTCCTCAAATTGCAGCCTTCTTACCGTGCGACGGCGTCCCTGTCCAGGTAATCTGCTAAATGACCCGGTCTCACGCAGATATTGGTACAAAGCAGCAAAGGTCGTATGATGTGGGATACGGCGATTAGGATATTGTTGTTGATAAACCCGCTTTGCAGCTCGTCCGTTGTGGTGCGCTACGTAGTATGCACCAACCACATCAGTGTACTCACTCCAGATGTATAGCTCCATTAGTAAACACAGACAATGCAGTACTACAATGGTGGACAGCAGTTGCCTACAACTGAAGAGCGTAATACGCCCTCTAACAACTGAAGATCGTAACAACTGAAGAGCATAATATGGCCTCTACCAGTTGAAAAAATCCTCATAGGAAAAAAAGACATTAGGGAAAAATATTTGTTTTGATGTCACCTACAACCTCCCAGAGTTTGGCGGTGTAAATACTTTTCACCATGTATACTCTGCATGTGTTTCAGAGGCCACTTTGTGTAGCAGCGTCACTCCCCCTTTTTCCTGTTCCATTCATGACTTGTGTATGCTTCGAGGGAAGAAAGCCTCAATTTGCGCTCGAATCTCTCAGATTTTATCTTGATGGGCTTTCCGCGAGGAATACACAGGAATAAGCAGTATATTTTATGGATCTTCAAGGACCTCAAGCCCTCGAGGTTTCAACAGTAGACCGCATTGTGATAGAGAACGCCGGCCACTGTGGCCGAGCGGTTCTGGGCGCTTCAGTCCGG
This sequence comes from Schistocerca piceifrons, assembly GCF_021461385.2. NCBI lineage: Eukaryota > Metazoa > Arthropoda > Insecta > Orthoptera > Acrididae > Schistocerca > Schistocerca piceifrons. The sequence continues at coordinate 1,086,664,397 of NC_060138.1, read as the reverse complement.
AACCGCTCTGCTGCTACGGTCTCAGGTTCTAATCCTGCCTCGGACATGGATGTAAGTGATGTCCTTAAGTTAGTTAGGTTTAAGTACACTACTGGCCATTAAAATTGCTACACCACGAAGATGACGTGCTACAGACGCGAAATTTAACCGACAGGCAGAAGATGCTGTGATATACAAATGATTAGCTTTTCAGAGCAATCACACAAGGTTGGTGCTAGTGGCGACACCTACAACGTGCTGACATGAGAAAAGTTTCCAACCGATTTCTCATACACAAACAGCAGTTGACCGGCGTTTCCTGGTGAAACATTGTTGTGATGCCTCATGTAAGGAGGAGAAATGCGTACCATCACCTTTCCGACTTTGATAAAGGTCGGACTATAGCATATCGCGATTGCGGTTTATCCTAACGCGACATCGATGCTCGCGTTGGGAGAGATCCGATGACTGTTAGCAGAATATGGAATCGGTGGGTTCAGGAGGGTAATACGGAACGCCGTGCTGGATACCAACGGCCTCGTATCACTAGCAGTCGAGATGACAGGCATCTTATCCGTAAGGCTGTAACGGATCGTGCACGCACATTTCGATCCCTGAGTCAACAAATGGGGACGTTTGCAACACAACAACCATCTGCACGAACAGTTCGACGACGTTTGTAGCATCATGGACTATCAGCTCGGAGACCATAGCTGCGGTAACTCTTGACGCTGGATCACAGACAGGAGCGCCTGCGATGGTGTACTCAACGACGAACCTGGTTGTACGAATGGCAAAACGTAATTTTTTCGGGTGAATCCAGGTTCTGTTTACAGCATCATGATGGTCGCATCCGTTTTTGGCGACATCGCGGTGAACGCATATTGGAAGCGTGTATTCGTCATCGCCATACTGGCGTATCACTCGCCGTGATGGTATGGGGTGCCATGTCTCATTGACGGCACTCTGAACAGTGGACGTTACATTTCAGATGTGTTACGACCCGTAGCTCTACCCTTCATTCGATCCCTGCGAAACCCTACATTTCAGCAGGATAATGCACGACCGCATGTTGCAGGTCCCGTACGGGCCTTTCTGGATACAGAAAATGTTCGACTGCTCCCCTGACCAGCACATTCTCCAGATCTCTCACCAATTGAAAACGTCTGGTCAATGGTGGCCGAGCAACTGGCTCGTCACAATACGCCAGTCACTAATCTTGATGAACTGTGGTATCGTACTGATGCTGCATGGGCAGCTGTACCTGTACACGCCATCCAAGCTGTGTTTGACTCAATGCCCAGCCGTATCAAGGCCGTTATTACGGCCAGAGGTGGTTGTTCTGGGTACTGATTTGTCAGTATCTATGCACCCAAATTGCGTGAAAATGTAATCACATGTCAGTTCTTGTATAATATATTTGTCCAATGAATACTCGTTTATCATCTGCATTTCTTCTTGGCGTAGCAATTTTAATGGCCAATAGTGTTGTTCTAAGTCTAGGGGACTGATGACCTCAGATGTTAAGTTCCATAGTGCTTATAGCCATTTGATTCAGAATGCCTCTCTTAGAGTGACTGCCACTGGAGTCGGCTAAGTATCTCATTGACACTTTCACGCTTACTGGATGAAGCTACAACGATACGTGCTGCTCTTCTTTTGATTATCTCTATTTCCTCTATCAATCCTATATGGTACGAATCCCACACTGACGAGCAACATTCAAGTATCGGTCGGACGAGTGTTTTGTAGAATTCTTCCTTTGTTGATGGACTACATTTCCTAAGGATTTGTCCAATGAATCTCTGTCTGGCAGCTGCCTTACTCACGATTTATCTGATGTAATCGTTCCACTTCAAATGTCTCCAAACGCGTATTCCTAGATACACTTAAAACAAGAGAGAGAGAGAGAGAGCGGGGGGGGGGGGGGGGGGGGGGAGGGATACGCATCACGAAGGAATTTTCCGAATGAGACCTAAATCAGTAAATGTGATGTACATGTACAGACAAACAAATGATTAAAATTTCAGAAAAATTTGTGGATTTGTTCAGGAAGAAAAGGTTCACAAACTGAGAAAGTCATTAACACATTCGTCCACACCTAGCCTCTAGTGACAACTCAGTACACAGAACTTGACAATGAAGAAGATTCATTAAACATAATGTAAATAGACACACACACACACACACACACACACACATCCACACAACCTTTCACATTAATTATTAAAAAATGGTTCAAATGGCTCTGAGCACTATGGGACTTAACTTCTGAGGTCATAAGTCCCTTAGAACTTAGAACTACTTAAACCTAACTAACCTAAGGACATCACACACATCCATGCCCGAGGCAGGATTCGAACCGCGACTGTAGCGGTTGCGCGGTTCCAGACTTATGCCAACAGTTATTCGGCTTGGCATTGGTTGTTAGACATGGATGTCCTTATGAGGCATATCGTGTCCAATTCTGTCCAATTGGTGCATCAGATCGTCAATATCTCGAGTTGGTTGGAAGGCCCTGCCCATAATGCTCCGAACTTTCTCAGTTAACTAGAGATCCGGTGATCTTGCTAAAATGTAAGTCCAGGATGGCATGCCACGAAGGCCAACAAAATGGAGAGTAGACTAGCGTCGACTGTGCAACAAGAATGCTTTGGATTACAAGCAAAGGAGTCCTCCTATGAAAAGAAATGTCACCCCTGACCATCACACCTGGTTGTAGGGCCACACGTTTGGTCACAGCCAGGTCGGTATCCCACCACTGTCCAGGATGTCTCCAGACACGTCTTCGGCCTCTAATCGCACTGACTGGAGTAGAGTTGTCTTCAGTGATGAGTCCCACTTCGAACTGAGTCCCGATGACCAGGAACCACGTGTCTGGAGACGCTCCAGACCGTGACACACCAACCTGGCTGTCACCCACGATGCGGCCCGACAGCCAGGAGTTATGGTCTGGGATGAAATTTCTTTACGTAGAAGGACACCTTTGGCACTCTTACAGCATTGCGGTTTGTGGACTATATTCTAAGATCCATTTTGTTGCGCATCATGGCAAGTCTTCTTGGGCTTACGTTTCAGCAATAAAATTCCCTTCCACACACGGTGTGTTCGTGCTTGCCAAACCCTACGTTAGCCAGTAAGGTCGATGGATCTCTCCCCAGTTGAGAACGTATAGAGCATTATGAGCAGGGGCCGCTAACCAACTCGGGATTTTGACTTTCTAGGGCACCAATTGGACATGATTTGGCACGATATCCCTTAGTAGGACGTCCAACAACCCTTATCAATCAATGCCAAGCAAAATAGTTTCTTGCATAAGACTCAGAGATGTTATTTATTTTATTTAATGTATGATACATAACAATCACAATAACACATAAAATAGAGAACCACAGACACATTAAAATACAGTTTAGATCTTTATATCCAAACCATTGATCCAATCCACCACTGCGGAAGTAACCAGGTTCGAATCCACAAGATTTTCAGGGAAGGCACTGGGGGGGGGGGGGGGGGGCAGTCCATTGGGTTATATTCTTCATTGCTTGTGGAACGTCAGCCCAGTCACAGTAGGGGTTGTCCACCCAACCCTATTTATGAATAATCGAAGCACTTCTTCCCAAATGACATCTGAAACGGTTAAGCCTGCTCCAAATGTATCTTGGCGAGCTGCAACCATTGAGAATTACTGTTGGATCTGCAACTTTCAAGATGCCCTGTAGAGTAGAAGATACCCATTCTTCCAGCCAGCTGTGTTTGTGGTCGAAATGGTTGCTTGACAATTCCATGGCCATTTTACATGCCGGTTTACGGGTCGTCAATCTGGATGATTCTAGCTGTCTCACATCTTCATGAATTGGGAGTGACGAGTTATTCAGTATTCTTGACCACAGATAACCAAGATGTTTTTGTTTTGTTATGTGAGGAGGTGGTATGTTCCACAACACCGGCATCAATTGGACTGGAGTAGCCAGTAATGTTCCAGATGTGATACGCATAGTGTGACGATGTTGAGTGTCCACAAGGTGAGTATGGCAGCTATTAAACCATAGTGCAGAGCAGTACTCTTCCGATGAACAGACGAGTGGTAGAGCATATGTTCTCAATGTGTTGGCGTCAGCTCCCCATGATGTACCAGCTAGACGCTGAAGAAGGTTATTACGTCTCTTCAGTTTTGACGGCTCTTCAGTTTTGCAGCAGATTTACGTAATTGGACTTTATATGTTAGGGTCCTTTCCAAAGTCATACCCAGAGGTGTACCAACACGTCATTGACTTAACTGTGAAGCTCTTTTTCTTGAATAAATGATCGAATTTTTCTGAAACAGTAATAATTTCTTAGTCTGTACATATGTTTTAAATCTACCGATATGTGTCCTACTCGGTTAATCCTTCCATGGTGCGGTGCGTCTTTTTTTCTCGTAGAGTGCATAAAATATGGCGCCTTGAGTGACAAAAGCCTTAGCACAATTATTCATATATGGGATGGGAACTGTGCCCAATGCCGACAGGCAACGAAATGAACTTGCCTCAAGTTGTAACAGTAATAAGAATATTCGTATTATGACCGGATCACAAGGAGTGTGAAAGCTCCAATAAAACATGTAACTACATGCATTGAAGTTTCTTACATTATCAAAGACCTTAGAAAAGCATTACATAACATTGCAAAATATGAGCAGTTGTAACTTACTATATGATCAAAAGTATCCTGGCACCTCTATGACTGCGACTGACTGACCACCAAATGCCACGAGAGGCGGAGCCACCAGTAAAAAAGAGAAACTAACATCAGAATGGTTCCGTCAGAGCGGCTCATTGATTCCAAAGAAGGTGTCACTTGACAAACCCATCAGGGATGTTTCAGCGTTTCTAAAACTACCCAAGTCAACTGTTGTAATGTGACTGTGAAGCGGAAACGCAGAGGAAGAACCACAGTTGAACCAAGACCAGCCGGACGTCATGTACTGAAGTACAAGGACAATGGAGCTGTAGAAAAGTTACATGAAATCAGCAGAAGTGATCAGTCGTGAGTTTCAAAGTGCTACCGATAGTACAGCTAGCATAACGACTGTCCGTAGGTGGTTAAAAGTAACTGGGTACAATGGTCGAGGAGCTCCTTAGAAGCCACACGTTTCTGTAGACAATACTAAGAGACGCTTGAGGTGGTGCAAAGTGGATGAATGGAAAAGAGTAATTTGAAGCTCAAATGGTTCAAATAGCTCTGACCACTATGGGACACAACATCTGACGTCATCAGTCCTCTAGAACTTAGAACTACTTAAACCTAACTAACCTAAGGACATCACACACATCCACTCCCGAGGCAGGATTCGAACGTGCGACCGAAGCAGTCGCGTGGTTCTGGACTGAACCGCCCAGAACCGCTCGGCCTCAACGGCCGCAGTGATTTGAAGTGATCAAGCACACTATACCCTGTAGGAATCCGTTAAAGGGGTCTGAGTTTAGCAAATGCCTGGAGAACGCTACTTGCCACAGTGTGTAGTAGCAGCCGCGAAGTACCGAGGAGTTTATGTTATGGTACAGGCTTGTTTCTTTGGGTTGGGATGCTGCTCTCTTACTGCGCAAGAGGGGTAACACGTCAAACAGGCCGACTTGGAGCAGGAGAGGCGCCACAGGACATTTTAATTTCCACTGTCTATACTTTAACAAATAAATTCATAAAACGTTGTCACCATGACCAGGGAGGATTCAGGATTCACACTCATAGCGATGGAAGTTCAAAAACATAGCAAAATACTTTTGTTTTACATGTAAAATTTCATAATTTTTTCACTAATTATTGGCTGCATTTGTTACTATAGGTACACTTTTCTTCATAAGAATGGGAGATTCTTCCATGAATTTTGCACAGCGTACAAACCGTACTTACAGGTGTATGAAATTCCAGAATTTTCCAAATCTTTTGAAAAATGTGGTAAAAATTGGGATAATTAACTATAAAATTTGAGTTCTTTCTAAACATTAAGTTTAAAATGTAACCGCTTATTCATTTATTCATAAATTAAGTAAAATGTAGAGTTTCATATACCTGTAAGTATGGTTTGTATGCTGTGCAAAATTCATCGAAGAATCTCTCTTACTTATGAAGAAAAGTCTACCTATAGCAACAAATGCAGCCAATATTAAGTGAAAAAGAGATGAAATTTCACAAGTAAAAAAAAAATTTCTTATGTTTTTGAACTTCAATGCTATGAGTGTGAATTCTGAATCCTTCCTGGTCAAGCTGACGAAGTTTTATGGATTTATTTGTAAATATATAGCCAGTGGAAATTAAATTGTCCTCTGGTGCTCCAAGTCATCCCGTTTAACGTCCTACCACCCCTTATGTGCTACCTTTAGTACAGTTAGCTTAATGACTGTGCGTAGGGGAGTACAGTGGTCGAATAGTTCCTTATAAGCCACACAATTATGTAGACAATACTAAGAGACACTTGACGTGGTTCAAAGTGGATGAACGGAAACGAGTGATCTGGAGTGATCAAGCATACTATACCCTTTAGGAATCCGCTGAAGGGGTCTGAGTTTATTGAATAACTGGAGAACGTTACTTGCCACAGTGTGTAGTAGCAATAGTGAAGTACCGAGAAGGTTTTGTTACGGTAAGGGGTTGTTCCTCTTGGTTGGGATGTTGCTCTCTTACTGCGCTTAAGGAAACAGTAAATATGGAAGGATGTGAACACATTTCACAGCATTTTGTACTGCGTACAGCAGAGGAACAGGTCGACGACGATGATTATTTTTATCAGCATGACAATACAGGCTGTCATAAAGCAGGAAATCAGGGGAAATGGTTTGTGGGCACTAACATTCCTCAAATGGACTGGCTTGCCTGTTGTCCCGACAGGAACCCAGTGGAATACGCCTGGGATGAGCTAAAACATCGACCTCAGCGCCAATCATCACTACCTCCTTTCGTTTTGTTCTTGAGGAAGAAATGTCTGTCATTCCTGCGCAGACCTTGAGACATCTCACTGGAAGTGTCCACAGCAAAATTCTGCCACACAGGCGAAGGGTGGATACAGCCCATGTTAATGTTTACTGATATGTATCTGGATACTTTTGATCACATAATGAATGTTGTTCGTTTTATCACATGACTTACAGAAATTCAATTAACAATAATATCACAGTTGTAACAGAAACATAAATGTGTCTCAAGCTACGTGGACAGAAAGGAGTTTAACACGGGTACCATCTACCAGGGCACCACACCATTCCATCTTCTTCCGTCCACCAATCATACGTGAGGAGTCATAGCCACCAAGTCTTCCTAGAAGTGAACTTTACGTTGTCCCCCTGGGTAGTGAGAGAGAATCCTTGGCAGATTACACGTTCTACTAGGTCAGCAGTTCTTGAAAAGTGCCTTCCTCTTACAGGTTGGCGATGCCCTCATCCTGTCTACTTTTCATAATACTAGTTAATGAGTTTTATGTCAAATTCTGTTATCCCTGTGTCAGGCAGAATTGTCTCTATCGTAAGTAACTATTTCTGTCTTCCAATCGTTAATTTTAATTACTGTTGTATTTCTGTAGATATCTCTGTTCTGTGATTTTCTGGGACAGTATTTGGCGCGTAGCGTTTGCCTGGCATGGTTGGAAGGGCTTTAGGCGTCTTTGCTGGTCGCGGAACCCCGTCTGCAACAATAATCTTGAGGGTGGTAATTTCTGGTAATCTGCGCTCTCGTACACCTGCAAATGGAACCGATAGCCACAGGTGGCACCCGTCCGTCTCAGCTCAGAAAGACCACCGCATGTGCTTGGCTTTTCTAATGCATTTTAACAGCTGGACGCGATTATACAGGGTGGTCCATTGATCGTGACTGGGCCAAATATCTCACGAAATAAGCGTCAAACGAAAAAACTACAAAGAACGAAACTTGTCTAGCTTGAAGGGGGACACCAGATGGCGCTACGGTTTGTCCTCTAGATGGCGCTGCCATAGGTCAAACGGTTATCGACTGCGTTTTTTTAAATAGGAACCCCCATTTTTATTACATATTCGTGTAGTACGTAAAGAAATATGAATGTCTTAGTAGGTCCAGTTTTTTCGCTTCGTGATAGATGGCGCTGTAATACTCACAAACATACGGCTCACAAGTTTAGACGAACAGTTCGTAACAGATAGGTTTTTTTAAAATTAAAATACAGAACGTAGGTACGTTTGAACATTTTATTTCGGATGTCCCAATGTGATACATGTACCTTCGTGAACTTATCATTTCTGAGAACGCATGCTGTTAGAGCGTGATTACCTGTAAATACCACATTAATGCAATAAATGCTCAAAATGAAGCCCGTCAGCCTCAATTTATTTGGCAATATGTGTATCGACATTCCTCTCAACAGCGAGTAGTTCGCCTTCCGTAATGTTCGCACATGCATTGACAATGCGCTGACGCATGTTGTCAGGCATTGTCGATGGATCACGATAGGAAATATCCTTCAACTTTCCCCACAGAAAGAAATCCGTGGACGTCAGATCCAGTGAACGTGCGGCCATGGTATGGTTCTTCGACGACCAATCCACCTGTCATGAAATATGCTATTCAATACCACTTCAACCGCACGCGAGCTATGTCCCGGACATCCATCATGTTGGAAGTACATCGCCATTCTGCGATGCTGTGAAACATCTCGTAGTAACATCGGTAGAACATTACGTAGGAAATCAGAACACATTGCACCATTTAGTTGCCATCGATAAAATGGAGGCCAATTGTCCTTCCTCCCATAATGCCGCACCATACATTAACCCGCCAAGGTCGCTGATGTTCCACTTGTCGGAGCCATCGTGGATTTTCCGTTGCCCAATAGTGCATATTATGCCGGTTTACGTTACCGCTGTTGTTGAATGACGCTTCGTCCCTAAATAGAAGGCGTGCAAAAAATCCGTCATCGTCCCGTAATTTCTCTTGTGCCCAGTGGCAGAACTGTACACGACGTTCAAAGTGGTCGCCATGCAATTCCTCGTGCATAAAAATATGGTATGGGTGCAATCGATGCTGCGTCCACCCGCGCAGACAGACTTCGTCTCATGACAATGCTTGGAATCGCGCTCCCATGTTTCGCCCTCAGATTGTTACTATCGCCGGCCGCGGTGGTCTAGTGGTTCTAGGCGCGCAGTCCGGAACCGCGGGACTGCTACGGTCGCAGGTTCGAATCCTGGCTCGGGCATGGATGTGTGTGATGTCCTTAGGTTAGTTAGGTTTCAGTAGTTCTAAGTTCTAGGGGACTGATGACCTCAGAAGTTAAGTCCCATAGTGCTCAGAGCCGTTTGAACCATTTGAAAACATTCGTGTGTAGACTTTAGTGATTAATTCCGTGTTACAAACGGGTGTCAAGATAGTTTTGAACAGATAATGTATATGGATCCGTACACACCGTTGATCTTTACCTTATTCTCACGATCATTGGGCGGGATACAGTATACGATGGTGCAAGTATATCCGTCGCATTGGGATTCTCGAAAACTAGTTCGTTAATAATATGAATGCGTGGTGACTGTTGTCTCAAACATGTCCGAAAGACTAGACACCACGAATTCATACGCCTGATTCGCCTCGATGGGAAATGGATCCACCACATTCAGTGCGGTTGCTTAGTTACGTCCGAACTCCTGCGGCCAACCTCCCAGTAGTGAGCACGGAGGAAATAGACAGCGATTGCAGATAGGTGGCGCTAAATGGGATTATTGGTCGACCGAGATAGACCGTGCAGCTGCAATGAGCGTTGTGTCCGGGTGGCGCAGTGGTTAACGCAACTGCCTAGTAAGCAGAAGAGCCCGAGTTTGAATCCCTGTCCGGAGCACAAATTCACTCGACGCCACTGATGCCGCACAAAGTACTGGTGCAGCTGATAGCAATAATCCCTTCCCTTTCCTTTCTTTTCTCCGCCTCTGCCTTCAATTTATATAACTAGTTCTTTAAATTCACCCAAAGTTGTTTTGGGAGAAATACGTCGTATTTTTTTTTCCAGGGATACTCATTTAAATTCCCATGTGGTCTGTGCCGTCGTGTAAGATACTCGCAGTGCATCTCTGAATTCCTTCGAAGTACATTGTCTTGCCTGTTTCAAAAGGAGCTCAGTCGCTTGAATAATACTCCAGAATATTTCGCACTAACGTCCTGTATGTAATTTCCTTCACCGAAGCTTTCGCCTCCCTCAGCACTGATATTACGTTACGATCCATTTCATATCGCTTCCTAGTATCACCTCAAAATAGTTGTAGAGTGCGATTTTCTTAAGATGGTATTCACTGCTAATTTGAATATTGGATTCCATCGTATTTTTTCTCTCTGTATCAGGCATTATTAGTCACTTTTTGAGAGAGGTGTCATTCATTACAACAAGTGGAAATTATTTCCACGCCGTTTTGCGTTTCCTATCGTCCAACGACGATACATGTATGCAGGCAGCAACGACAGCTGACCAGTCTTGGTTCAAATGGTTCAAATGGCTCTGAGCACTATGGGACTGAACATCTGAGGTCATCAGTCCCCTAGAACTTACAACTACTTAAACCTAACTAACCTAAGGACATCACACACATCCATGCGCGAGGCAGGATTCGAACCTGAGAACGTAGCGGTCGCGCGGTTGCAGACTGAAGCGCCTAGAACCACTCGGCCACCCTGGCCGGTTGACCAGTCTTACGGTATTGCTGATTCCATCTTATCCCTTTCCTTTTTATTCCGATATTATCCCATTTGTTTATGGGGTCGGCATCCCAACCTGGATTTGGCAACTTCTGTGGTATAGGGTCGCCAGATTACCTTCTTGCCACTACCCCTTCCGCCACGAGACGGACTTTGTGTACCACAGCTGTCTGAGTCTATTGTTATCAATGTGAAAATGTGAGAACGTTTTTACAACGTTTGTGAATCGTGTAACTGGACGAGATATGGATACCAGCCTGATATTCACCTAGTGGGTTGTGGCAACTGCCTAAATGCCACATCCAGGCTTCGTCGTTACCCCACGGTTCGGATCCTATCAGCGGCTGGTGTACCTGCGTTCTAACGCAGACGGCTATCCGAGCAGTTGCTGATCCCATCTGACAATAAATCTTATTTCCGTTGAGAACACTGGACGGTCTATTATGCTTAGTTACGGCACATAAAACATTATTTTCGCTTCCGTAGAAAATTCACCCTTCCGTGTGAGATTCTGGACATCTTTTTGTGTTATCTACGTTTGACTGGTTTGATGCGGCCTGCCACGATTTCCTCTAATGTGCCAACCTCATCATCTCAGACCAATCTCTGTTTTCCTCTATAGTTTTTATCTTCTGCAGCTCCATCTAGCACAGTAGTTCCCCATCTTTCTGAGAACGCTGCCCATGAACGACATCAGAAGACATCCATTATCCAAAATAATACTTGGAATATGATTAAACATTAGACGGTAAAAAATTAACAGTCCTCTTTTTAAAGTGAAAAATTATTTATAACACTTAGTTAATGTTCAAGCAGCTGAAACAAAAGCAATAATTAGATAAACTGACGTTCAGTGCTGTTGGTAGGCTAAAAAAATATTCAAAATAGAGCTTTTAATTTGCATGATACCAGATTTTAGCGAACAGTTTGTGGTAACAGTTTTCAATCATGACAGTGAGATTAATCTTTTAACACAACCTCACCAAAGCGAGATAGTTGCACATCGACTAACGGGAAGAAACATGTGACAAATTACTTGGAGATATGAGAAAGAAAATAAATGGGTTAGGAAACACATCAGAATGAGAAACGTAACTATTACAGTGATGAAATAAAGGGATTGTGGTGTGGACGTTACCCAGGGAGATGGATAGTAAATGACCGCAAAGAGGGGTAGATGAAATTAGAGGAAATGCAGGAGTAACGCCGATTCGTATCGCTCAAGATAGAAATGCGAGTAAATACACATATCAAAAATCGGAAAGCCTCTGTATTGGCCGTAATTTCTCGAGTTCTTTCGCCGTGGTCACTCGCGACATATATCATGGAGGAAGTAATATGTTGTCCGATTCTTCCAGGAAATCGCTCTCCCGAAATTTCAATACAAACCTAAACCTCTCCGTGATGCACAATGCATCTCTTATAACGTCTGCCAGTGGAGCCTGTTGATGGCTTCGGTAACGCTTTCGCACTAACTGATCGATACTGTGACGAAATGCGCCGCTCTTTTTTGATACTCCTTTATCTCTTCTGCCAGTCCTACCTCGCAAGGATCCCATATTGATAAACAATAATCAAAAATTGGTCGAACAAGCGGTTTATAAGCCTCTTGCTCCGTGGATGAGATACATTTCCTTAAGATTCTTCCTATGAATCTTAGTCTGGCATCTGCCTTTCCTACAGTTTGTTTTATATGGTCTTTTTAAGGTCGCTCTGGATAGTTACTCCTGGATATTTACAGTAGATACTGTTTGCAACAGTTGTCATGAATAGTGTAGTTGTATGGTAGTGGATTTCCTTTCATGTGTATGCGCAATATGATACTTCTTTCTACGTTCGGGGTCAGCTCCCAGAGTCTTCTCACGACATTCCAATCACCAACTCTCTCCTCCAAATGTGAAAATATGTTGTTGGTGCCGGCCGAAGTGGCCGTGCGGTTAAAGGCGCTGCAGTCTGGAACCGCAAGACCGCTACGGTCGCAGGTTCGAATCCTGCCTCGGGCATGGATGTTTGTGATGTCCTTAGGTTAGTTAGGTTTAACTAGTTCTAAGTTCTAGGGGACTAATGACCTCAGCAGTTGAGTCCCATAGTGCTCAGAGCCATTTTTTTTGTTGTTGTTGGCACCGACCTACATAGGGAGGAATGATAATCACGATAAAATAAGGGAAATCAGCGCTCGTACGGAAAGATATAGGTTTTCGTTCTTTCCGCGCGCTATACGAGATTGGAATAACAGAGAATTGTGAAGGTGATTCGATGAACCCTCTGCTAGGCACTGAAATGTGATTTGCAGAGTATCCATGTAGATATAGGAGTACATGTAGATTCATCAGTCCTCTTCGGGTCATTCTGCGAGTAGATACTGTCTTCTGGCGTCGCTACTTTGTTATAGACTACCGCATCATCTGTGGACAGTCTTAAAGAGCTTCCGAGGCTTTCTACTAGATCAGTCACATACATTGTAAACAGTAATGGTCCCATCACTCTTCCTTGGGGTACGCCGGAAATTTTGTTCTGTTAAAACGACGTGTTGAGTTCTATCTCCAAGGAAATTTTGAATCCTTTCGCAAATCTGGTCAGATAGTCAGTAGTCAGTAAGCTGTTTTTTTGTTTTTTTTTCCACCAAACGGCACTCCGTGACGGTGTCAAACACCTTCCTTAAGTCAATGAATACGACGTCAGCTTGAGTGCCGTTGTCTTCAGTGCTGTGGATCTCACTGAGGAAATAACGAACTGAATTTTGCAAGATCTCTGTTTGCGGAACCCACGTTGAATTTTACAGAGGACATTTTCATCCTACAAAAACGTCAGAAGTTTTCAGCATAAAACATGTTCCCTAATTTTATAACATACTGATGTCAACGATACAGGCCTATGGTTGTATGCATGTGTCCTACGATCCTTCTTGGAAACAGGAATGACCTACGCTTTTTTACAGTCGTTAGATACCCTTCGTTGCTTCAGTGAACTCCGACAAACTGCTGCTAGAAGGGTAGCAAGTTCTTTCGAAAAATCTTTGCAGAATCTTATAGATATATCATCTGATCTTGATGACTTTCCACTACTAAACGACTGTACTTGCTTTTGCATTCGGCGATCGCTTATCTCAGTATCTACCATTTCGAGGTTCGTGCAGTAATTGAAAGGAGGGACCCTGTTACGACCTTGCACTGTGAAACAGTTTCGTAAGACCGAATTCAGTATTTCCGCCTTCTCTCTCTGATGTGCCGTTTCGATGCTAGTATGTTCACTAATTCAATGAATAAATAATTTCAAACCACTTACTGATTTTGCATAAGACAGAAACTTCTTAGTGTTCTACTCAGATCGGTTGACAAATTTTTACTTTCAAAGTGACTGAACGCTTCTCTCATTGTGAGACCTGAGTTTCTCCAGACGTATACAACTTTCAAATAACTTCCGGGAATTCAGCCAGGTAACACTTTCAGCGACCGCTGATATTTCGCCGGGATAACACCCCGCCATTTTCAAGGCAAACTGCAACGGGCAGGCGGCGTACATGCAAATTTAAAACCTCGGTTCTCAGACAGATGCAGGAAATATAACATACACTAGACACAAGTGCCACCAAAGATGACCAAACTGAGAGATAGCGGTAGTCAGACTACGAACTCTCAGGTGAGGCAGCATTGACTCTGTCCCTTGTTTTTTGACAAGGGAGAGAGCCGGATTCCAAACAGAGTTTAAACAAAAACCTCCATCCCTGTTAACGAGGTTGCTCGCTCATTTAATCTCCACTGCCTCCTTAATAACAATGTCCCAATAGCTGGACGTGAATGCCAAAATCTCGGTGTTATTATATAACATGGGGCGACCAGTATCAAAGCAATGTTCGGCAATAGCAGATCTCCTTGGCTGCTGTAATCGTGTGTGCCGTTTATGCTCAGTACATCGGTCCTCCACGGTCCTGATAGTTTGACCAATATATGCCATGCAGCACCAGCAAGGAATGCGATATACTCCCGCCTTACGCAGACCAAGATCATCCTTAACAGAACTCAAAAGCACTCTAATTTTAGATGGAGGTCGGAAAACACATTTCACATCGTATTTCCGTAAAATACGACCGATCTTCTCTCATTGTTCTCCTTATGCTCATTTTAGCTTCGTTCTGATTTTGTTTGGCAGCTAGGTTTTGACTTTATGGTATCTGAGATGAAGCTCGTTTTGTTTACGGAGCAGTTTTCCAACACGGCTATTAAATAACAGTGGGTCTTTCCGATCCCTCAAGACCTTGCTTGGAACATACTTGTCTAAGGCAACTGAACGACGCTTTCGAACTTTTTCGATAGTTTTCGCACACTACGTTATATATTGTTCACATATTCATTTGCAGTAACACTGCGTAGCTTTTGTCGCAGATGTTGTCTACTGACGGAGACGAAACATCCCTTTTTGTGTTCAGTAAGTCTGTTGAATCGCACTGACTTACAGACTGTGAAGCAAATCTACACGATTCAGTTGATAAGCAACCAGCTGCGTAATCTTGTCCCTCTGCGGCGACTTGTTTACAGCCGGAGAAGCGGAAGCCAGTGGTGTACCCCGCTGAGCCGCCACGCTGCCTGTTGCTGTCCGCGGAGGGCGGCAAACACGTGTTGGGGCCACCTGCCAACCCGGACTACATCATCCCCAAATACTTTGTGCCCAAGGCGCTCGACCACCTGCGTCAATGCAAGGTAAGCGTCTGCCATCAGCTTTCGTCTTATCACAAAGCAGGTCTTACCTTCTCTATGAGGCCGTAAGCGTGAGCAAATTGGCCACCAACTGTCGAAACAATGAGCTGAATACGCCTCCTGACAGGACAAGTTAAGCACCCAGAAGACACGGGTGGATGTGACTTTGCACGTAGGCTATTTAGGTTTTTATGTTGGTAATGCCACGTAGCGCTCTGTATGAAAATCACTGGCTGTGCTGTGTGCAGTCTGTGGCTGGGTGGCATTGTTGGAATAATCGCTATTGTATTGTTGGGCAGTTGGCTGTTAACAGCGCGTAGCGTTGCGCAGTTGGAGGTGAGCCGCCAGCAGTGGTAGATGTGGGGAGAGAGATGGCGGAGTTTTGAGAGCGGATGATCTGGACGTGTGTCCATCAGAGACTGTAAATTTGTAAGACTGGATGTCATGAACTGATTAATGTATATATATATATATATATATATATATATATATATATATATATATATATATATATATAATGACTTTTGAACACTGTTAAGGTAAATACAATGTTTGTTCTTTATCAAAATCTTACTATGGCTATCAGTAGTTAGTCCCTTCAGTAGTTAGAATCTTTTATTTAGCTGACAGTAGTGGCGCTCGCTGTATTACAGTAGTTCGAGTAATGCAGATTTTTGTGAGGTAAGTGATTCATGAAAGGTATAGGTTATTGTTAGTCAGGCCCATTCTTTTGTAGGGATTTTTGAAAGTCAGATTGCGTTGCGCTAAAAATATTGTGTGTGTTGATCAGAATAAGTAAAGAGCAAAATGTCTGAGTACGTTCAGTTCTGCTCAGCTGTTTGAAAATCAAATAACGTAAGGGGTCTACCAGCACAGTAATTCATAAATTTTTCGAAGGGGGCGTTTCAACTTGGATGTAACTTAGTACAAGTAAAAACCACCGGCGGGTACGTAAATATAAGGTATGGCCGTACAGTCCAGAATCGGTATGCCAATCAGAGAAAATCGCCTTGAGAGTTGAGGGAATCATCTTCCTGACGCACCAGGTTGAAGATATCCCTTTGGTAAAACTACGTGTTCTACTGCATGAACAAGTCCGTAACGGCCTCCTGCACATCATCGTACGACCCTTCAAGGCCTTCTTTAAGGGAGAGAAGGCGTGATAATCACATGGGGGCGAGGTTGAAACCATAGGGCTTGTGCTTGAGTGTCTACCGCTTGAGTTGGCGTAACTTCTGCGTTACGACATTTCCGATATGGGGACTAACGCTATCATGAAGCAGTACCACCCCTCTGTCAAAGCCCGCCCTGCTAGCCGCGCGGTCTAACTCGGTGCTTCCCGAACGGGAAGGCGTGCCAGTCCCCAGCACGAATTCGCCCGGCGGATTAGTGTCGAAGTCCGGTGTGTCGACAGAATGCGGGCTGGTTCCCCCTATTCCGCCTCAGTTACACTATGTCGGCGATTGCTGCGGAAACAGTCTCCACGTACGCGTACACCATAATTACTCTACGACGCAAACATCTGGGGTTACACTCGTCTGGTATGAGACGTTTCCGGGGATGGGGTTCCACTGGGGGTCGAACCGCTGGTGGGGTTGTGAACCACTGAGGGCTACGGCGGGACGAGGCCTCTCTGTCGTTTCTCGGCCCCCTGTTCAGTACACACACACACACACACACACACACACACACACACCTCTGTCGCAGCATCATTCCACAACGGGATTTTTCGACAGAGATGCACATTCTTCATTCTCCGATGGAAGTTGGTCCTGGCTGGACGCATTTGGTAAAAACGCATTTACCGCAAGCACAGTGGAAAGACACGGAAGACACACTAAACCCTTGTCTACGTGTTGGAATGGAAATGGGAATGAGCGTTTGGCTTCATTGCCCGGGAGGCCCCTTGCGGGGCAGGTCCGGCCGCCTTGGTGCAGGTCTTATTACATTCGACGCCACATTGGGCGACCTGCACGCCGGATGGGGCTGAAATGATGATGAAGTCAACACAACAGCCAGTCCCTGAGTGGAGAAAATCCCCGACCCAGCCGGGAATCGAACCCGGGCCCGTAGGACGGCAATCCGTCACGCTGACCACTCAGCTATCGGGGCGGACTACGTGTTGGTGCTCATAAATTATATGAGTAAATGCATCGGCGTCGCGCTACGTTGCATATACGCTGCAGCAACGCGTTCAAACGGAAACTTTTCGCTGCCCTGTAACGGTAACACCGACCGCCTTAAATGGCAATCGATGCTAACGGCATACCCCTGAGAGGAATTTTTGAAAGTTGTGACCCTGAGATAACCTAATGGAAACAGAACAATCAAACTGGGATTCGTTTTGGAAACACTCCAGCAAAGTATAACCAACAGTAAACTGTGGGTCACGAACAGACGTTCTCCCAGCACAAAAGCGGGTTGTAACATTACATATTAAAACCGGGCGCCAGCCTAGTAAGGCATTCTTGCATCAAGCAAAATGATAAAGCAGAAGGCAGTGCTAAGGCTAACCTATCCGTCCTTGACACACACACTGAACTCTTTCCTTATATCTGTCCATACTACAACACAATAACCTAACCTTGCAAGATAAATGTGCTACTAACAAACTAATGGCCAGTGAGATACTAAACAGCAACATACGCCTCTCAACAACACGTACCTTAAATGAACTAGATGTAACAGTTAATTAAACCAATTACCGACACACATGAAACTAGTAGCACTCCTGAACCGGGAAAAGCTTGAAATGATTCTGAATTTATATCAGGGGGTCTGCTAATGATAATAATCTATAACTTCATTGCTCAGTACAAGACCTCTATGCCAGAGCATTAACCAACTAGCATTTGAATAGATGACACAGTAAATAGATCTTTCTTAAACTCGGTCTGATGCAACTAAACAGAAGGCAAATCCAACTACACTGGCTCTGAAGGAGCCTTTGCATTGCTTCATTAACTAACTAGCCTAGTGCATGAGGATCCTTACACTTTCATGATTTGAAGAACTATGTTCATTAACAAAAGTGGACCAGTGTATGAAAATTGGTAAGTATTCTTATCATTAATTATTAATTAAGTAAAGCACAACAAACTATAACACTTTAAATAACAAATTTGCTTTCATAAGCCGTCTTTTGACCTACTAAAAAGTATAATTGGCTGTACAAATGACAACAATTCAAGTTCAACCAGTTTCTCATAATAAATCAGGATACTCGGAATTAAATTCACTAGGATAGGAGTCCTGTCCAGGTTTTTCATTTGAGATAATCATGTGTGTGAGATAGAGATTTTAGCAGCACCAAAATTACTGCTATAAAATTAACCAAATTTCACAAATAGATGGTCCATTTACAGACTGCCAAATATAAACAATTTAGTGGAAGACTGATGGTACTGGTGGCGTAATTTGCAGTGGTTATTAACCTGGAGACGATGCAGTCATAGCAATACTGTTGTCCTCGTCCTGTTCATATCTTCTGGGCGTCAGAATTATATTTACATAGAGCCAAAAACTATGATATGATGATAATATCACCAAATGGAGCATCTGAGGCCCATAAATACTGCCCTTTAGCTCTTCTGGCCTCAAAACTCCAGGAATAAGAGCCACAATGGTCCGCTACTGCTCAGCCCAGACTCCTTACTCGTCACAAAGGACGAGCTGCCACTTGCACGCCAACCACATCTATTCCACTCTGCCAGGCTACTTCCATAGCCATGGGGCTTCCCCACATCTTTTACATTCAACCCTATGCTCCCTAACTACGGATCAAGTCATTTACAGTACATTACATAACAATCATTCCATTAGTTATTTAAATACACAAGAATAATTTAAACAACACCGTTCAAAAGTTTCACGTAACTGAAAAGTGCATACATAGCCAAAGAATTTCCATGACACATACAACATTATACGTAACCAATGCTACAAATTGACTTAGAAATATCGATACAGATACAAAATAGGTCAAAAATAGGTGTTACAGCCCCTTATAAGAGGGACTATTCGGAATGTAAGGTCCAACGGGGTGCGAAATGGAAACCACAGTGTAAATCCGATGAAGCGTTTTACAGAAACGTTGGACTGTGCCTCTCATATGCGCGTCGATCGCGTCACATCGCTCTTTTCAGTCCTGGGCACACAGTGAGCCTGTAAAGATGCTTAGAACAATAGTGTCTCTCGCCAAGTATGAGGGCCTAGTGTGACATTTCGCCTGATGTCATGCAGCCCACATAACATAGCTGCCGCGAGTTTCTTTCTGCTTGACAGTTCCCGGCCGCACTCTGCAGGGGAAATGAAGATGCTCCTGCATCGTTTTCGGTGGGAAGTGTTTGATCACCCACAACAGAGCCCTTAATTGACTCTGCCTGAGTCTGCAGCTCGTGATCGTGCGGTAGCGTTCTCGCTTCCCACACCTGGGTTCCCGGGTTCGATTTCTGGCGGGGTCAGGGATTTTCTCTGCCTCGTGATGACTGGGTGTTGTGTGATGTCCTTAGGTTAGTTAGGTTTAAGTAGTTCTAAGTTCTAGGGGACTGATGACCATAGATGTTAAGTCCCATAGTGCTCAGAGCCATTTTTGACTCTGCCTGAGTATCAGCTCTGCTCACATGAAGCGCTGGCTAGGAAGACAATGTTTTGGCACAGACAACGAGCTGTAGACCAGCGTAGAGAATTGGAAGGAAGCACAGCACGCTGCTTTCTATGACGAGGGTATTGGAAAGTTGTTACAACGTTACCACAACTGTCTAAATCGGAGCTGCGGCTATCTAACTGCAAGGTGTAGCTGACTTTTGCAAATAAAACATTTTTGATTTTCACACTGGTTTCCATTTTGCGACCGATCGGACATTACTTTCCGAATGGGGCTGGTAATAGAGTTGCAGTTCTTTGTGGGAGGTAGAATGGCCACCAGAGTGCATTAGCGTTGTTCAGCTCTGGTATTGTTACCAAGCCTGGCCGGTTACGTAAGGGACAGTGATCAGTACCAGATGCTGAGAGATCACTGGGACGTACAAACAATTGGCAGGTACGTAAATACAATGTGTGGCCAAAACGTTCCCGTTCGTTGGTCGTACAGTCCAGAATCGGTATGCCAATCAGAGACAATCGTCCTGAGAGTTCAGGGAATCATCCGCCCGACGCAGCAGGTTGAACATACCCATTTGGTAAAACGGTACCTCACATGAAAGGGACCTATTTGTAGGTCTGCTTTTGGCCAACTGATCGAATCTCGCAATATCCAGATTTTTGGGACGTTCAGACGCGACTGTGGCCCCTATGTGGAACGACATGGAAACGTGAGGGCAGAGATATTCGTCGTCATGGTTACAGTCGACACTGTGTGATCGCCATAAGGGACGATCACCGAACTGTGCACGAATCACATCGTAACCTCTTCACAAGTGTACCTGCCATCCGGGAACAAGTAATGGACACCATACAACATTTATCTTCCTGCTCTGTTGGTTGGAGCCCAGCACAAGCCAGACTGGGTAATTACCGTTCCATGCCTATGCAGCAGTTAACACCACAACACAGACGGTTGTGTATGGAGTGATGCGGTGACGGAGAAGCACGGGCTGCTGATGAAGGGCGTTGCATTGTGTTCAGCGACTAATCGCTGTTCTTCGCTAGCCTGGATGACAATTGTCGAAGAATACGGCGGATACCTAGGGATAGGACCCATTCTCCCAATGTTTTGAAGTGGAACAGCTGTTCAAATGGTTCAAATGGCTCTAAGCACCATGGGACTTCACATCTGAGGTCATCAGTCCCCTAGACTTAGAAGTACTTAAACCGAACTAGGGCTGTAGACGTCGCTCTTGAGATGACTCCCGAGAGAAAAATCCAGATTATAGGAGTCAGGTTATTTAGAAGGCCATGGTACAAGCGTTGTTCTACCAGTTTATTTTGGATCATATTAACACGAAAGGCGACGTCTTACATCAACAGCAAAATGTGACAATGTCTCATGATGCACGTACCACTTTCTCCAACTTTTGGCCATGGAAGAAATTTGAGCCCATTTGAATGCTGATAATATCGAAAAGTTTGCGCTTCAGATACATTTCTACTCACTAGGATCCAATTTACATTGAAATTAGTCGTGGACTGTAGGCAGACCGCTGTGGCAGAGCGGTTCTGCCGCTGCTGCTACGGTCGCAGGTTCGAATCCTAACTCGGGCATGGAGGTGTGTGATGTCCTTAGGTTAGTTAGGTTTAAGTAGTTCTAAGTCTAGGGGACTGATGACCTCAGATGTTAAGTCCCATAGTGCTTAGAGCCATTTGAACCATTTGGTGGACTGTAACCACACGTTCGCAATAGTGTCATAAACGGCAAGTTTGCTGAGCTACATCCATGGCCGACGCCGGATTCGAACCTGCGACCGTAGCAGCAGCGCGGTTCCGCATGCAGCGCCTAGAACCGCTCGCCCACAACGGCCGGTGGCACAGCTGTGTTACGTTTTTATGTGTTATCTCTCAGTACCGTGTTGCCAGTTTTTGACAGAAACAGGCTTTCCCACATTGGTATGTGTCTGTATGAACCATCTGTTTAAGTTGAAATATTCCCGTTGCAGCAAGATCCACATATCTGTTTGAGTCAGCCTCAGACATGAATCCCATTCCAGTGCCAGTATCCAGGATGTCAAGGAACAATTACAACAGTCATCGGTTGGCTTTCGACAGAAGAGAATACACAGCTATATAAAACGCTTATCACTCGAATCAGTGCATGCATCAAGGCCAGAATGGTTGCAACGTCATCATGATAAATGGGCTCATGTTGCCAAGTTCTGTTTAAATCGTATTCAATAACACCACATACTCTCCCAACCCCTCAAGTTTCAGTTTCGTTCCATCGTTCTGGATGCTTAATTTTTTTTTTGTCAAACAGTGTATTTTAGGATTCATAGTTTTAAATGTCAGAATTGACAAGACATCTGATCAATTTATTTTATCTGTGAAAACCTATACATTTGTGTCAACATTGCCCCACATTCAGAAAAAAAATTGTTGTTATCAAATGAAACTCTACAGTTTCGTTCCAAAGACCTTTTCAAAATCTCAAACGCCTATGATGTATGAATGAGGACTGAAGCGACGAATGAAAATTTGTACCAAAAATGCAGTCACTATGCCATGGCGGTTGGTGCATGCCCCAAATGAGGAGAAGACCCGCATTACAAGTGCAATGTGCTGCGAATACATAGAAAGAAAGATCCGTTATCATTTAGCTACAATATAGCAGGTCAGCAACTGGAAGCAGTTAATTCCATAAATTATCTGGGAGTAGGCATTAGGAGTGATTTAAAATGGAATGATCATATAAAGTTGATCGTCGGTAAAGCAGATGCCAGACTGAGATTCATTGGAAGAATCCTAAGGAAATGCAATCCTAAAACAAAGTAAGTAGGTTACAGTACACTTCTTCTTCCACTGCTTGAATATTACTCACCAATGTGGGATCCGTACCAGATATGGTTGATAGAACAGATAGAGAAGATCCAACGGAGAGCAGCGCGCTACGTTACAGGATCATTTAGTAATCGCGAAAGCGTTACGGAGATGATAGATAAACTCCAGTGGAAGTCTTTGCAGGAGCTCGGCACGGACTTTTGTTGAAGTTTCGAGAACATACCTTCACCGAGGAGTCAAGCAGTATATTGCTCCCTCCTACGTACATCTCGCGAAGAGACCATGAGGATAAAATCAGAGAGATTAGAGGCCACACACAGGTGTACCGACAATCTTTCTTTCCACGAACAATACGAGACTGGAATAGAACGGAGAACCGATAGAGGTACTCAAAGTACCCTCTGCCACACACCGTCAGGTGGCTTACGGAGTATGGATGTAGATTCCGAAATCCGGCTTTGGTACAAATTTTCATTCATCTCTTCAGTCTGTATATATACACATCATTGGTATGTGTTCCTAGCGAATTATCGCAGTAATTTCACTTGTAAGAAGAGAAAGCGTTATAGCTGCAAGATGTGTTACGCAGATATCCAGTAAGAGCGTCGATGACCATGCTATTGAGCACCCTAAATCTATTATTATTATACACCATCGTTAACATGAATGAATACTGATGACAGATATCTAAAAGTTGTTGCTTTCCAAATTTCACAAACCATAAGGCCGAGGAATCTTCAGCAACTCTTAACAACGACGTGTTGAAAGGAGCCGGTTTCATCTTCCCTGTTCTCAGCATCACTCACACCCCGCCATCTTGGACGTATGAAGGCACACTGAACCTCCACCTCTCTGAGCTTGCGGCGACTGGATCATTGGCTTTTTGGCATACAACGTTGTTTGATGCGAGAGTCGCGTGGTGATTACGTTACCTCCGGCGATCGCTTCTGCTGTGAGCTCCAAATGGGTAGTGTGGTGAGCCATTTTTTAGTTTCCACGGTCTGGTTGACAGCACAAAAGTTATTCACTTTGTTTATTTTGTTGCATTTTATTGGTCACCTGCGAACTAATGTTCATCCAGTGACAGAACACAACGAGGCATTATATGTATTTCACTTACTTCCACATCTACATCCATAGTCGGCACCCAGCGTATGGTGCGCTGAGAGGGTTACTATGTGCCACTACTAGGCGTTTCCTTTCCCGTTTCACCCGCAAACAGAGCGACGGAAAACGACTATACGTGCCTCCATAGCCCTAATTACTGTTATCTTCACTACCCTTACATAAGCTATACGTTAGTGAGAATAGAATCGATCTGCATTGAATAATAATAAGAAACTACCACATCTATTTTGAAACAAATTTACTATTTCACTATGGGTTTCATTCACAAGATTATTTTCAGGTTACACTTCCAACAATTTTCGTAACGAATCTCCACCAAGTTGTGCCAGTATAATGACTTACGAAGACTAATTACCTTACGTTAAGTTAAAGGGAAATTCTGGGTCATGACGATCATTTAAAAACTCCGTCATCACCTGGCAGAATCACTGCGAGCAGTGAGGCAACTTGACATGTTGTCTGCACCAGACCGTCTAGATTGGCTGAAGAGAGCAGGCCGTCATCAGCGTGTACAAGTCACTGCCTCGACCGTTTCTGAAGTACGTTACCCTATTGCGTGAGAACGCTGCGCGTTCATAGACACAGCTCATCCTGCGAGTTCAAAATCGTGCACTACGAATGGCACACCAAGCATGGATTGACAATGAATATGCTGACATGCCACATTTTTCGTATTTTGTAGCGGTAATACACAACGCATGTTGAAATTTAATGTAAACCAGTAACTGTTGCAGTAGCTATTCAAAATCTTGTCCTCCTATTCATCTGTGTAATGTGTTTCGAATTTTTCCAAACACCTCCGGACCGTCACGTAAATCGTGAAAATACTGTACAGTTAGCTGCAACCAGGTTTCCACATTACTAGCGGTAGGGCTGTAGACGTCGCTCTTGAGATGACTCCCGAGAGAAAAATCCAGATTATAGGAGTCAGGTTATTTAGAAGGCCATGGTACAAGCGTTGTTCTACCAGTTTATTTTGGACCATATTAACACGAAAGGAAACGTCTTACATCAACAGCAAAATGTGACAATGTCTAATGATGCACGTACCACTTTCTCCAACTTTTGACCATGGAAGAAATTTGAGCCCATTTGAATGCTGATAATATCGAAAAGTTTGCGCTTCAGATACATTTCTACTCACTAGGATCCAATTCACATTGAAATTAGTCGTGGACTGTAGGCAGACCGCTGTGGCAGAGCGGTTCTGCCGCTGCTGCTACGGTCGCAGGTTCGAATCCTAACTCGGGCATGGATGTGTGTGATGTCCTTAGGTTAGTTAGGTTGAAGTAGTTCTAAGTCTAGGGGACTGATGACCTCAGATGTTAAGTTCCATAGTGCTTAGAGCCATTTGAACCATTTGGTGGACTGTAACCACATGTTCGCAATAGTGTCATAAACGGCAAGTTTGCTGAGCTACACTATGTGATCAAAAGCATCTGGACTCTCTGAAAAACATATGTTTTTCATTTTACATGCACTGTGCTGCCGCCTACTGCCAGGTACTCCATATCAGCGACCCGAGTACTCATTAGACATCGTGAGAGAGCAGAATGGAGCTCTCAGTGGAACTCACGGACCTTGAACGTGGTCAGGTTATTGGGTGTCACTTGTGTCATACACTTACGAGTGCAAATAAGTGCTAGTTTAATAAATTGATAACAACTCCATATGAACACATGTTCAGTGAAGTTATTTCGCTTGTTCACGTAAGAGAACTTGGCAAGAAATGCTGGGTAGGTATAGTCCGTCTACAAACAGAAAATCTACCAGCTAGCACGGTGGAGAAATTTGCGTTCCCCAGAACAACACTACAGCTATCATACAGCATGATGAAGAATCAATTTTCCCTCTAGTAGTGTAGAATAATGTGCAGAGATTTACGTAGATTCTGCCCTTACGCTTTATTTGCGATAGTGTTATTTGTAAGTCACACCCGCATTCCACATAGTCTCAACGCACTTTGTGGAAAAGAAACATACTCGGCCCTGTCTTGTTGCATTATGTTTCCAGTTATTCATAAAGAACACTGTGGAGGTCGGTATAACTTCGTGAAACACCGTGTAGTTGCTTCATGTGGCACAGTGGGGCAGATACAGTGGGCAATCACCTGCTTACTCTTTAGTTTGCAAACCTGTCAAGGAGGGGAGTGTGAGACCACAATATGGCGACCCACCTTCCCCTACACTTCTACCCCACACATCTCCTCCCTCCTCCCTGTTACATCCCCAGAACATAATTTATCCCTTACTTTGTCTCTACTATACTCAGACGTGGTACACAATTTTTGTTTTTAACCCACTTATTTTAAGGATAAACGTCATTTCATACAGTTAAAACCATACATTTTTTTGCATTATGAATGAAACACACACAATTTATATTCCACAACATTTATTGTACGTTTCATGAATCGGTTTTCGGTTCTTACGTCATCGTCAGGTACAAAGATACTTACGTGGTGCAGTGAAATTTTTTGGATCAAAGATCCATCTAGTGCACCTATAGAGTATCTCCATTCTCAGAGATGAAAAATATTAATGTTAAATTGATCCATCTAGTGCATCTATAGAGTATCTCCATTCTTAGAGATGAAAAATATAAATGTTAAATTAGGAATAAAAAAATAGGGATTATTTCACTGTAAATGCGATGTAAGATTGTTTAACTGAGATAATATATGTGACACATTAATGTGTGGATATTACTAATAAGCCCATCCAGGCCATGTTGTAAATTATCCCTCTTACTTTCATACTCCATTTTCCTTTATTTCACTACTATAATTTCTCTCATTGTGTTAAAATATTTTACTTTGTATAATCACAGCTGCTTCACTCGCCTGCTTAATATTACTATTATGTCTTATCTGTTTGTAATTTAGGATCTGTTAAAGACAAAATTATTTTGTTCAGCCACTTTTTGGAAATTGTCGTCAAAGTTTATTGTTCAATTATTTTCTTCCATGAACAACTTTCTAATTTGTCTACAGTTCTTAAGTTGTCCTTGTACCTGATGATGGCATAACAGCAGAAAACTGCTTCGCGAAACAGATAATAAATACTGCAGAATATGACGGCAGTGTTGTGTGTGTTTCATTCATATTCTATAAAACACTTTACCAAGAACCGACGGAACAGCCAATCAATGTATGTTTATTAACGTGTAATTCCTTCATCCCCAGTAACACTTACACCATTAGTCGTAGAAAATAAAATGAATAGGACATTACTTTGTCGGAAATTTTAAGTAGTTTAATTTGCACTCAGAAACATCGTATGATCTTCACTACCCAAGGTTAAATCTAACTTTAGCTCAGAAGGGGGTAAATTATGCTGCCACAAAAGTCTTTGGTCACTTACCTAACAGCATCAAAAGTCTGATAGATAGCCATATAGCAGTTAAAAGGAAATTAAAAGAATTTCTTAATGGCAACCCCTTCTACTCATTAGATGAATTTTTGGATATAGTAAGTGGGTAATTTCCCCAACCCCCACAAAGAAATTAAAAATATTAAGTGTCATGTAATATTTTGTGTAATGTAATATCTTGTATAGACACCTTTTATTAACCTGACACGTTCCACATCATTACGTAGCGTCGTATTCATGGGCTATGGAACAAGTACTAATCTAATCTTTCGCTAGAAACCGTGATTTTCGAGTCATTCAAGGAAAATATGAAAAAGTGACCTTTAAACACTCGCCCCTCCCTTAACCCCACTCCGAAGGTCACACCTGATCGATCAGGATTTTTAGTATATTGTTCATGTGTTAGATCATTGTAACAAATTTCGCGATTACAGCGTATTTTTTACCCTAATTTTCCTTTGTTGACTGGACTATAAATGAACTCAGTCTATATCGGTCCTCGCCAACTGGACCGCTGGCTTGTGGTGGGCCGGCCGTTGTGGCCGAGTGGTTCTAGGCGCTTCAGTCTGGAACTGCGTGACCGCTATGGTCGCTGTTTCGAATCTTGCCTCAGGCATGGATGTGTGTGATGTCCTTAGGTTAGTTAGGTTTAAGTAGTTCTAAGTTGTAGGGGACTGATGACCGCAGATGCTAAGTCCCAAACTAGGTGACCTCTTAGCCGCGAAAGTCAGCGTTTTAGACTCGAGGCATGATTGGCGCACTGTTCAAATCTGTCATGAAATCTACTTCTAAGTTGTTGAAAAGTTACTATCTTTTAATGTTGTGAAATGTGGAAACATTGATCCATGGAGAGATACGCAATACATTCGTTTAATGCGAATTTCTCGTAGCAACATTGCTGCATTGCTGCTCTTCCAAAACCTACTGCATCTGCTGCCAAGTTGGTGACGGCTCTTAAGTACAATATAATAATATTATCCACATGCCAAAACCCTCTCAACTCATTCTTCATTAAAAAAAGATAGAGAGACCCAAAAATGTTAGGGAATAATCAGCGATTCGTCAATGATTTTTTTTTTTAACTAAGAGATAGTGAGAATGAATGTCGGAATACCTCACAATGTTTTTGAGGTGAATAGTAGTGATTCTGCGGCATTACACTCAAATTCTAGGAATCGTAAAACTGGTTAACAAACTATCTCTTACTTCCACGATATATTACTGTAGACTAAGGGGTGTCCAGCCTTTTAGCTTGCCTGGGCCGCACTGGAAGAAGACAAGTATTTTCGGGCCGCTTGTAACATATTTAACACTACCAACAACAGAAAGGAAGGTCATGGAACAATGAGATAACAACAAGGCGTGGTGCGAATTGAATAATGAAAACATTCAATTTATCATAACTTTACGTAAAGGAATTTTATGAAAACCCATTTTTTTACCGACCGTGTGATAGATGCTCACTTCATGGGCCGCTTTGACACTTACTATGGACACCCCTGCTGTAGAGAGAGGCATAAACATTGTCTGTATGCAATTCACTTTGTCACCAGAAGACATAAATAACATAGAAGTTGTCTGTGATCATTCATTACATTTATTCAGTTTTATTGGCCTTTGGTGCATATTTATTGCAAGTCATTATCAGTGGCACCTACCAACACATGAAAGATTGCTTTCTTTTACTTTCAAAAGGCCAAACTTTATCACTGCAGCCACAATTTCATCTCTTCAGCAGTCCTCATCATCTCCATACATGACTAAGATCCGATCTCACTGATCGTACTTTTGTTTAAATATGATGTTCTCAGTCGTCGCCTCGTTTTCTTCTCTATGATCCTGTCTTCAAAAATGTGTCGTAATAGAATGCCACGTCTAATTAAGTGACCAGTGAGTTTCGTTTTATATTGACCAGTAACTTTTACTAGTTCTTTGTTCTTTCCTATTCCTCGTAGAACCGTCTTATTGGTTTTTGTGTCAGTGCTGCAAGTTCTTGTAATCCTCCATCAGAATCATATTCCCGCAGCTTCGAGGCGACGTTTCTCCTGCTTTTCTGACGTTCAGGTTTCACATCAGTATGTCAGGACGTTTGACACAAAACATTTACAGATCCTTCCTTAGTGTGAAGGTTGATCTGCTTTTTAGTAGAAGGTCCTTTTTATTTAGGAAGGAATTATTGGCCAGTGCTCAATTTCCGTGAGACATCTATTCTTTTCGTCCACAATGCTACCACTATAGTGAAATTTAGTTACTTCCTCGAGTTGCTCACTGCCTTTTTTATGTCAGTCTTACCTCCACCTTCTTTCTTGTCTATAACCATGACTTTTGCCTTCTTGACATTTATTTTTAGTTCTTGTTTTGTCGACTTTTTATTTGAGATCTTAAGCATTGTCTTGCGTTCTTTCTCTGACTCTGCTACTACGTCAGTATCATCTGAAAATCTGATGCAGTGAATACGAAAACCATGGATTTTAATTCCAGTTGTCTTTGGTTTTAGTATTGTTTTGGAAATTTGTGGTAAGTTCCTATGGGACCAAACTGCTGAAGTCATCGGTCTCTAGGCTTACTAGACACTACTTAATCTAACTTACACTAACTAAATCTAGCCGGCCGTGGTGGCCGAGCGGTTCTAGGCGCTACAGTCTGGAACCGCGTGACCGCTACGGTCGCAGGTTCGAATCCTGCCTCGGGCATGGATGTATGTCATGTCCTTAGGTTAGTTAGGTTTAAGTAGTTCTAAGTTCTAGCGGACTGATGACCTCAGAAGTTAAGTCCCATAGTGCTCAGAGCCATTTGAACCATTTTTGAACTAAATCTAAGGAAAACACACACACCCATGCCTGAGAGAGGACTCGAAACTCCGACGGGGGGGGGGGGGGGGGGGGGAGCCGCTCGAACTGTGGCAAGCCGCCTTAGATCGTGCGGCTACCCCGAGAGGCTTCATTATTTTTACTTCTTCCTTGTTGAAGATATTAAATAAGTATGTTGATAGAGGGCAAACCTGTTTTACTTCGCTTCTGATTTCTGCTTCATTTTGCTACCGTTAATATCCAGTTTAGCCCTCCGACTTTTGTCTATACTCAAAAATAATCACCTGTTCTTCCAGTCAAATCCTAATTTGAATATTGCTTTAGGTAATAACCAACCTCATCAAAAGCGTCTTCTTCATCAATAAACGCTATATATATGGTTTTAAATTTGCTTCTAATCTTCTGTCCTAAATTTAACGTAGTGTCATTACCGCTTCTCTCGCTCCTTTCCATGATTCGAGCCAAATGGATCATAGATAAGTTCAAATCTATTTTCTAATTTATCACTTTTTTTTAATTATTGACAGTAATATTTTTCATGCTTGTGACAAACTGGTTAGTGTGGTGTCACCGCCAGACACCACACTTGCTAGGTGGTAGCCTTTAAATCGGCCGCGGTCCGGTAGTATACGTCGGACCCGCGTGTCGCCACTATCAGTGATTGCAGACCGAGCGCCGCCACACGGCAGGTCTAGAGAGACTTCCTAGCACTCGCCCCAGTTGTACAGCCGATTTTGCTAGCGAGGGTTGACTGACAAATTACGCTCTCATTTGCCGAGACGATAGTTAGCATAGCCTTCAGCTACGTCATTTGCTACCACCTAGCAAGGCGCCATTATCATTTGCTATTTATCTTGTGATACATGTACCGTCAGACCGATGTTCACCAATTATGAATTAAAGTTAAGTATTTCAGTAGTTACTTACGTTCTTTGCTACTATAAATTCCCTTACCTGTTCCCGACCTCACGCCAGCCTGCGTGAGCTTAAACGCGTGCCTTTCGGCTTCCTCTCCTCGTGGCTTGGCTATCTTGCCAAGTCACAACAGTTAGTGCTCTATAATTGGTTGCTACTTTGCATTTGCCCTCTTGCGTATTGCAATAGTTCTACTTTTGTGAAGTTGGGTAGTGTGGTACCCTATACATAACACTTAGATGCAATGATAAACAGTTTAGTTTTGGTGTTGGCACTACTGATTTATAGTAGTTCTTAAGAGATCTCATTTATACACCTTGCTTTATTTGATTCTAACCTATTTAATGCTATGAAGAACTCCTTTTCTTTTGCTGTCATAGTTCACTTTTTTATCAAGTGGTGTTCCATCTTCAATACACTATCTAAACTTCCAGTTTAAGCACCATTGTACAGATCTTTACATCTACATCTACTTTTACACGACTACTCTACAATTCACGATTACATCTCTGGCAGAAAGTTCAAGCTATTTCTCTACTGTTCCACTCTGGGACAGAGCATGGAATAAAATGAGCAGTTTAAATTTTCCGTGCGAGCTCCGTTTTCTTTTGTTTTATTACGATGATCATTTCTCTCTATCTACGTGTGCACGAAGCAAACATTTTCACATTCAAAGGAGAAAGTTGGTGATTGAAATTTCGCTAAAAGATCTTGCTGCAACTAAAAATGCCTTTGTTTTAGTGACTGCCATCCCAACTCACGTCTGAGGTACTCCCTTCCGTATTTTGTGATGGTACAAAACGGGCTGCCCTTCTTTGAACTTTTTCGATGTCCTCAATCAATCCTATCTTATATGAAAAACATACCATGCAGATATTCTCCAGAAGAGGGTGGACATTCGTAGTGTAAACAGTTTCTTTAATAGATCTCCTGCATCTTTCAAGCTATTTGCCAATAAAATGAAATCTTTGGTTCGCTTTCCCCAATGTATTATCCATGTGGCCATTCTAATTTTGAGTCATTCGTAGTTGTATGTAAAGACAGCTTTTAGATTCGTGTGATTTATCGCGTACTCGAAATTTAGCGGACGTCGCGCTTTTCCTTATTTAGACTCAGCTGCCACTTTTCACAATATACATACATTTTGCCTAAATAATTTCCCAATTCGTTTTGATCTTCTGCCTTTAATAGATGGTAAATGCGAGGATCATCCGAAAACAATCTAACAACAGGGGACTGCTCTGATTTTCTCCTAAATCGTTTATATAAATTAGGAACTGCAGAAGGCCTGCAACATTCCTTCGGGAACACCAGATATCACTTCTGTTTTAATCGATAACTTTCCATCGGTTTCTAGGAACTGTGCCCTTTCTGGCAGGAAATCACAAATCCAGTCACACAACTGAGACGATACTCCATGGGCACGCAGTTTGTTTGGAAGTCGCTTGTGAGAAAAGGTGTCGAAATTCTTTTGGAAATCGAGAAATGTGAAAGCAGTTTGAGATCCCTTGTCGATATCGACTAATTACTTAGCGTAAATAAAGAACTAGTATTCAATGCACTGTTCCCATCTGCTACTTAGATCTTCTGTGCCAAAAGGGAGCTTCCCACTTTTATGTCTCACTATGTTACTCTTGGTTATTTGTCTGTGTCGCAATAGTATAATCTTGGAGTAAGCTTCATCCTGTTTCCCATATTTACAATTATCTTCTATTTCTTTGCTAATTGTTTCCTGCCGCTTTTCATTCTCTAAACTGCTCATTGTTGCTAACTTTTGACTACTTTACTATCATCAAGAATTTTTTTCGTTTAGTCTCTTACTTTTCTCAATAAGTTCCATTATTTCTGGGCGTCATCCAAGACTTCGTATGTTCTGACTTCCTTAATCATAATACTTCTGGATTTGTTGCATTTGGCTTCTACATCTACTCTTCTACATCTACATGGATACCCTGCAAACCACATTCAAGTGCCTGGCAGAGGGTTCATCGAACCACCTTCACAATTCTCTATTATTCCAATCTGGTATAGCGCGCAGCAGTATTCTAGAAGAGGACGGACAAGCGTAATATAGGCAGTCTCCTTAGTATGTCTGTTGCATTTTCTAAGTGTCCTGCCAATAAAACGCAGTCTTTGCTTAGCCGTCCCCACAGCATTTTCTGTGTGTTACTTCCAATTTAAGTTGTTCGTAATTGTAATAACTAGGTATTTAGTTGAATTTACGGCTTATAGATTAACTGATTTATCGTGTAACCGAAGTTTAACGAATTCCTTTTAACACTCACTTGAATGACCTCACAAATTTCGTTATTTAGGGTCAACTGCCACTTTTCGCACCATTCAGATATGTTTTCTAAATCGTTTTGAAGTTTGTTTTGATCTTCTGATGACTTTATTAGTCGATAAACGACAGCGTCATCAGCAAACAACCGAAGACGGCTGCTCAGATTGCCTCCAAAATCGTTTATGTAGATAAACGCTACCTTGGGGAATGCCAGAAATCACTTCTGTTTTACTCGATGACTTTCCGTCAGTTACTACGAACTGTGACCTCTCTGACAGGAAAACACAAATCCTGTGATATAACTGAGATGATATTCCACTACGAACCGCTTGTGTGGTACAGTGTCAAAAGCCTTCCGGAAATCCAGAAATACGGAATCGATCTGAAATCCTTTGTCAATAGCACTCAGCACTTCATGTGAATAAAGAGCTAGTTGCGTTTCACAGGAACGATGTTTTCTAAACCTATGTTGAGTGTGTGCCAATTGACAGTTTCTTTCGAGGTAATTCATAATGTTCTAACACAATAAACGTTCTAAAATCCTGCTGCATATCGACGTTAACGATATGGGCCTGGAATTTAGTGGATTACTCCTTCTACCGTTCTTGAATATTGGTGTGATCTGTGCAACTTTCCAGTCAGTGGGTACGGATCTTTCGTCGAGCGAACGGTTGTATATAATTGTTAAGTATGGAGCTAATGCATCAGCATACTCCGAAAGGAACCTAATTGGTTTACAGTCTGGACCAGAAGACCTGCTTTTATTAAGTGATTTAAGTTACTTCACTACTCTGAGCCTTACATGCTCCTCTTGATTAAATCCAACTGCTTACATTCCTGTCTGTTTCCATTGTTGCGTGCTTGACTTCTTACACAATCTCTGGATCCTTCAGTTTATGTACTGTCCTTTTCTCTGGATATTTGAGCTGGTGCAACCTCAATCTGATATTGTATTTTGCCGCAAGAAGTGAATGATCACCGTCTACATTAGCATTATGATAACCGTGTCTAGATTTTACTTGGCTTTAGTACCTCTGCTTTACCACTGTACAGGGTGTCCCTCCTTAGGGCCGTCAAGCAACTTTTCTCTGGTGTTTCGATAGATATTTGCAATTCCTTTTTTACAATATGCAACTGTAGTCAACTCTAACAAATATCGCTCACCACGCCTTTCATGCGACTCCCACTGCCGTAGGAAAGCGTCGGTTTGTTTCCCTTTACAAAAAAAAAAAAAAAAAAAAAAAAAAAAAAAAAAATTATAGTGGAGTTTTACGTGCTCATTCCATAAAGCGGTACAGAATTAGTCTAATACGATATTTGTTCTATCGATGCCAATTAAGAAGGACAGTGAAACTGAAGTATAACTAGTACTCCATCAGCGACTTGCAAGACACACTGTCTCGAACTGACTGCTACCGCCACACAGAAGTGCTGCTCAGTCGTTGCTGGTGTACTGGTTATTCTTCCTGTTTTGTGTCCCTATTACTTCATGGCGATAAAGAAAAATATCGCACTAAACTAATAGGGACAGCTCTATGGAATCAGCACATAGAATTCCGATTTAAAAATAGTTTTGTTTGTAAAGGAAACAAACCGACGCTTTCCGTCGACTCAGGGTGTCGTATAAAAGACATAATGTGCTATATTTGTTTGGACTGATTCCAGCTACACATTTCGGAAACGAAGTAGGAAATATCTGCCGAAACACCAGAATGAAACGGAATGCTCGTATGGCGCTGATAGCAGGGAGTCCCCGACTGGGGAAGTTCGGCAACCGAGTTGCAAGTCTTTTCAGTTGACGTCGCACCGGGAGACTTGCGAGTTGCTGATGATGAAATGGTGATGGGGACAACACAACATCCAGTCTTGGAGCGGAGAAAATCTCCGAGGCCGGGGATCGAATCCGGGCCTACTGCATGGCACTAAGACGCGCTGATGACTCAACTATGAGGTCGGAGGGAAACACCACAACAAAATTCGCCTGACGACTCTTAGGATAGACACCCTGTATAATCAGTCACGTAACTCTCACTGCCTTCGGTCGCCCCCGGGAGCTAAGTGGCAGGTCAACAGAACGTCAATCCTGAGGGCCCGGGTTCGATTCCCGGCTGGGCTGTAATGTTGTTGCTTTAATTTGTTCTGAAAGCGGTGCTGATATTCAAGACCCTAAAAGTGGGTTAAAAGCTGTGAACTATCTGAGGAAGTTAACCTTGCATTACTGCGCAACTGTTTCACCAGGGTCCGCAGCTCGTGGTCGTGCGGTAGCGTTCTCGCTTCCCACGCCCGGGTTCGATTCCCGGCGGGGTCAGGGATTTTCTCTGCCTCGTGATGACTGGGTGCTGTGTGCTGTCCTTAGGTTAGTTAGGTTTAAGTAGTTCTAAGTTCTTGGGGACTGATGACCATAGCTGTTAAGTCCCATAGTGCTCAGAGCCATTTGAGCCATTTGTTTCACCAGGTATCCAGTCTAGCTTACCAAATTCCCAACCAGACTAACATTAATTATAATCTTTTAGTACTCATCTTATGATAACCGGTGATATATATATATATATATATATATATATATATATATATATATATATATATATATATATATATATATGAGAGAGAGAGAGACAATTTAAATAAAATAAAAAGAAATAAATCAGTTTATATTTGGACATTTATTATAACATTGATCATTGTTCCGTTAAAATTTCAGCATATCAAACTTGATTCATAACTAAACTGGTGCCTTATTTAGGATTGTGTATATGTGAGTTTGTAATCTTACGGAACACATCAAGTAGGGAGCCAAGATTGGGAGACTACATACAACAATGCATTCATAAAATAACACACGAAGAACGTTGAAACATATGCAAGAGGAAATTAATCACAACCATTAGATTCAATTTTCACCCAAAGAATTTACGTTCGTAGCGCAATCCTGTCCGTCATGAAATTACCGCACACTGGTATACTAAATTCATACTAACTCTCTGTGAAATCTTCCCGAAAAGAATAACTGAGGGCTACTTTGATGCTTACACCATATGCTTCACGTGGTCAACTTGGTTTACACAAAGAGTGTAACTCCACAATAATTTTGATAATCAAAATAAATTACATCTAAACGCAATTTACAAAAGAAAAACCCCGAACTGGTTACTATCGTCTTACTATTAACCTGACGGGTCAAACAATTGTATAAGCACGTGGTACTAGTCTCACAAAGTACACTCCACGTGAGTTGAACATAAAGAACAGTTGCTATATTGAAACATATTGTCAAGACGAGACGTTATAATCTCATGCGCATTCGCATTTAAGATTGATGATCTCAGTTAGAGTTACTGATCCACACGTGGTTCCACTTTACTCACAAAATAGTGACAAAGCAACTACCAGAAGATATTCTGAACTTCACACTCGAATTACACTGCATTGCAATTTAAGATAACATTAGATATTTTAGAGCTAAACCTGAAATAAAGGTGATTAAATTTTCAATTAGGCTGAACTTAAGAAATCGTTTGTCGTACGGACTTAGCAGACACGCGCTTAGACAGACAATTGCCGTGGACAGACTGACTGGGCCCCTACCGAGGGTGCTTAACAGATGCAAACAGAAGTGACCAGAGAGGCAGCTTCCTATACCAACATGACAAGCGACAGACAGGACCATACTAAGAATAGAAACCTCTCTGCTTTTAGAAAGCGTAGCTACCTGTTCCGACGTTAGTCCTACTGTTCTCTAGCAGACAGGCTTGTCTGCTACCATCAAGCATGCAACTAGAAATACATTTGCTCACTCGTCCTCTCACACAGAAGGGAAGGGGGGTGACTGTATCTTATCATATACAGTATATAAAAGAAAGCGGATGTAGGTTCCGTATGAGACTGTGTGACATGAATTACACATAAACTGTGTTTTAAAGTGTAGTAGTGTGACAGATCGCTCTTGTTTATGTGTAAAAGTAACACGTTTCACTGCTCAGTCTCCTCCCAGATTGTCAGAAACGCCACAGTAAATTTATAAGAGTAATTTATGCCGTAAATGACAACAGATTTAAGAAATTAACATGAAAGGAATCCAACAGAGTCCTTTCATAGCCCCAATGCTCCGGGAAAAGTCTGTGCAGGGAATTTTCTGGCCATACTAGGACATTCCCAACCAGGCTTCTCACACCCAACTTAAACCAGAAATGTAAAGAAAAAGGCAAAAGGTCACCAGCTACTTGCTAATACACAATAATTTCAACACATGTTTAGAATCTACCAATTTCAAAGAGAAAAAAAAGTCTGTGACACCTATTTAAAAAATAGTGTAGACCTAATTTGGTCAGCAAGTAAAACAATGGTCCCTGTGTCATTAATATGAAAACAATTTCTGGTTGTTACCCTTACGGAGTTCAGCAGTATTTGCTCATTGCAAGAGCCAACTGATCACAGGAACATTTATGACTGTTTATTAACAAGTAAAATTTATGAAAATAGCAAAGGTGCCACAGCAATTAAAAAAAATATGAAAGTAACATCAGTATTATAAAGCAGAACATTACAATGCACAATCCGCAAAAGCCAAAGAAAATGATAATAAGTGAAAAAACGTGTTTTACAAAGTGGTTATCACAAAAAAATTCTATATCTTATAAATCTAATCATTTGTAGAATTAAAATAACTTTGTGGCACTAATTCAATGACTCTACTATATTTCAGTTAGTTAGCAAACAATGATCACTGTGTCGTTATATCGAAACTACAATTAATTATGTGATTGTTACCCTTATGGGGTTCCTCACTATAAATATGCCCCATGCAAAGGCTAATCGATCACAGTCCAATGACAATGAATAGCTATGTGACTGATAAACGAAGCATGCCACAGGAACAAAAATCACAAATCTAATACATCACACAAAAACAAACATTGAGAAATAAAACAGCTCTGAAAGTACAGTAGTCAATGTCTAAAAAAAACACCAATAAATAAAACATCTGAAAAATACAAGAGTCAGTTTAATAAAAAAACACCAATAAATCGAACCACTGCAAAATACACGATCAAAGTCTCTGAAAGAACACACGTATATGCGTTGGACTAAGAACCTTATAATCACTGTTCACTGGCACACTCAGTAGTTCCATTGTTCCGAGGCACAATATAAGAGGGGTGGGGTTCGTCGCCGCAGCTGTCAGTAGGGATTTTTGTCCATCTGTTGCGTGCAATCCCGCCGTCTCTGCCCTCTCATGAAGTTTCTCTTGGTGGCGCGTGTCACGTATATCTCGATTTGGTTCCATGTTTGTGTTGTCAAATTCGTGCGGTATCCTCGTTTGACACACCAGGTTGATATTCCTGGGCAAGGACGACACTTAATGGCTCTTCTTTGTGCCACCCTTAGCTACCAGAGAACATCAAACTATGATTTACTGTCGTTTGACAGTGGGCATCCGCCAGGAAATGTTGATAGGCGTTGTTGAAGTCTGCCAGTTTCTCTGGACAGTATGTGTCAAAAGGCTCCATGCCCCTTGTCTTGTTAGATTCTTGAGTTATCCTGAATTGGCTCGCCAGTTTGATATTCCTGGGCAAGGATGACACTTAATGGCTCTTCTTTGTGCCACCCTTAGCGACCAGAGAACATCGAACCATGATTTACTGTCGCTTGACAGTGGGCATCCGTCAGGAAATGTTGATAGGCGTCGTTGAAGTCTGCCAATTTCTCTGGAAATTACGTGTCAAAAGGCTCCACGCCCCTTGTGTTGTTAAATTCTTGAGTTATACTCAATTGGCTCGCCGGTTTGATATTCCTGGGCAAGGATGACACTTAGTGGCTCTTCTTTGTGCCACCCTTAGCAACCAGAGAACACCGAACCGTGATTTACTGTCGCCTGACAATGGGCTTTCGCCAAGAAATGTTGATAGTCGTCGTTGACGCCTGCAAGTTTCTCTAGACAGTACCTGTCAAAAGGCTCCACGCCCCTTTATCCCCTGTCTTCTGTCGTTTCACCGCGGCCGTCTCGTCACGGTCGCGTGCGTGTGGTGCGTTGCCAGCAGATGGATTTCCGCGCGGTGGACCGCTCGGCCATCTCAGGTCATCGCCTCCATGAAGGGTCGCACTGGTGCGGCCGGCCATTAGCTCCGGATGCAAGGGAAAGTGTTTGTCCCGTACCCTTCTTTTGTTGTCGACCGCGCTCCCGAAGTGGCCCGGTTGACAGTGTGTCCTGCTGGGAAACCCGCCTGTTTACAACTAGTCCTCCTCCTCGATGCTCCCGCTGTCTCTTAAGAGTTTAGCCGGTTCGCTTTCACGTTCTCAACTGCATTCACAGAAATTGTTCATCATAGTTATGTGATTACAAAATGTCATACATAATACCACTTCGTATTGTCTTTCACAATTTTTAAGAACAAAAGTGAGACTTAATTTTTTTAAGTAAAAAAGTTAGATGAATTGACAATATAAACATAAAAGTTAAATGACTTTACAATATAAAAAAATAAAAGTGAAATGACTTGACAGTATAAAAATTAAAATTAAATGAACTGACAATATAATATCTAAATCCACATCACTAATGTGGTTCACTTGCGTTTTAATAAATCAAATGTTACTTATTAATTCACTAAAATGAATAGGATTATGCCTTGTGGAAGTATAGGTCAGGACAGCATAGGGTTCACATGTTATTTACACACACACACATTCACACCTGTTGTCTATACTACAAACTAACTACCCATAAACATGTATTACTCAAAATTCTACTTCAATCCACTACTAGTTAATCCAACAAGCTACTTCAATGCAACTTCAACACAGTGTTTATACCACTACAACATTGTTCTAATTCGTCCTTTTCTTGATGCTCGCGGCATATGTCTTGTCACATGATAAATATGGAGAATCTTTCCTTAAACATACATAGTAAAAAGAACCATGGTTATTTGCACGCCAAAACATTTATACCAGTTGACACACCTGATAAGAGACTCGCAATTATACATTTATCATACTCATATGTTTATACATAAAACAGTAAGACAATTTCATCTAAAATTACGTTATCACAAGAATTAATCACGCAGATGACTCTGACAAGGGTAAAAATATTTTCATCCTACAGGTTATATTACATTTTCTTACCCATTTTGCTCCAATTTCTTTCCTTCTTTAAGTTACCTTTGGCTTCCAAATCAGTTATTTCGCCTGTGGTGGTTATTCTGGATTCATTTCTCATGAATGGAAAAATTGTGATCTCCCCTATTCTGTAAAACAGTTTCATATTAACATATTGAACTTACAACAGACACAAAAGATCCGAATCCTCCTGTAGTTTAAATGAAAAATGTTTTGCTTCATCCTTATTACATTAAACCAAGCTTTCCTTCGGTCCCATAATCAAAATTATTTAATCTTCCTCTACCTTCAAGAGGGACATTTCTGCAGTTCAACTCATATAGGCTGCAGTGCATCCCGCACCAGCGAAAACAGTAAGCTATAATGCTCACAGCATCAGCAAAACACATAAACGTCACTTTTCTAGGACAAGTATTAAAGCAGAATAATTTTTCAGGCTCTGGCTCAACATCAGTCAAGACTACAAAAAGGATCCATATTTCCGTTCCATTCTCCATTAGCTGGAAAACTGCTCGTCATTTGACTGCCGTAATACTATTTCAGGGCCACGTAAATTACGCAAACCACAACTCTTCTTTCACCTTGAAGGGAAGCAATCTACTTACGAAATCCACAGACAGCACTTTAGGTACTCAGCTATAAAGAACAAAAAAGACATATATCATCAATATTAACATATTAGCGCATATTGGGTAGCCATTGGTTAAACAATCGTATTGTCGCATCCTCTCATTCCTTTCTCAGAGTTCTCCTATCTTAAAATATTCATACAGCACGCATACTATAATAAGAGATCCTCATTTATACTGACAGATATAGAATAGTAATAGATACATAGTAGCACTGAAAGCAGAAAATCGGAAACAAGGCTACTAACAGCTGGGGACCTGGGTTTTCCAGACCCATAATACCCACAGATCGGATATCCCCCTGAGTATTGCATTAATTCAACACAGATCTTGCTTCTCTCAGGAGCAACTCTTTTCAATTTACACAAAAAAACCATAAACAGCATTTCACTCGTTCACAAAGAAACCTTTTATCTTCACATTTGAACCAACCTAAATCCTAATTGCACAAGGAAAGAAAAAAAAAACCACAAACATCACTTCAATCAATCACATAGAAACATCCTTATCATTATTTTTACCAACATATTATTCAAAATGCATAGGTCACAAATATAAACTAATCAATTCATTCTCCTCACTATACACCCTATGTACTCATTTGCCATGTCACTCATTTGTTCCGATTGGGCGCCTTCTGCGCGGATCATTTGTCATTGTCGGTTTTCTTCATTTCCATTTGCTGGATTATGTCTAGGGTTAGCCGGCCGAATTTCAACATCATGTGGTGCTCCGCCTACAGTCCTATTCCCACCGTGTTCATCGTAGTATCGATTCTGGTTGCCGTACCTGTTGCGTTCACGATCTTGTCCACGTCCTCGATCATTTCCGTTATTCCACCTGTGTTCGCGACTGTTACCCCAGTTTCTATACGGCCGGTCCCAATTACTGTTCCGTTGGCGTCACGACGACCAGCCACGCGGTTGATTAGTACTACGGCCACGACTGCGGTCGCACTGCTGTGCCCCTTAGTAACTTTGTGCCTGATTAGGCGGGCATTCTCCTGTATTATATTCCAACTCTTGGAGAAGTGTCTTAAACGTTTCCACGTCCTCCTTACATCGTCCCGCAAGAATGACGTGGCGCAAGTGCATCGGCAATTTGGTGATGCATATCCTAATTAGTTCCGCAGGTCCGTTTGGATCGTGTAGAAATTGATTCGCCTGCAGCATATGGTCAAATAGGCGTGCTGGGCTGCCGAAACCAGACTGCTTCAAATTTGGAAGCATAATTATGCCATGCTTGACCCTATCTTGTGCCGCTTCTGACCAATAGGCGGACAGAAAGGCTTGTCGAAACTCCCGAGTGGAGTTGCAGTGACGTGCTGCCGACCTAATTGCGAATCGCCGGTTCGCCTTCCAAATAGCCACATATACAGGATTATTACAAATGACTGAAGCGATTTCATAAATTCACTGTAGCTCCATTCATTGACGACACACTACAGATACGTAGAAAGACTCATAAAGTTTCGTTCGGCTGAAGCCGCACTTCAGGTTTCTGCCGCCAGAGCGCTCGAGAGCGCAGTGAGACAAAATGGCGACAGGAGCCGAGAAAGCGTATGTCGTGCTTGAAATGCACTCACATCAGTCAGTCACAACAGTGCAACGACACTTCAGGACGAAGTTCAACAAAGATCCACCAACTGCTAACTCCATTCGGCGATGGTATGCGTAGTTTAAAGCTTCTGGATGCCTCTGTAAGGGGAAATCAACGGGTCGGCCTGCAGTGAGCGAAGAAACGGTTGAACGCGTGCGGGCAAGTTTCATGCGTAGCCCGCAGAAGTCGACGAATAAAGCAAGCAGGGAGCTAAACGTACCACAGCCGACGGTTTGGAAAATCTTACGGAAAAGGCTAAAGCAGAAGCATTTCTTAAACAGGAGATTGGAAAACCGATGCATCGGTCGTGGTGGAGATCGTGATCAGCAATTCATGTCATTGCCTCCACGCTCTCCCGACTTAACCCCATGCGATTTCTTTCTGTGGGGTTATGTGAAAGATTCAGTGTTTAAACCTCCTCTACCAAGAAACGTGCCAGAACTGCGAGCTCACATCAACGATGCTTTCGAACTCATTGATGGCGACATGCTGCGCCAAGTGTTGGAGGAACTTGATTATCGGCTTGATATCTGCTGAATCACTAAAGGGGCACATATCGAACATTTTTTAATGCCTAAAAAAACTTTTTGAGTTTTTGTATGTGAGTGCAAAGCATTGTGAAAATATCTCAAATAATAAAGTTATTGTAGAGCTGTGAAATCGCTTCTATCATTTGTAATAACCCTTTATGTTCTATCTTATCTGAACTTGCCCAGTCGGGGGGAAGACAGAACTCAAATTGCTCGAGCCATGCTCGTGGGTGTATTCCTTTTTGCGAATTTCGAAATATCTCAAACTTTCTCACCGTAAGGAAATGTTTGAAATCAAATCCCCGCATTTCCTCCCGGCGAGGCCCTTGAATCTTTCTATTTTTCTCATGTCTCCCCCTCAAAATACATTCTTCCCTGTCGTCAAAATCTCCCTCGTGGCTGGAGTCCCTCTCTGCGCTGTTCGTACAGCTATTTTTAGTGCTATTGGCGAGTTCCGAATCACACCCCATACGGCTTTCCAGATGCGCTACGCGTTCTTGTAGTTCCCCTGTTACAGCTTTGTGCCGCCTGTTCACTTCGAACTGTCCCTTCTGAAATCTAAGAAGCGAACGCACTTCTTCGGTCTCTACGACCTCTACTGGTGTAGTATTGTTATCGCTCTCCATCACCTTCATCGTGCCTATGATGCCCGCTAATGCCGCAATCTTATCATGTATTTGTCTGTTGTCCTCCATCCCAATCTCCAATCTGCTTCAATTGTTCTACTTGCTGTTCAAGTGCATGAATCGCTTGACTGTTGTCCACTACTGTGTTGCTAACGGACGCGGGACAATGCGTTTCTGCCTCCTGGACCCTGGAGAGTACCTGCTGGTATTCCCTTTGGCATTCTTCTCTCAGCGCTTGGAAATTCCTAAGTAGCTGTTCCTCGCTCTCTTCCGATTCCGCATCGCGACTCTGCTTGCCCTGTTCTAAGGCTTGCAGATGATCATCGATTTGTTCAAATGTACGGCCTAATTCTTTCATAATATCACTTTTTATTTCACTTGC
The DNA here is from genome assembly GCF_021461385.2 of Schistocerca piceifrons. Lineage (NCBI taxonomy): Eukaryota > Metazoa > Arthropoda > Insecta > Orthoptera > Acrididae > Schistocerca > Schistocerca piceifrons. The sequence goes on along the minus strand of NC_060138.1, from coordinate 1,086,620,223 downwards.
CAGATTGTTTATTCTTTGTGAGATATCATCCGACACTCTCTGCATCGACTTGTCGACTTTGTCTGCTGGATTAGTTTTTCGTCTATTCGTTCGCGTAGCTCACGGATCGATTTTTCAGATTTCTGCGTCATTTGTTCGCCTAGCTCTCGGATCGATTTTTCGGATGATTCTTTTTGTTCTCGGAACGATTTTTCTGATTTCTCTGCGTTTTCTTTATTTTGATGCAATAAGGCTTTTATGAGTTCTTCCAAATCAATTTGGTTAGTTGGAGGCAAATTAATTTCTGGCTCTGCTGTGAGCCCATTCGTCCTGTTTTGCATTTCCTCTGAAGTATTCCCCATTGCATTTTCGGAACAGTCCGACGTGTTAATATTCGAAATCAAGTTATCCCCTTGGTCCATGTTGCTTAAGTTGTTGGACCGCCTACTTTTAGCTTGGTTACGTGTCTGCATTAGTTCAATTTATACACGGTATGCAACACACTAATCAGAACAAATGTATCCCCCAAAAATTACGACAGTCACACGAAAGGTACCCAACCTAGTACGCACTTTTTCACACGCAAAACAAATTTATATCTTTGATGGAAGTCAGTGCAATTTACAAGCGAGAAAAAAAAACACATACATATAAAACACACAAATATAGAAAACAAAACAAGACAAACAACACAACGCCGCTCAACCACGCCGTGAATCTTTTGAAAGTCTGCTCAGAAACAATGCAGGTAAAAAAAAATTAAGATTATACAACGCTCGCAATCTAACGTTTCAGAGATTCCAGAGTCTAGGGGAATCACAGAACAGTATAGCCATGTGTAATGTGGTTGCTTCAATTTGTTCTGAAAGCGGTGCTGATATTCAAGACCCCAAACGTGTGTTAAAAGCTGTGAGCTATCTGAGGAAGTTAACCTTGCATTACTGAGCAACTGTTTCACCAGGTATCCAGTCTAGCTTACCAAATTCCCAACCAGACTAACATTAATTATAATCTTATGATAACCGGTGATATATATATATATAGACAATTTAAATAAAAAGAAATAAATCAGTTTATATTTGGACATTAATTTTAACATTGATCATTGTTCCGTTAAAATTTCAGCATATCAAACTTGATTCATAACTAAACTGGTGCCTTATTTAGTATTGTGTATATGTGAGTTTGTAATCTTACAGAACACATAAAATAGGGAGCCAAGATTGGGAGACTACATACAACACTGCATTCATAAAATAACACACGGAAAACGTTGAAACATATGCAAGAGGAAATTAACCACAACCAACCGATTCAATTTTCACCCAAAGAAGTTACGTTCGTAGCGCAATCCTGTCCGTTATGAAATTACCACACATTGGTATATTAAATTCATACTAACTCTCTGTGAAATCTTCCCGAAAAGAATAGCTGAAGGCTACTTTGATGCTTACACCACATGTTTCACGTGGTCAACTTGGTTTGCACAAAGAGTGTAACTCCACAATAATTTTGATAGTTAAAATAAATTACACCGAAACGCAATTTACAAAAGAAAAACCTCGAACTGGTTACTATCGTCTTACTATTAACCTGATGGGTCAAACAGTTGTATAAGCACGTGGTACTGGTCTCACAAAGTACACCCCACGTGAGTTGAACATAAAGAACAGTTGCTATATTGAAACATATTGTCAAGACGAGACGTTATAATGTCATGCACATTCGCATTTAAGATTGATGATCTCAGTTAGAGTTACTGATCCACACGTGGTTCCACTTTACTCACAAAATAGTGACAAAGCAACTACCAGAAGATATTCTGAACTTCACACTCGAATTACACTGCATTGCAATTTAAGATAACATTAGATATTTTAGAGCTAAACCTGAAATAAAGGTGATTAAATTTTCAATTAGGCTGAACTTAAGAAATCGTTTGTCGTACGGACTTAGCAGACACGCGCTTAGACAGACAATTGCCGCGGACAGACTGACTGGGCCCCTACCGAGGGTGCTTAACAGATGCAAACAGAAGTGACCAGAGAGGCAGCTTCCTATACCAACATGACAAGCGACAGACAGGACCATACTAAGAATAGAAACCTCTCTGCTTTTAGAAAGCGTAGCTACCTGTTCCGACGTTAGTCCTACTGTTCTCTAGCAGACAGGCTTGTCTGCTACAATCAAGCATGCAACTAGAAATACATTTGCTCATTCGTCCTCTCACACAGAAGGGAAGGGGGGTGACTGTATCTTATCATATACAGTATATAAAAGAAAGCGGATGTAGGTTCCGTATGAGACTGTGTGACATGAATTACATATAAACTGTGTTTTAAAGTGTAGTAGTGTGACAGATCGTTCTTGTTTATGTGCAAAAGTAACACGTTTCACTGCTCAGTCTCCTCCCAGATAGTCAGAAACGCCACAGTAAATTTAGAAGAGGAATTTATGCTTAAATGACAACAGATTTAAGAAATTAACATGAAAGGAATCCAACAGAGACCTTTCAGGGTCAGAGATTTTCTCCCCTCAGAGACTGGGTGTTGTGTTGTCCTCATCATTATCATTGCATCCCCATCGATGCGGAAGTCGCCGAAGTGGCGTCAAATCGAAAGACTTACATCCGGCGAACAGTCTACCCAATGGGAGGCCCTAGTTCACACGACATTTACGGTAGGTGTTTTCGACGTGTAGCGTCTTCTCTTTTTAAATGTTTTGTACCTACCTCATGTTATTCACAAAATTCTAGTAATATCTCACGTCTTCAATACATTCTTCCCAGTCCGAACTTACCAGAACATTTGTGGTTCTCTTGTATCGTAGCGACAAATTAGAATTTTCTCTGATGTTTGTCATTTCTTAATTCTTCAGTCGACTCGTACATGTCTGCTATTTCTTCATTGTTACTGCTGTATTCCTCTTTGGTGTACTAAATAAATTCTTAGTCGTGTCTCTACAGAACAATCGGAATTTTAAATGAATTTTTACTCTTTATTTTATTGCCTGGCTTTCGAAATATTGACATTACTTCATTTGACTTATCAAAGATTGCTATAACATAGTGTCGTTAAAAGTAACTAATTTGACATATCTTCGCAAATCTCTCGCATCACAATTGTTATTAATGGCAATATTGTCAACTACACCTCCAGCTATTGTTTTAATGGAGCATTTTCACCTGTCACTAAATGTGTCCGTGTAAGTCTAGTCATCCGTTTTGCGTACCTCACCCTAAACAACCATAGGAAACCGAACAATAATTTAAACTCACCCTCTGCTGTTAGCACTGTCTAGTATTAAACAATTGACAATATTCCTATAGATATGTATTACATTATTGTCACTACCTAGCCGGAGTAATAACTGATAGCATTCTTCTCGGATCTCCTGCTGGATCACGCATTCACTTTGACACAGTACTTTACCGGTCCATCTGGCCGCCATCTTCAAGTAAGAATTCTGCCGCACGAACTCGTCGGAATTGAATACAGACGGCTCCTTTAAATGCCACGGAAGGTCAACGGCGCATGCACGTGAAATAGTAACTGTTCCTAGAGCAAGTGAACACACAGTGCCCCTGTGGTGGAAGCTGGCGATATCGTTAAATTTCTGTCAAAAACTATTCTGATTGCTGAATCAAAGCCGTTGTTTTCAATGTTTTCATCGAAAGCCCACGCAAACCGACCCTTACCTGGATGTATTGAGCTGTCATCCATCGTTTCAATGCACGGGAGCTCTGCAGACGTTCGCAAGGAGAACTTATGGCATGTCAGACGCAGAAAGCGTGACGCAAGGGCTGCGTCACCTCAAAGTTGTGCAGAATGGCCATACAGACAAACAGATGCGTCGTACTTTCGATGGACCTTGGCGGCAATCATTAGAAGATACATGTAAAACGATGACTTTCCTACCTTTGGTGGGAGCAAATCTTGGAAAACAAGAAGAGTTCTAAAAATATATGATATCAAAAATGTTTTTCACCAGCCAGCCAAGATTAGAGCACTCCTTGGCTCAGTAAAGGATGACTTGGTACTGAGGAAGCCAGGTGTGTACAAACTCCTCTACTATTGTGGGGAAGCTTATATTGATCAAATCTTTCATAACATTCAGGTCCGATGTGTTGAGCACCAGCACCACACAGGTTTGTTTCAGCCTGAGAAATCTGCGCTGGCGGAGCACTGTCTTACTGAGGGACATAGAATGTTGTATGGAGGGACGCAAATCGTTTGTCAGTGCGTCTCGCTATTGGGACTATGTTTTAAAAGAGTCCATTCAAATTCGACTATTTGACAATCTTGTAAATAGAGACGAGGGTTACCCTTTAGTCGGCCGGGGTGGCCGAACGGTTCTAGGCGCTTCAGTCTGGAATCGCGCGACTGCTACGGTCGCAGGTTCGAATCCTGCCTCGGGCATGGATGTGTGTGATGTCCTTAGGTTAGTTAGGTTTAAGTAGTTCTAAGTTCTAGGGGACTGATGACCTCAGAAGTTAATTCCCATAGTGCTCAGAGACATTTGAACCAATTTTGTTACCCTTTAATTAAGATTTGGAGTCCTGTTTTATCAGACATTAAAAAATAAAGGTCTTTAATTCACCCAACAGAATAGTTTTTGAAAGCGATACACCAATTTTGCCGTCTTCCACCACTGGGGCGCTGTATGTTCACTTCCGCCAGAGGGAAGTTACGACTATTTCTTGCGTACGCGCTGTTGACCTTCCACGGCGTATGAAGGAATCGTCGCTCATGACTGACTTCAGTTCCGGCAAGTTGGTGCAACAGCATACTCATCTGACGAAGGCGGCCAGGTAGACCACGGATTTAATGTATCACGATGACTTTATGATCCGGTACAGATCCGAGAAGAATGTGATCATGTTTTACATCACGCTGTCCCGCCTTCAGCCGCTTTGAAAATCTTCACTGATGGAAGTAGTTTCCAAACGTCGTGCCTGATAATCAGTTGCTACCATCAAAACTCCCACAGTAATGAAGACTTTCATAGCGAAGGACGGTAGCGAGACATTAGTTACAATGAACACCTATAGGATGGTGTAGAGGACCAACTGTGAAAATAATCCAATTTTTTAAATATGTTTGGCAGCTCTGCTTTGTGGTGGGTATTGGGCTCCAGTTAAGACTGAGAAGTGTGTAATACATTGTTTCAGACTCTGGATGATCTGTTCACTGTGGGAGACGAACTCTTCGACATAAGGTACCCTGACGACGACAACCGCAGGTGGAAGGACGTCAGCCAACACCTGAAAGAAGCTCGCGAGGAGCGACTGAAGCAATAGAGCTTCTTATCTCCACAAGGCTGCGGGTCAGAAATTATGAAATAAGTAATAAATGTAACTCAGTATATTAAGAAATTAAAGCAGCTGAATATATTGCTAAGCGTGATCTTCTGGAACACATTTTGTGTATTTATTTGTCACACGCTGATAACCTCGCCTTTGAGCGGCCACAAGCTCCTATTTGTCAATGGGAACACGGGATATTGCTGACAACTGTTGTTGTAAACAATTTAGAACTATTGGTACCATCATCTAAAGAGCTTCCAGATTGGTGGCTGTCATCTCGTTATTAGAAAGGTAACCCAAACCGAAAAACAAAATACACTGGTGTCCAAAATTAAAGTAAAAATCCGTGTTGTGTCTAATTCACGATATGATCATGTAGACTATCAACAGATGTGCGTACGATCGTGTTCTGCATGGAAGATGGCATTCCGGTCAACGAGCAACCACGTCAACGATGACCTCATGGCACCTACCTAACTGGGTAGTGTTTGCCGGGTAGTCCCACACCCACACTCGCTGTGTACACAAACACAGACGGTGCAATACGGCACAGAGAAGAAGCCTTCCAGACTCACTGCGTTGGAGGGCCATGCAAAGAATGGAAGCAGAATAGTTGCAAACTGATGTGGCCCGATCACTTAATGTGAATCGTTCTGTTGTTTCTCGGATGTGACGGCAGTTTATAGAGGCCGAAACTGTGTCCCGAAGACCAGGGCAGGGCCGACCACGTGTGACTTCAGAAAGAGAGGACCATTATTTGGCCTTAAGGGCAAGGCGGTACCGCCTTAGCACCGCAACGCAACTGGGATCTGATCTCGCAGCATCCACTGGACGTGTTGTATCGAGGCAGACGCGGTACAGAAGGTTTTGGCAGAGTAGCTTTTGCTGTTGGAGGCATTCGGTATGCAGTATTGCAGAAGGAAATTCTTGCTTCTCGTTCTGAAAACATCCACTACATCTGGATGACGCTGACAGAATACGCTTTTTACGGAATATCAGTGTCGAATCTGAAAAACAAAAGAGAATCAAGGGGTGTAGTGGGCGTTCGGGAATCGAATATTATTATAAATAGCGGCTTGAGATCAACAATAGTTCACAGTCTGGTTGAAATGTGGGCACCGAATACATATAAAAGTAAAACTTGCAGCACCAGAAGAACACGGCTGCTTAGACCGTCGAAGCACTGAGCATAAAATGGAAAGAAGCGCTCGGTAGAACTTCTCGTAGCCCTATTACACGAGCTCGTTCAAAGTCAGAGGTTTTGATAATGGCGTCCTTGTCGCCTTAAAGGCATTTTTGACAAAATCAACTCACCACGTCCATTCTCAAAGGTAACTAAAGCTCGCGACGGTTGCAGTGTGCATTTACAGGGTGTTTCAAAAATGACCGGTATATTTGAAACGGCAATAAAAACTAAACGAGCAGCGATAGAAATACACCGTTTGTTGCAATATGCTTGGGACAACAGTACATTTTCAGGCGGACAAACTTTCGAAATTACAGTATTTACAATTTTCAACAACAGATGGCGCTGCAAGTGATGTGAAAGATATAGAAGACAACGCAGTCTGTGGGTGCGCCATTCTGTACGTCGTCTTTCTGCTGTAAGCGTGTGCTGTTCACAATGTGCAAGTGTGCTGTAGACAACATGGTTTATTCCTTAGAACAGAGGATATTTCTGGTGTTGGAATTCCACCGCCTAGAACACAGTGTTGTTGCAACAAGACGAAGTTTTCAACGGAGGTTTAATGTAACCAAAGGACCGAAAAGCGATACAATAAAGGATCTGTTTGAAAAATTTCAACGGACTGGGAACGTGACGGGCAGCTAGTGCAGCAGGTGATCCAACAGCGGCCTCGGGTTTCCGTTCGCCGTGTTGCAGCTGCGGTCCAAATGACGCCAACGTCCACGTATCGTCTCATGCGTCAGAGTTTACACCTCTATCCATACAAAATTCAAACGCGGCAACCCCTCAGCGCCGCTACCATTGCTGCACGAGGGACATTCGCTAACGATATGGTGCACAGGATTGATGACGGCGATATGCATTTGGTTTACTGACGAAGCTTATTTTTACCTGGACGGCTTCGTCAATAAACAGAACTGGCGCATATGGGGAACCGAAAACCCCATGTTGCAGTCCCATCGTCCCTGCATCCTCAAAAAGTACTGGTCCGGGGCGCCATTTCTTCCAAAGGAATCATTGGCCCATTTTTCAGATCCGAAACGATTGCTGCATCACGCTATCTGGACATTCTTCGTGAATTTGTGGTGGTACAAACTGCCTTAGACGACACTGCGAACACCTCGTGGTTTTTGCAAGATGGTGCCCGGCCACATCGCACGGCCGACGTCTTTAATTTCCTGAATGAATATTTCGATGATCGTGTGATTGCTTTGGGCTATCCGAAACATACAGGAGGTGGCGTGGATTGGCCTCCCTATTCGCCAGACATGAACCCCTGTGACTTCTTTCTGTGGGGACACTTGAAAGACCAGGTATACCGCCAGAATCCAGAAACATTTGAACAGCTGAAGCAGTACATCTCATCTGCATGTGAAGCCATTCCGCCAGACACGTTGTCAAAGGTTTCGGGTAATTTCATTCAGAGACTACGCCATATTATTGCTACGCATGGTGGATATGTGGAAAATATCGTACTATAGAGTTTCCCAGACCGCAGCGCCATCTGTTGTTGAAAATTGTAACTACTGTAATTTCGAAAGTTTGTCTGCCTGAAAATGTACTGTTATCCCAAGCCTATTGCAACAAACGGTGTATTTCTATCGCTGCTCGTTTAGTTTTTATTGCCGTTTCAAATATACCGGTCATTTTTTAAACACCCTGTAAATCAAACCTGATTTTCACTCTCATAGTGGCACTACTAGCGCCACCCTTACACGACTTGCGTGAAAATTGAAGAGATATCACCTCTCAGGTGTAGAAAGAGGCGAGGATTGCCCAGAAAGTAAAGTGCTGCACCGCATATTTTTCTCAGTCGGAGGCAATGATGCGAATACAAAACTTTATTATTATGTGAAGTCTCCTGAGTGAGCGCGCCAAGTTTCCGTAACTTCTGACAGACGCTGTAGCTACAGGACAATTTCAAAATGGCGTCTCTAGGTGATGTCCGTTACAAGCAACGTCCCGTCATTAAATTTCTTACTGCAGAGAAACAAACGGTGAAGAATATTCACGAACGCTTGTGCAAAGTCTATGGAGCACCTGCTGTCGACAGAAGTACAGTCAGTCGCTGGGCACGGAGGGTGAAGTCATCAGAAGGCGCTTCGGCGGAGCCCCACGATTTGCAGCGGGCGGAGAGACCATACACTGCTGTCTCATCTTACATGTTCGAGCGAGCTGATGTTCTTTGGACCATTAAGGATGCCATTCGTGGAAGACATTTTGAGGACGATGAGGAATTGATTAACAGAGCGAAGCACTGGCTCCGCCACCAGGACAAGGATTGGTACCGACAGAGCACGCACGCCCTTGTTTCCCGCTGGAGGAAGGCCGCAGAACGGGATGGAGACTACATGGAAAAACAGGGTGTGTAGATAAAACACCATTCTTTCGTGTGTGTAATTCTCATTATGTTCAATAAAGAATTGCTGGAGAAAAAAAAATGAGATGCATTACTTTATGGGCAACCCTCGTATCTACGAACTTTCGTTTATGTCATAGAACTCCTTCTTCTTGTTGAGATTTGTTTTCCGTCAGAGTAGTTGATAATCACTATCCTTGATCAGAGAACGTTAACCTTGGGTGTCTAAGTGATGGCACACAAATGCTGTATGCTGTTCATCTGCTGCCTTTGCCATTCAGTTCAACTTATATTTTAAGTATAACACTTATAAAAAAACAATATACACTACATGTGACAAACATAGTCATCAACACTGAACGTTTTTTATAAGTCACGACATTGATTCTTCTTGAAGGAAAGAGCTTCGGCCTATTAATGGCAAACATAAAGAGCTTCAAAGATACGAGCATTCGACCAGACAACTGATTGCAGTTGGCGTCATTGGCGATAAAATTTTTGTTACAGTTGTATTTAAAATCCTGTGGCATAGAACGAATTGTTGTACCAGCGTTACTGTCGGAGCCACGTTTTTTAACGTCGGGTGTCGTGGGTACTACTGCTCTCCGGACGCAGCGTCGCGGACTGCGGCTGAGTGATATCCTTCTGATCACGGCCAGATAAAAACATGACAGGCTTCTCAACATTTGCTACACTTACTTAGAAACATTTAATTTCTTTATCCAGTCAGCTTTCTTTTATTGTGTTACACACATTTTTAATTGTATGGTCCCTACTACTCTCTCCACCGCATACATCAGCCTCATTGTCTCTTCACTTTCTCTCTTTGCACCACATGTTTTTCATTAATAATGTGCTCCCGAAAGTTCTACCGAGTGCTTCTTTCCATTTTATGCTCAGTGATTCGACGGTCCAAGCAGCCGTGTTCTTCTGGTGCTGCGAGTTTTGCTTTTATGTGTATTCGGTACTCAGTTGATCTCAACCCGTTGTAATGTTCGATCCCGAACGCCCACTAAGCCCCTTGATGCTCTTTTGTTTTTCAGATTCGACACTGATATTCTGTAAAAAGCGTATTCTGTCAGCGTCATCCAGATATAGAGGATGTTTGCAGAACGTGGATGTGATGGGGTAATACAGCGACGCGTTATTTAAATTGAAACCTCAGTTCCTGTCTGTTACGTTTCCTCAAATCCTTATTTCGACAGACTCCATAATTATCCTATCCCAGAAACTTGGCTGTCGCACCGCAATACTGCTCACACCATATTTCACTTCATGATTGTATTGGGCACAGTACTCGGCGACAACGGATTTTCTCCGTTGTTTTAGTCAGGCGTGTCGCTGATGTTGCTCGCATTTCTCCTTAACTGTTGTGATAGTCTATCGCACGTAAGACGTGCCACATTCACAGAGAATGCGATACAGACCTGGCTTTCGGTCACCTAGATCGCCTTTAAAATTACAAAGAATACTTCGTATCTTATTTGAAGGGAGCGAAATACATTACCGCAGTGGTAACACCGGCTCCCGTCAGATCACCGAAGTTAAGCGCTGTCGGGCTGGGCTAGCATTTGGATGGGTGACCATCCAGTCTGCCGAGGGGTGTTGGCAAGAAGGGTACACTCAACCCTTGTGCGGCAAACTGAGGAGATATTTAAAAATTCCTCCAATCCATATGTGGCATACAGCAAACCAGTGCGTAACAGTATTGGTTAAAAACAGTCTCGGTTGCAATTTCAGTTTTTTTTTTTTTTTTTTTTCAACTACGCGTTTCGCCTTATTTAGGCGTCTTCAGGTTGACCTTGATTTAGTATTTCTTAGAACGATCCTTTAGACAGTAGCCAAAGGGCATCGTCGAATTCATCACGTCAACATCGCCTTCGTTAAACTCAGTCCATCGTTAAACTCAGTCCATCTAAAAAGGTTTTTAGTGAGTTTAACGAAGGCGATGTTGACCTGATGTATTCGACGATGACCTTTGGCTATATTTTCTAAAGGATCTTTCTAATAAATACCAAATTAAGATCAACCTGAAGATGCCTAAATAAGGCGAAACGCGTAGTTGAGAAAATAAAATAAACTAAAATTGCAACCAAGACTGTTTTTAAGCAATACAGTTATTTGATTGAGAAGTAGTGGCTCCGGTCTCGGAAACTGACATGCGGCCGGGAGAGCGGTGTGCTGACCACATGCCCTCCCAAACCGCATCCAGTGACGCCTATAAGCTGAGGATGACACGGCGGCCGGTCAGTACCGTTGGGCCTTCATGGCCTGTTCGGGAGGAGTTTAGTTTAGTTTTTTTAGAAATAAATTGGATGCCGTATTTCCTTAGTAGTCTACCGATTCCGCAGTAATCTACCGATCTTTCCGGATATTGAGCCACCACAAGGCAGATAAGCGATTTACATTTAATTCTTGATAATAGTAAGCTAGCGTAACGTGGTGTCGGGTTACGAGTCTGTAGAGTAAACTATTTACAAAAGAACGAAACAACCGTATTGGATCTTAATAATAATAACAACAATAATGTAATAACTGTGAAACAGACTGCAGTAGCTTCTGAGAGGCAGTTTGTATATAGAAATTAGAAATCAGAAATGAGCTACTTGTAGCGGCTTTAAACTCGCCAGTGACGTCATCTCGGAATTCGCCGTCTCCGTGTGCCCGTAGGTTCGACTAGTGAGTCTTCGTCAGAGAGCGAGTACATGAGTTCGCAAGTATGAACACAGACTCGAGACATTCCCAGTATACACTCAACCGTTTTGAAAGAAACTTCTGCCCTTCAATCGTAACTAACTATTCATTTGTTTCACACATTCATGATTTCGACTTTATAGCCATTCTCAAGTGCAGGTTGAAATGTCGCAAAGTGCCTAAACGACGGAAGCAACCATTGGGCACGACGATTATTATATACTCTACCAATATAATGACTGGTCGGTTATCAGTGAATATTGTTCTGTTTGTTCATACCTTTATATGGCATACACTTTTTCGAAAGCCTGTAAATTTATTTTAATATTAAATATCAATTCAGAGAATGTCCAACAATTATGTTGATATACACACACTTTCGAGACGTTACCGAGTCTGCGTTGACAGAACAAGAAAAAATGATATGTGGATGAAGTACAGTCTCTAAATGATGATTAATAATGCACAGAAACGAACAACAAGTTAAACGACTCGCTGTTAGCCCACAAACGCAAATTTCCATGACAGAATAAATACAGAAATAGCGCGCTTTTTTGTCGCAGAATTCTAACGATAACGGCGCTCTGTGCCCAGTTTTCGTTTGACACAGTCCATATGGTTTCTCATGGTGGAGGTGAAATAAACAAGAATACAACCATGTTGTTCGGATTGGACGAAATTTGTATGATTTTCTTCTGAAGCGTGTGCGGCGAGGCGGGGTTTTAAAATGTTGCGTAAATGTTTGATCACTGTCTCTCGTCGTAGTGTGCACTACAAAAGTTCCACCTACCTCAGTACGGCGTAAATAGCCAGCCCGTTTCTCTGCATACGCAGATACTGTCCAGACGATGTTAAAGCAGCGTTGAAGAGAAACACAGTCAATACTTACGTTTGCAAAGTCCGCGAAAATTCCGGTAGCAATCTGTCCTGTAATATCTTATAACAAATTTTGGGTGGAGGGCGATTGTTTCATCTCTTTAAAAAAGTGGCAAAATTCTGCAGCGTGTTCTTTTATTTCTTGGGTTCAAAATTAAACACTTGCCATCAGCCAGCATTTAATTAACGAATAATATCACTGTCCTTAGCTCACAGTTCATACAACCCTGTACACACGCAAGGCAGCCATAAATGTACTTAAGTCCGACCTGAATTATTACGCGATTTGCGGTCATTACGCTCCTACAATATATGAGCTTCACATTCGGTCCTTTATCAGTGGATTTCTAATGAAGAAATTGCTCGTCAAATAGTCCATAGGCGAATATAAAACATACCACGCGGAATTTTACAAAGGCCGAAAGTTCACCCGCGGTTCTCCTTCCATCAAAACAATCCGAAAACTTCCAAACTTCACGAAACTGACCGTAAATACAACTGCTTTACGGCAATACAATCCGGATGTGAGAAACCAGTAACTTCTTCATTTTACTCATAATGTCGATGGACACGTCCAACATGACCTGCTAGCCAGCGACTCCTTTCCCACTGCCGTTCCCTCCAGGTCCTGTAACTACTTGCATGCGCGGGAAATGCTTAACTCTGATTGGTTGTTCAAAATGACCAGCCAACTGAAACAATCATTCGAATTCTTTCTTGCGATAAAATTGTCTTACGCCAATCAACATTCACAAATGCATTTACATCAATCCATCATGCAAATATTAATACAATTTTTAACAAAACGAAAAGAAAATTAATCTTGAAATAATTTTAGAAAACTATTACTCTGCAAATGGCTATTTTGATTTCCTTCTTACAAAAGCAAGTACCCTTGGACATACGTCATCAGCACGGTGAAGAAATTACATTTTTCATTGCAACTTGCTTGCTTAACGCTTTCCCATGACATATTTACGTTAAGTTTAACATGAGATAATGTTGAATTTTTTTGTATGTCCCATATGCACACTCTCACTCATTGTCATTTACTCACACAACACATGAAATAAATACTGATCTTTTCTGAATTTTATATTATGAAAATGAAAAATAGTTAACGTTTCTAATTATGAAAATTCAAACAAATTGATCTAACATTTTTTGAATTCCAGTAATGTTTACAAATGATACTAAAAGACAAACTGTTATGAATCCTAACTGACTTTAATCTTCCAAGTGTCGGTTTGGGGTGATTACGCAATTTTATCTAACTCTGAAAGCTGAGATTTTTACGCAATCTTCTTTTTAATAACAAAGGGCAGTATATTGACTTTTAACTAAACTGAATAATATTTAATATAGTTTATTTAGATTCCAAGGGGCTTATATATTCTGTCACTCGAATTGACACAGGTACCGCTTCCCACGGCTAGGGTTGCGACAGGTACGAATGACTCACGGTAAGATAACTAGCGGTTGTTTCTATCACAGCCAACGGCTCCAAAGCTACGAGCCGTACTGCAAAGTAGTGCAATAAATGGTATTACATATTGACTCTAAACGTTACACGTTGACTACAACATGAAACTTATTCCACATATAATTACTCCTCTAATGGAACACATTTGCAAGTGTGTTACATCCGATAATTTTCGTTTTATATCCCACACAGTATCACAAAACACAGCTTCGGGATCCCGACAGTCAGTCGTTTCGCCTTCTCAGTGCTACTTTACGGCAGTGAGACCACACACACATCTTCGTTGCTAACAAAAAGTCGCACTAACTTTACACTCCTGCACGATTCAGTAGGAGAGAACGGGTCGACCAACAACGCCACAGTCGTCAGATTCTTCGCACTCGAGGAACTACAGCGGGGACGAAGAAAGGCCATTAGCACTGGTGTAACAACGGCGCCTCGAGTTGTGAAGTATGCAACCCGCTACATTACACTCGTACTTCCTTCGTTCTGATCTCTAGTAGAAGCAGCAACTAACAAAGAAAAATGTGTTCGACACTGGGTGCCAGGATGTCGAAACTACGTTATCAGTCATCGGTAGTGAATATATTAACTAAATGAATATTTCGACTACTGTAACAGACTGTCATAAGAAAACCTTTCAGTTATTAGTCTGTTACTTCATAACTGGACTGCTCGCTTTTCTAAGGAAGTGAGCACACCAGACAAAATGCTAGCCACCTACTTAGCAGCACACACTGGCGCTATGGACTTACCATTCGGATTGGATTGTTTGAGGGATGAGAAATAACGGCGAGGTCATCGGTCTCATCGGATTAGGGCAGACGGGGAAGGAAGTCGGCCGTGCCCTTTCGAAGGAACCGTCCCGGCATTTACCTGGAGCGATTTAGGGAAATCACGAAAAACCTAAATCAGGATGGCCGGACGCGGGGTTGAACAGTCATTCTCTCGAATGCGAGTCCTGTGTGCTAACCACTGCGCCACCTCTCTCGGTTTACCATTCGGGAAACTAACTATGTAATACTTATGTCTGATATCGACTATGACACTTTTGGGTAAATTCTATGTTTCCTATAGATTCTGTAATATTTGTGTTACATATGTTCTTCGACAAAAGCCTATGGAAATGATTGCTTTTACTCTGTAACTTTATGTGACCATAAAGATATTTGTACATGTCCTTTGTAAGAATATTTACCTTCTTGGCATGTATGTACTACATTATTTTTATGTATAACTGGTTCACACTTAGGAAGTATAGGGTTGTACACGATACAGAAGGTAGCGGGAAGAACCTCGGCAACGAATTGACTTAGGCGGCGGTATGAAAGATGGCTTGGCGCGAATTGGTGCAAGAAGTCTTTGTAGAAGATATAGTCTGTAGCCAGCATCCTACAAGCTAACATCCCGAGTGTTCAGTGAAGCAAGAACTGCAGTAAAAGTGGAATAAATATGCCTCAGAAGTGTATCTCTTTTATTTTTACTTTTTTATTTTGTGTTATTTATTTTTGAGTCATCTGTCTTCTGAAACTTCCACAAAACCCTCTCCTGCAAACCTCGTCATCTCAGAGTAGTACTTGCTACCTACGTCCCCAGTTATTTGCTGCATATATTCCCATCTCTGTCTTCCTCTACAGATTTTACCCTCTACAGCTCCCTCTAGTACCATGGAAGTTTCTCTGTGATCCCTAACCGATGTCTTATCATCGTGTCCCTTCTTCTTGTCAGTGTTTCGCATAAATCCTTTTCCTTGACAATTCTGCAGAAGACGTTCTCATTTCTCATCTTATCAGTCTACATAATTTTCAACATTCTTCTGTAATACCACATCACAATGCTTCGATGCTCTTCTGTTCCGGTTTTACGACAGTCCACATCTCAATGCCATACAATGATATATTCCAAGCGTACATCCTCAGAAATTTCTTCCTCAAATTATAGCTTATGTTTGATACTAGGAGACCTCTCTTGACCAGTAATGACCCTTTTTCCAGCGCTTGTCTGCTTTTTATGTCCTCCCTGCTGCGTCCTTAACTTCTCATAATTTGTGATGACAAATTCTTAAGTCCAGTTTCTCGCTGTTCTCATTTCTGCTACTTCTCATTACTTTCACCTTTCATCCATTTACATTCAATCCATATTCTGTGCTCATTAGACTATCCATTCCATTCAATAGATCCAGTAATTCTTTGTTTTCACTGAGGATGCTAATGTCATCAGCAAATCTTATCATTGATATCTTTTCACCTTTAACTGTAAACCCACTGTTGAACCTCTATTTTATTTACGTCAATGCTCGTTTCATGTAGAGAATCAAAAGTAGGGGCGAAACGCTACATCCCTGTCTAACACTTTTAATCAGAGCATTTAATTTTTGTTCTTCCACCCTTACAGTTCCCTCTTGGTATTGTATGTTATCCGTCTTTCCCACTAGCTTACACCTATTTTTCTCTGAATTTCCAAAACATTTTACAATGTCAAACGTTTTTCCAGGCCAACAAATCCTATGAAGGCGTCTTGATTTTTCTTCAGTCTTTCTTCCATTATCAGTAGCAACATCAGAACTCTCTCTCTGATGCCTTTACCTTTACTAAAGCCAAATGATCTTCATCTAACAGATCCTGTATTTTTTTCATTCTTCTTTTGTTATTCTTGTCATCAGTTGGGATGCATGAGCTAACTGTGCAATAATTATTGCATTCTTCGGCTGTTACAGTTCTCGGAACTGTGTGGACGATGTTTTTCCGCAATACTAATTGTACATCGCCAATCCCATACATTCTACACATCTGCCCCCATGATTTGAGAACTTCCAGCGGATTGTAATTTATCCCTTGCACCTTATTTGATTTTGTCTTCCAAATCTCTCTTAAATTCTGGTGCTGATATGGGATCCCATGTTTCTACGCTATTGACTCCTTTTTCTTCTTCTATCCAGTCGTGAGACAAGCCCCTCCCCCTCAAAGACCCCATCAGTGTACATTTTCCAGCTCTTCACTGTCTCCTTTGGAATTAACTGTGGAATTCCTATTTCATTCTTATTGTTACAACCCTTGCTTTTAATTTCACCGAAGGTTATTCTGACTTTTCTGTACGCTGAGTCAGTCCTTCCGATAATCATTTCTTTTTGGATTTCTTCAGATTTCTCATGCATCCCTTTCACCCCAGCTTCCCTGCACATCTTATTTCTTTCATTCCCAAGTCACATGTATTTCTGAATTACTGATTATCCCTCAACAGTTTTATATTCCCTTCTTTCGTCGATCAACTGAAGCGTTTCGTCTGCTACCCATGGTGTCCTCGCAGCTACTTTTCTTATACCTATGTTTTTCTGACCCAGTTCTGTGATTGCTCTTTTTAGGGATGTCCATTCGTCTTCAGCTGAACAGCTCAATGAACTATTTATTATCGCTGCATCTACAGCCTCAGAGAACTTCAAGGATCTCTCTTCATTCCCCAGTATTTCTGTATCCCACTTCTTTGCGCATTGGTTCTACCTGATTAGTTTCTTAAACTTCAGCCTACTCTTCATCATTACTAAATTGTGTGGGTCTATATCTGCTCCTGCTTGCACTTTACAGTCCAACATCTGGTTTCGAATCCCTGCCTGACCATGATGAAATATAAACCGCGTTCCATTCTCCCATGACTACTAGATTTTCATCTTCTGTTATGTATTGAATTACGAGTTCAATATCCTCATATACTTTTTTATATCTGTTCATCTTCTGCTTGCTATGTCGACATATATACCTGAACTACTGTTGTCGGTGTTGGTTTGCTGACCATTCTGATAAATCACGGAACTGTTCACAGCAATTGACTCTCCGTCCTACTTTCCTATTCATAACGAATCCCACTACCGAGCTATCACTTCCTGCTGCTGTTGATATTACGCTATACTCATCTAACCAGATGTCCTTGTCCTCTTTCCATTTCACTTTACTGCACCCACTTTATCTCTATTGGGCTTTAGAATTGCTCTTTTCATGTTTTCTTGTTTCACAACCACATTCAAACTTCGGACATTCCACGACCCGACTCGTAGAATGTTATCCATTCGTTGGTTATTCGACCTTATTCTCATAGTCACCTCTCCCTTACCAGTCCCCTCCCAGAGATCCGAATGGGGGACTAGTCCGGAATCTTCTGCCAGCGGAGGGATCACCATGACACTTTTACAATAACTACAGGCCACAATTGCAGTGAATACAGATTATGCTTCTTTAATGCAGTGGTTTCCATTGCCTTCTGCATCCTCATACCGTTTATCATTGCTGATTCTTCTGTCTGTTTCTGTTTATATGGAATTTATTAGTTTGTACTGAAACGTGAAATTCCGAAGCCAAGATGATACTGTACAGAACACATTACACTAACAGCTGTGATTGTGTAATACGGCTTTGGTTCAAATGGTTCAAATGGCTCTGAGCACTATGCGACTTAACATCAGTGGTCATCAGTCCCCGAGAACTTAGAACTACCTAAACCTAACTAACCTAAGGACAGCACACACATCCATGCCCGAGGCAGGATTCGTACCTGCGACCGTAGCGGTCACGCGGTTCCAGACTGAAGCGCCTAGAACCGCAAATACGGCTTTGTTCTGACGCCATGGAAGAGCGCCATTGCAATTACCTTGAGGCAAAACAGATGTTTATTTTATATTTACGTGCTTGGACCACAATTTTGCCGAAGTTACAAATATTTAGTGTTCTAACTTTAATTTTGTGGTGTGAACCCTGATTTAAAGTTAATCATCTAACTCGATAGGGTCCTCTTCCTGCAATTGAAGCCTCTCGATTTCTCTCTGTCTCTCTGTCTCTGTCTCTCTCTCTTTGCTCTTTTTTTCCAAACTTATAAAAAATACAATCCACTGTATTTAAAAGTGTTTCTAAATTTCATGGAGTCATAATTTTCTTAATTAGTGAAGTAGCCTTTTATGCGATATGCCTCATGTGATTATCAAAGGGTCTAAGTTAAGGTACAGAAAAAGAATTAGTTTTTAAAAATGTTTAACTGAAGTGTCAAATTTCAGTTGTTATTAAAATCACTGCTGATTATTCAACTTTTACAAAGTAAAACGGTCATTACAAAAACCAACTATAGGGGACAACAATTCAAGGGGCTACACCTATCTTGGTTACATTACAGGTTTGTGATAGTGTTCTTGTTTGTGTATTTGTGTTTATGCGTGTATTGTCATTGTTTCATGGTAGAAGTGTTAGTCCAAAATGTAGTCACTAGACAGGACAGTTTCTGGGCCCCCTAGTCGGTAGACAGAACCTTTTCTCGCCCCCCTAGTCAGTAGACAGAACGGTTTCTCGCACCCCTCCCCCCCCCCTTCCGTTTATTTGAGTGCATTTTTCGTTAGATTATAGCCTGTCAACTAAATACGGTATGTCATCATTTTCCAATGTCATCTTTATCATTTTACAGTGACTATTTCATGAACACTTACTACCTTGCATGAAATCTATTCTGTTAGTTTGGCTGTGGGCTAAATCAAATTTTCTGCTCGCTCGAAGCTTAGAAACGGAGAGCTGAGCCGCTAGAATGCACAGGATAATGGGACGGGGTGCGGGGACAAAAATTGAAGAACAAGGAGAGAGATGGTGGCAGAGGACATCAGCCCTCTCCATCGTCGTGTACGTGACTTCGGACACGTAGACGGAAAAATCTTTCCCGCCGAAATTGTGGGCATGTGTTTCCGTTAGTTGCTGGATGTTTGTGGTAGAACTGCACTTTTGACACGAGGCTATTGGGCTGCCGTATTGCATTCTGAAGCTAGAGCTGTAATTGGGCGGAGGGTGCGCCAAAAATTGCGCCCTCGTGGGTGTAGTGGAGCGAATGAAGCAATTGTAGATAGGACGCTACAAGATGGACGCGTCGGAGATTCTGATGGCCAGTGTGGACAGCGACAGCTGTACCATGGGGCAATGATGGTGAGGTGCGATGCAACTGCTTGCTGGCGTACCATTAGTTAATTCTTTATCAGATTTGGTTAGCAGTCCCAATTCTTCATACCAAACTCCTTCCGAATTGCTGAAGTCTTTGCCACGTGATCGTCAGGTAAATTCCTCACACCGCCCTATTATAAGTTGAACAGTGTGTTCTCTTCTTTCAATTATTGTAATTAGCATCCTTTTTTTCTATCGCTCTGCTCTTGTCCAGCGCAAATCTGTCAACGAAGATTTAAGTTTATCAACAGCGAGAATTCTGTGAATGAGTAATAATAACTGTCTGTGACGTCTCCTGGCAAGAGATTCACAAAATCGTTGTAACATATGTGAAAAAAAGAAACATTTATCTGTGTTATTATCATTATTATTACTATTTCATTTCTGGTTCAAATGGCTCTGAGCACTATGGGACTCAACTGCTGAGGTCATTAGTCCCCTAGAACTTAGAACTAGTTAAACCTAACTAACCTAAGGACATCACAAACATCCATGCCCGAGGCAGGATTCGAACCTGCGACCGTAGCGGTCTTGCGATTCCAGACTGCAGCGCCTTTAACCGCACGGCCACTTCGGCCGGCATTTCATTTCTGTGTGAACGATTGTCGATTATGTAGACTGTATACGAAACAAATAATCTCTTTTCATTTTTATGTCTGTACAACAATTATCGATCTATATTTTGCAAATGACGTCTATGGTCGGCTAGTGTAGAAATCGAAACAGACAATGATGATTAAAAAAGATAACGAAGATGCATATTAAATTGCCTATAAACAGTGGAGGTTAAAACATTACTGTCTCTAACGACTTGTAGCTGTCAAAGTTGTAACAGCCTGTATTGCTCGATTGAACGCTTGGTTAGCTTTCTTTTGTTCCTTGTTCGAGAAAGACGCCATTGGAGGCTGATGAATGTAAAAGGTGTGTACTTTAAATTATGTTGATTTTTGAATACAGAGACTGTTAAAAATACTCGTAATAACTTATTGCTAACTTGCCCAGTATTTCATTCCACATTTTTAGCCATTTTCAGCACATTTAGAATTTTTCATGACGCAGAGATGTGCAGCGATCGCGGGAGCCGCTGCCGCGGCAAATTGGAATTAAATTGAATGGAAGCAGTTTTCCCGGAATTAAGCGGGCAGGTAACGATGCATTAAAATTATTTCTTTCAGCTTCACGGAGACCTCAGAGGTGAATGGTGGATTTTATTACGTTACTTTTCAAGTGGACATGGGCAACTGCTATTACAATATCAGTGACGTAAGTAATTTATGTAAATCAGAGCAATAAAATTTTACTTGTGTGATATCAAAGACTGCTGTGATGAAACCTGTTCTGGCTAATAATACAAAAACCAAATTTCATTTTTAGTTTCATGCTCTCGTGTTAGTCGTGGCAATCAATAGTGTTCATACAGGGTTTTTCAAAAATGACCGGTATATTTGAAACGGCAATAAAAACTAAACGAGCAGCGATAGAAATACACCGTTTGTTGCAATATGCTTGGGACAACAGTACATTTTCAGGCGGACAAACTTTCGAAATTACAGTAGTTACAATTTTCAACAACAGATGGCGCTGCAAGTGATGTGAAAGATATAGAAGACAACGCAGTCTGTGGGTGCGCCATTCTGTACGTCGTCTTTCTGCTGTAAGCGTGTGCTGTTCACAACGTGCAAGTGTGCTGTAGACAACATGGTTTATTCCTTAGAACAGAGGATTTTTCTGGTGTTGGAATTCCACCGCCTAGAACACAGTGTTGTTACAACAAGACGAAGTTTTCAACGGAGGTTTAATGTAACCAAAGGACCGAAAAGCGATACAATAAAGGATCTGTTTGAAAAATTTCAACGGACTGGGAACGTGACGGATGAATGTGCTGGAAAGGTAGGGCGACCGCATACGGCAACCACAGAGGGCAACGCGCAGCTAGTGCAGCAGGTGATCCAACAGCGGCCTCGGGTTTCCGTTCGCCGTGTTGCAGCTGCGGTCCAAATGACGCCAACGTCCACGTATCGTCTCATGCGCCAGAGTTTACACCTCTATCCATACAAAATTCAAACGCGGCAACCCCTCAGCGCCGCTACCATTGCTGCACGAGAGACATTCGCTAACGATATAGTGCACAGGATTGATGACGGCGATATGCATGTGGGCAGCATTTGGTTTACTGACGAAGCTTATTTTTACCTGGACAGCTTCGTCAATAAACAGAACTGGCGCATATGGGGAACCGAAAAGCCCCATGTTGCAGTCCCATCGTCCCTGCATCCTCAAAAAGTACTGGTCTGGGCCGCCATTTCTTCCACTTGAAAGACCAGGTGTACCGCCAGAATCCAGAAACAATTGAACAGCTGAAGCAGTACATCTCATCTGCATGTGAAGCCATTCCGCCAGACACGTTGTCAAGGGTTTCGGGTAACTTCATTCAGAGACTACGCCATATTATTGCTACGCATGGTGGATATGTGGAAAATATCGTACTATAGAGTTTCCCAGACCGCAGCGCCATCTGTTGTTGAAAATTGTAACTACTGTAATTTCGAAAGTTTGTCTGCCTGAAAATTTACTGTTGTCCCAAGCATATTGCAACAAACGGTGTATTTCTACCGCTGCTCGTTTAGTTTTTATTGCCGTTTCAAATATACCGGTCATTTTTGAAACACCCTGTATATTAAAAAATCCACTGCAGCTTTTATGCTTAGCGAACATAGCATACTGTAACTTCTGTACGGATGATAAGTTGAATTTTCAGTGCATTTCGGAGAAGAAAGTTCAAATGGTTCAAATGGCTCTGAGCACTATGGGACTTAACAACTGTGGTCATCAGTCCCCTAGAACTTAGAACTACTTAAACCTAACTAACCTAAGGACATCACACACATCCATGCCCGAGGCAGGATTCGAACCTGCAACCGTAGCAGTCACGCGCTTGCGGACTGCGCGCCTAGAACCGCTAGACCACCGCGGCTGGCGGAGAAGAAAGTAGTGAAGGTCATGATTAATTCCTAATTAGTTACAGTAATGATACCGTGTCCCATTTCTAACAAGCCAGATCAGGGTTATATAAGAATAGCTTGCAAATTAAAGATCATACGTGCACAACAGGAAATCTTTAGTGTTGTGGGAATCCCCACGTAATAGATCAAGGTGCACAAAGTTAAAATATTTTCAACTGCAGAAACTAATAGTGAGAATCGCATTTTATCTGTTGTGCCCGAAACAACAAGCAATATACAATTAATTAAAATATTATGCCATATAAACTGCATATAAAGTCAAAAGCGCGGTTGGGATTACGCGACATGTCCTATTCCTTGCCCTCAGCAGGGATTATCTCTAATGCAGCATTTTGAATCACTCTGTTTCCATAGAGGTGCCTCCCCATGTTACTCTCTTCATCTGTTAAGTTATTGTCAAATCTACATTTCGCAAGGGACAATGGCTTTTAAGAACATGTGTTACGTAGTTAAACTTCTTCCATGCAAAAAGTAACTATAATAAATCCAAAAGATTAAATTCAGCCTTTTACTTCAAGCTTCCCAGGTCATCTTCAGATGCATCAGGCAGTGGATTATAAAATATTTATATGAGGTACGGCTAAACCTTGGGTTCATCTCCGTAAGACCATACTGTGATGCCTGTTTGTTTTACTTTTTTCAGAGCAGAAAGCCTCCTATTTTGATTAACCACCATGTGGCCACTGCACTTATGGCGTACGACACCTTTATCAGTGGATACGGCAAAAAACAATAGGGATTAGCAGTTAAGTGTATTCAAGTCCCATTTTTGCCTATTTTTGATCTGAAACACAGATTAAGTTCACAAGTTTATCAACAGATCACTCCATGCTGCCACATATAGAAATGCAGCCGGCACCCTTCTTCTAAATGATGAGTATGCTGAGGACACTTGCGTCTTTCAAGATGATAGCAGCCATGTTGACAGGCTTGCTATTAAATATTCATGGTCGGATGAACACTCAGGCACACTAACGTAGAGTAACCCACTAAATTACCCGATCTTAGTCCCACAGAGAACGTCTACTACTATTTGCAACAGCGACTGAACCGTAGCACCCAGTGTCTCCACAGTTTCATAGCACTATGGGCTCTAATATTCAACCACTGTATTTACGTGGAAGCGACATAGAACTGAGGTAATTATTAAAGCTAAAGGCGATGTTAAACGATGCGTGATGTCTCCTTGAGGTGTAAATTTCTGTGCGTTGTACTTAGCGGGGTTGGACAAAAAAATGGAATCAGTAAAAACACAACTCATTCCAAGCCTAATTCGGGGTGGGAAACCCGTTGACGTCCAAAAGAGCTTCCAGTTGTCTCGTAATGGATAAATACGGGTCCTGCGTGTTTTACAAGGGAATCTTAGACCATTCGTCCTGCGAAGTAGTGACAAACACAGATACCGATAAAGGAGGTGATAGCAATCACGCACCTTTCTATCCAAAGGAGATCTCAACTGCTCAATAATACTGAGCTCTGGTGACTACGGTGGCCAGGAAAGATACCAGAATTCATCATCGTTCTCACAAAACCCGTCCTGGACGATGTGAGCTGTGTGAAGAGGGACCCTACCGTCTTGGAACACGTCACCAGCACTGGGGAACAAACACTGTACCGTGGGGTGGAACTGAGCAGCCAAAATGGTTACATAATGCTCGACTGTAATGCAACTTTGCGGAATCACCACAGGTCCCGTGGCATACCAAGATACAGCTGCCCAAACCATCACTGAACTCCCAACATGTTTCACGTTGTGCACGTTGGGTACCGAAAATGTTGACGGATGTGCACAAAACCAAACGTTTAGACAGTGCATTGACTTTCCTTGGGCGGTACCAGAACGACGGTAATGATTTCTTAAGCCAAATTGTTACAGGCGATGGAACATGGGTGGCCTACGTCACACCAGAATCAAAGCAACAGACCATGGAAGTTGAGCAAGGGCATCGTTTTGCTGCAAGACAATGCCCGTCTGCATGTGGCCAATCAGACCAAAGATCTCATCACATGTTTTCGATGAGAAACTCTAGATCACCCTCCGTACAGCCCCGATCTTGCGCCCAGTGACTACCATCTGTTCCCGCACTTGAAGAAACACCTGGGTGGTCAGCGTCTTCAGGACGATGACGAAGTCAAGACAGTGGTGGTGAAGTGGTTAACAAGTCAGGAGGCAGACTTCTATGAGGAGGGTTTTCAAAAACTGATATAAGATTATTACAAGTGCCTCAATATTGACGGAAATAATGTAGAAAAGTAGATTAAGGTACAGGCTTTCACGTAAAAATAAAATTATTGAAATATCTTAGCATATCTTGTTTTAATTTCAAAATGGTACTTACTTTAAAAAACACACCTCGTAAATACGCTGGGGGCCCTCACTGCCTTGTAGGAATCGAAACGTACATAATTTTTGGCTGTCGAAGGAACAGATACCAATAACTGCACATACATGAAAAGTTGTCTCTCAAATGGCCGATTTCAATTGTTCAATAACTTTCTTTGAGTAACGCACGAACTTGTCCTTGCCGATAGTTTGCAAAAAGGTTTCTGTAACCAGTATCGCTATTTGTAGTGTATATTCTTTGAGTTGTGTCCTAGAGACATCTGGCGAGAGATACCAGACCCGAGTTTCCAGGCGAGTGGCCAGTGAGTGGCCTGGCGGTTGAGAGATCATGCTTGCGAACAGATTTGAAACAGACACTTGTTCGTCGGCGCTTGGTCTGGCTGGACGGTGTCACTGGAATCAAATAAATAAATAAATGTCGTATGACTAGGGCCTCCCGCCGGTAAGACAGTTCTCTGGGTGCAAGTCTTTCGATTTGACGCCACTTCGGCGACTTGTACGTCGATGGGGATGAAATGATGATGTTTAGGACAACACAACACCCAGTCCCTGAGCGGAGAAAATCTTGACCCAGCCGGGAATCGAACCCGGGCCCTCAGGATGTAAATTCTGTCGCGCTGACAGTGGAATCAGATGCGGAGGCAGCGTGTCTGCAGTACTGCTCAGAAAGTTTCTTTTCTTTGCGGTTATTCGAAGTGGTTGCTGATACGCAAAGTTTCCTATTAAGAAATACGTGTGGTGTTCTTAGCCCACGGCTACTTTTCATTAACTACTGTTGCGAAAGTGAACATGAGTCCATGCGCGTGCCTTTGAAAAGGTTACGCGTGTGTATGAATTCAACATCCTTGTAGCTGGTTGCAGATTTTTATCCTTCTCAGTTAATACGAAATATTATGCCGTCGATTCACTCCCTCCTCCAATTTAGCTCATTCTATGGTTTTCCTGTAATTGTGAACATACATCTGATTCATTTTGGTTGCTATACTTCAGACTCATGTGTACATGTCTTTTGGATGCCAAGCGACTTGCATAAAATGTTCACTCCGTTTTGAATCAATCGTTTAATCTAGCTGCACATGCTTCTTTTCATTTACGTTTTCCGGAGTCATTTACTGAACATTTACGTATATATTTCAGTGTGTCCGCAGCTCGTGGTCGTGCGGTAGCGTTCTCGCTTCCCGCGCCCGGGTTCCCGGGTTCGATTCTCGGCGGGATCAGAGATTTTCTCTGGCTCGTGATGACTGGGTGTTGTGTGATGTCCTTAGGTTAGTTAGGTTTAAGTAGTTCTAAGTTCTAGGGGACTGATGCCCATAGATGTTAAGTCCCATAGTGCTCAGAGCCAATAGAACCATTTTGTATTTCAGTGTGCTGTGTCTACTGACATTTCGTGTTCACGTGCTGCAAGGTGTTACTTTTGTCCAACTAGCAGCCGCACATGACAAAGGCCGCAAATTGTTTCCGCTGCCACATAGGTTCCTCTATTTATGAATATTTAGAGTTGCAGTTATTATATGTTCATTTATATAATTCTCCACTGTTGCCTTCATCTTTCTCTACTATCACCATTTTTAATTTCTTTTGTATTGCGCTATTTGTCTTGCAGGATATTCATTTGTAACACCGATAATGCAG
The DNA here is from genome assembly GCF_021461385.2 of Schistocerca piceifrons. Classification (NCBI taxonomy): domain Eukaryota; kingdom Metazoa; phylum Arthropoda; class Insecta; order Orthoptera; family Acrididae; genus Schistocerca; species Schistocerca piceifrons. Next base: position 1,086,593,382 of record NC_060138.1, on the reverse strand, counting down.
GATGCATGGCACCTGCTACGATAAACAATTTTTTTCTGAATTGTATATAAATATTTGTAATTTAAATGCTTTCTTTTAATAAGTAAGGACACTGCTTCACTGCATGTGTAAATTTAGGTTGATGTTTCATTGTATTTATCTGTGTCTCATTGTGAAACTTATCAGCTCTGGGAAAAAGCCAAGGAATTGTTATTGGCATCGAATAGCAACGATAATAGCAGTGCTTGTGCGTCGTAAAATATTTGGGTAGGGGATTGTTGCGCAGAGCGCGCGGAGAGAGCGGGAGACGGGTTCCAGCGCTTGTAGCGTGCGGAAGTGTGGTGTTAACGCTCTCGCAGTAGAGAGTACCATTTTCGGCGGCATCATGTATGCGCGCCGGCCAGATGTCTAGTAGCAGGAGTACGGACAGTGGACGGGCGGAAGAGGCTGCATTAATTACGATTTCCCGTTCCTGTAATTAGCCGTGGCTCCACAAGATGCTACGATCTTCAACAACAGCAGCAGTTCCAGCAATACAGTTTCGTTGTCGCTTCTGAGTTTCGTCGTAGGCACAGCACTGAAGTAAGGCTGTTCATTGGTAGAAAGTATTAACAGCTAACCCAGCAGCATAACTGAATTTGATTTGATTGATAAAAGTTATTTAAATAATAATCAGTTAAACTCAGAGCGATTCTGTCCTCATTGCCCCCAGACTTTGTTACCCAGCAAGATCCTTGTTCCTTTTTTTTTTTTTTTTGTTATATGCTAACTGAGTGTCATAAGGAACAAATTGAATAGTTAGAGCCAGTTTATTAATGAATAATTTCGCTTTTAAGAATTTCAGCCTCAGTCTACTTTCAATTAACTGTTGTGCAACAGAGGTTTCAGTATATGACTAAAGTAAAGCAATTTCATTTTTCAAGTTTGAGAATGAATCACTGTAAAAAAAATCCAGATATAAAGAAATGCACAAATTAAGAGTGCAGAAGTTTTATTTATTTTATATATAGCTTGGAGCACGCTGTTTGGTTATGTATATATTCTAGTGTTTAATTCCGTTGAAATCAGTAAAAAAGGCTCAGTTGTTCAGACAATAATATGAAATCCAATTTGCAAAATAAGTAACAGCTAATTAAAAAGTGCTTGCTTTTTCTCTAAATTTCTTTGATGACTTTATGTTGAGGTCACTGAAAGTCATTGTTTATGTAACGAAGTTCAGTACTACAAATCTTCCTCGAACTCTGGACCTCTGCCTTTCGCGGGCAAATGCTCTACCATATTTTTTTTAATGCACTTTTTTTTGTTCGTTGCGGACGTCACATGACATTCGTTAAAGTTCTTTTGTTGATCCTTCCACTCAGTTTTTTATCACAGAGGCCAAGCAGCTCTCTGACCGAACCGACTGAGCTACCGTGCCGGTTACCATTTGAGCTACCCAAGCACGACTCACGCCCCGTCCTCACAGCTTTGCTTCTGCCAGTACCTCGTTTACTCATTCAGTTTAAGTACACATTTTCAAATCATTACTCGATTACCTTTTTCAAAATTTAATGCCAAACATAACGTAGGAGTGACTTGCCAGTTTTCTTTATCATTACTTACTCACTTAAAATTAGTGTCAAGAAACGTGGCAACCTTCAGTTGCCACGTCAGCGTTTAATAATACTTGTTTTTCTTTCCCATCAATTTGTACAGGATTTTGGATGTAAATTGCTCTAGTGGGCTGCCGACCGTTAATTATTTCCTTTTCGTTCATTAGTGTAACTTTTGGATTCATGATCAGTGGTACCCCTTTTCTGTCCAGAGCTGCTCGTGAGTGAATGCACAAAATAACTTTCATTTTCCAAATTATAGCCCTGTCCGGTTTAATTACTTTTTAATTTTAATAGACTTTTCATCAGAAGGGTCGGTTGTACACTTTCCTCCTACTTATCGGTATCAATTCTTCGGGAAAGATAGCCTTATGCAATTATAAAAAATCCATTAGTCATACACGCGATCCACTGTCATATTTTATATCGCAAGTAGGATAGGCACATTAGTAAGAGGGAGGTTACACACTCTGAGACAAAAAACGACACACAGTGAAGGAATAATCCGAATACGACGGAAATCGGTAGATGTGATGTACATATACAGTCGCCGGCCGCGGTGGTCTCGCGGTTCTAGGCGCGCAGTCCGGAACCGCGCGACTGCTACGGTCGCAGGTTCGAATCCTGCCTCGGGCATGGATGTGTGTGATGTCCTTAGGTTAGTTAGGTTTAAGTAGTTCTAAGTTCTAGGGGACTGATGACCACAGCTGTTAAGGCTCAGAGCCATTTACAGTCGGGAAAGAAATGATAATTTATTCAAGAGAAAGAGCTTCACAAATTGAGCAGGTCAATAACTCGTTGGTCTATCTATGGCCTTTACGTGAGCAGTTATTCACGTTGTCACTGATTGACAGAGTTTTTATGCCCTCCTGAGGGTTAGCGTGTCAAATTCTGCTCTATCAGCGCGTTACAGCGTCAAAATCCGGAGCTAGTTGGAGGGCCATGCTCAGGTTTGTCTTCAGTGATGAGTCCCGCCTCGAAATGAATCCCGATGACCAGCATAGACACGTCTGGAGTTGCCTTGGGCAGAAGTGGTATACCAACATGACCCTCTCACGCCATACGGCCTGACAGCTAGAAGTGATGGTCCGAGGTGTCATTTTATTTTATAGCAGGACCTCTTTGGTTGTCAGCCGCAGCACCCTTATAGCAAAGCGGTGCGTCAACGATATTCTGTGCCCCATTTTGTTGCCCTTCATGGCAAGCCGTCGTATCTTACATATCGGCTTGATAATCCCCACCCATGGGCGGCGAGAGTTTCTGCTGTTTACCTTCGTGTTTGTCAAACCATACCTTGGCCAGCAAAGTCACTGGATCTCTCCCCAATTGAGAACGTTTGGAGCATTATGTTTATGACTCTCCAAACCAGCTCAGGATTTTGATGATCTAATGCGCCAATTGGACAGAATTGGACACGATATCTCTCTGCAGAAGACCCAACAACTCTGTTAATCAGTGCCAAGCCGAGTAACTGCTTACATAAGGGCCAAAGGTGGACCAACCTGTTATTGACTTGCTCCAAATGTGAAGCCTTCCACTTGAATAAATCATCCAATTTTTCTGAAACTATAATAATTTGCTTGTCTGTACAAGTACTATTTCGTCTCTCGCCGTACGGGTCTGTTTAGTATTAATTTGACTACAAGCCTGCGTAACATTTGCGAAAAATAACTTTCTATTGTGGTCTGGCTTCCATACGACAGAATTCTAAAAGTGGCCATTATTCTGAATATTATCTTTGAAATCACTTTTTTCCATTAAGGGGACCGAACATAATTTATATTATGTACAGGTCAAAAGCCAATATTCATAGCTTGGATACAAAGAACTGTACGGACTGGGAAAACCTGAAAAATATCTTGATCTTTTGATAGACACGCTTAAGTGAAATAATTTTGGAGAGCCTAATTTTACATAGCCTCCTACTGTTACTGAAAAAGGCGAAATGCCATGTGTGAGTAAATTTGAATCTGCCTCGTAATGGCGGCGTATTGTCGTCCAACAGCGATGCTCCTTTTACTGGCGGTGCTCCAGTTTGAAAATACTAGAAATGCTGAAATAATTGAAATCCTGACATGAGGGATACAATGTTTCTATAAATGATAGTATAAATGATAACTGAAATATCTGATATATATTAACCTTTAAGTATACAATTTCACACCTTAATCTCATTTCGTCAGATACAGCGACAACATTCGACACGGAACAAAACTTGAGAGAGAGATGGCGGCTACTCATCCCGTGTCTTAATAGCAAAAAGGAAAAGATAGTATTGCATGTTATCCTTTCCAGGAATAATACTTCATATGCATAGTTATAATGTTTAGTACAGAAATGCTTCGTATTTGTCTTGAGTGTATTAATATCGTGTTTTTTGACGTTGTTACTTATCTGTGTGCCGTTTTTTGATTCAGAGGTGCCTTATGCCTTGAGTGTGCATTGTGTGTACTAATTGTTATTTGATGGTAGATCTGAATTGAGTGTAATCTTGCTGTCTTTAGTCTACATTTTCTTTTTAAAGGTTTCACATAGTTTGTGTACTTGTTACTGCTGTATCCTTTGTTTTCTGCTATGTTAAAGATGGTGTTTGGTTCTTTTTGGCACATTTTTCTTGTTTTGGCATAATTTCGATTGTTTCCGTAGAATATTATTTTTGTTTCATATTTTACTTAGAAATGAGGAAAATTATTTTATTGTTGAACTGTTAAAATGTTCCATGTTCCATATATTAACTGCAACAATTGTGCAAGTATATCGGTTAAACTTTGGAGCGCTGTTAGTTGTAGAAGCTCTACGTTGTGGATGAGTTAGAGAAGCATTTTAGAACTGGGTGTGACTCAAAGTTTTGCTGAAATTTAGTAGAGCAGTAAAAACATGTTTCTCTGTGGAGTCATATGATTGTGGCATGCATTGTGATAGCGGGAGATTACGGCCATTTTATTACAGAATAAGAATAACCATAATTTCCTCGATTTCATTATTCATATGAGGAAAATTTTTGTTGGACAGTCTACTTACGTAGTTATACTAGTGCTTTGTCTTGATTCCATCTAAGTGTGTTACTCTTGTACTTACGTGTATTTAGTTGCCTGTCACATTCCCTTGAAAGTTTTGCTAGTTATTCATTGGAGGCGTGCTTGCTGTCTTGAGTGCAGATGTTGATTTGCAGTTTGCTTCATGCCTGTCGCTAATTCGAATGTTCTATATGGGAGACGCCTGTGGAGTTCGTATGGTTTATTACAACAAATGATTTCATCGTAGTGTAAGGAGTAGTGTTTTCGATTCACAATTGTGTCCAGAATGAAACTTTCACTCTGCAGCGGAGTGTACGCTGATATGAAACTTCCTGGCAGATTAAAACTGTGTGCCAGAGCGAGAAGTGGGTACTCATATGCAAAGTTTTCCATTAACCCATTCATGTGGTGCCGTTAGAACACTTTCTAACGAAAGGCAAAGGTCCCGATTTCGAGTCTCGGTCCAACATACATTTTAATCTGCCAGGAAGTTTCAACAATTGCGTGTTTGGAGCTTAAGAGTACAGATCGGAGTATTCTGCCTGTTAAATGGCAACTTTCAACATTTTCCAATAATTTTCTTTCAGTAACTCGTGAACTTGTCGTTGCTAAAACCTTGCAAAAATGTTCTGTAACCGGCATCGATATTGGCAGTGCACATTCTTTGAGCTGTCTCTCTGAGATGTTGGATGAATGCTACCTGTCACGAGTTTCTTTGCATCCGACCAGTCAATGGATTTTTGTTTAGAGACCGTGTTTGTGAGTAACTCTGAAATAAACATTTGTAAGTGGGTGCTTGAATGGCTGGACAGGCTTTCTGGAGTTAGATCCAATGGCAACATGTCTCTAGTATGGTGAGAAAGTTTCATGCATTTGCCGTATTCGAAGTGGTTTCCCATGTGCAAGGTTTTCCATAAACCCATTCGTGTGGTGTTCATAACCTACAGCTACTTTTCATTATTTGTATGTGCTAAATTTGCTTGAACTGCGAAAGTGATTTGGTACCTACGTGCATGGTGTCACAAAGGTTACATGTCTGTGAATTCAGTAAGCTTGTAGCTCGTTACCGACTCGTCCTCTTCTCGTTTTATACGAAATAGTACGCAATAGATTCAGTCACTTTCTCCTTCAGTGTAGCTCTTTCTATGTGTTTCGAATGCCAAGCGGTCCGTACATAAAGTTAACTTTATTTTGAATGAACATGCTTCTTTTCGTTTACAACTTTCTGAGCCAGTTATTGAATATTTATATACATATTCGAGTGTGCTTTGTCTACTACCATTTCGTGTTCATGTATTGCAAGGTGTCACATTTGCGTCCCTCTCATTTGCACATGACGAAGTTCAAAAAGTATTTCAGCTCTGAGATAGTTTCCCCTGTTCATATAACAGTAAATGCACTGTTCTTCCACACGATTATTTGAATTGTGAAGAGAGGTCTTAACCGCAGTCACTTAGCAAAGAGATATTATGGCTGACACTGTAAAGTGTATTTTTCATGTTCCAGAAACTAAATTACAGACAGTATTACATCTATGTGGCTAGCTTTATTAGCTAAATCATACCTATTCAAATATTTTGAACTGCGTATCACTCAAAAGCCTCTGAGACGTATTATCAGCATTTACTCGCTATTCCTAATTTCAACAACATTGAGAGGGCCACATCCCCACTGCACAGTGGTCAACTATACTCTAAGTTCATTTCTATTACACTTCAGTGATTTCAGTAGGACCTTACGAGTGATTTTCACTTATTTAAGTTGTGCTGTTTAAATAAGCGAAAGCTGCTGATTTCAGTCTATTTCCATTACTGACGTCGGATAGCCCTACAAGATTGATTATTTGGATAATTAATTGATGTATAAAAATGGCATAGTTTAATTAAATCACGACTTACTGGTTGTACTTGCACTAATAGCTCACTTACTAAAGCGCAGCCACCTTGCAGACTGAAATGGATCCTAAATTGGAACTATCAAGTATACAAATTTGCAGCTTCACTGAAGACTTCTGATCAGCTATTCACCCACTATCAATGAGCTGATATATTTTGATGAACCTTTCATTGCGTAAGAACACTATTCAAGATCGGAATCCTGTTGTACACAAATAGACCACTGAAAATAGCTCCTTAATCATGTGAACTGCTTTAGTATTATTGCTCAGATCTTGCGTTTTCACATGACGGAATTACAGTCGTGTTCAGATATTCGCAAGGCGAGAGACTTTTAGGAGTGACGACGTATGGACTTACCTGAGTCTTCAAAAACTGTAGCGTAGTTGTTGCTCTCGGGTCGAACAGCCTTTGCACACACTGGTTCATCTTAATGTTAAGAGAGGGAAAAGAGTATTAAACTTCAAAGAATGACAAGTTGTTGTACAGTTTTTGCGTAATTTATATATTTATTCAATGAAATGTACAAAGTATTTGGAAGCAACATGAGTCGCCTATTTCACAGACATCACATAAATTTCGGCTGTAGGAATGGGGTGTCGCCGCGAGATCAACAGGTATGGCAACTTATCTGCGAGGTAGCGCGGACAGCATGTCATTAGCGCTTTCTGATGTTGGGGCAGGCCGAAACACACTGCTCGTTCTACGCAAAAAGAACTAAGCTGAGAACTGTCCGGAATGATCTACAAATAGCGGTGGCGTATGTCCAATCAAAGTACAAAAATGTCAAAGAGCACCTACATGTACCTTCTTTACGATCGCTGTATTGTCAACAGCAGTGAAACTTTCTTCTTCTGTTAGCAATCTGAAAAGTTTTATTTTGCTTGATGCCAAAGGCATTACTACGTATGCATTTTATAAATGGCTGTCCGCGTACATTGCAGATAGGTTTACTGTCACCTGATACTGGCGACTATAGGGAACCTGATGGACAGCAAAATGTAGGCTGTACAAGGCACTTCTTATCCTAAGAGGAACATGAAAATAAAATTTATTACTCTGTCCAACAGGAATGTGTGAAGTATGTAATATGTTGTGTACCAGATTCACAGGAATCGAAAACTAGATTCTGTTATATACATTCGCAAAATGTGGAATTTTTATTGTACACGGATGTGAATGGCCATGACAAATACTAATTAGCACTGTTGCATTAAAAAAGCATCTGTAGGTATAATACAAGGACATGGAACACCGTTTCTTAAAGTAATAGAACAGTTGATGACTATTTACAATAAATCATTTTATAAAAATATCATTGCGATGAAGGAATGTGTCATAATACTATAAAGTCTTTAAGGCACGTGGTTTCACTTCTTAAATTACACAATGAATCTCAAATTCACTCACTTGGTAGAAAATGTTCTTTATATACATTTATGTCTTCATCTTTTTATGTACATCAGCAAATATCATTACTTTAAACGCTTGTGTCTCAAACGTCTCTGGGAACTTGTAATTAATTTACACGTATTTATTCGGATGTGGTTGACGTATGTGAATATTAGGCAGTCATCAAAGTCCACGAAAATGCCTGTCACATACTGGACATGTCATACGATCAGCAATACACGCTAAGTGACTCGTAAGTGGTATCTTCCTCACATTCGACAAGCCCAAGAAAGATAATTAGAAACTGAATAATTAAAATGTGTCTCAGAAGGGCTATGTAGCCACATATGAATACAATTCTGTCGTATCAACACCAGTAGAAGAAACGGATCCTACTAAGCCATGCCAATAAGGAAAGACAGTTGTTGAGTGTTTTCATCGTGCCTACAATCCGAAACGACAGTCGGCGGAACTGTTGGTTCCCGTTTTAGACCGAGATGTAGACAAACTGGATTTTGTTTGCTACTGCGGTGCACTGAAATGCGCAGGAATTTTTTTTAGATGTAGTTCGCAAAAGCAGGTTCAAATGTCACCTAGTATTTGTTTGCACCGCACCGTAAAACAAGATCCACATCAAGTGCGTCTAGATCTAATACAAGAAATAATATTTCGGCCACGTTTATAGCCGACTGTCATTTCGGAATATAAACACCTCACCTGCAGGTCATTACGAACTAAAGTCATAAATAGGGCCCACTTCATTAACTCACAAAACATGTATGCTGTTTACAAGGGTCAATCACTAAAGAACATGGGATACTTGATTTAACAAGACAAGTGGGTCACCTGAAACGTTGAGAACCACATTCAAATTTGCTTATAATACAAATGTCTCACCCCAAAAACAGTGGTATGATTCACTCAAATGCAAAACAGCGCATCTTACAGCGAAACGAATTTGAATGATCATCTATTCGATGCTTAGGAGAGGAACTTTTGTAACGAGAAGGAACAAACTATCACTGTAATAGGACCAAAACCACGCCGAAGAAAACAAAATATTGCCAAGCTCCTGATGCGTACTTCTTCGGCAATATATACGCTAGAAGTATGATTGATTTTGTGACTACAGTGTCGGAAACTGCAAGTAAGGTTTACGATCATAAATTCACCATCAGCCCTCACTCTATGCTATACAACAAACTTCCTGCTCCGAAGTACAAGCATAGTACTGTATGTTTGCCAAAAGTCGGGTAATGACGACGACATATGAATATCACCATTTAGTAATATAGTTAGTGAGACTTTTGGTGTGCAGAAGTCATTCTGAAAGTAAAAAAGTGCCTTTAGTCAGAGGTATACATTGTTCTGTTCCACTTTGCTGTAATCCCACAACTGCACTTTGTAGACTGAGTAACTGTAACGCCATTAGAGAATGATTGTTATTCAGGCAGTGTAATTATTGTAAACAGAGGGACATACACCAATAACTGACGACATTGAAATGTGGGAGTTTTTTAGTCCTATGATATCGAGGTTTCATTTCTTCACGTTACCAAACCTACCCTGTTACACTTTGAACAGGTGGTCATTCAAATGTCTGTCACGATAAGACAAGCAGTTCTGCATGCGAATGGCTTACACCTATGTTTTTTGGGGTGAGCAGTTTATATCCTAAGGACATTTTCGTGTGGTCCTGAGCGTTTGAGATCACGCACTTCCCTTGTTATCGAAACATTTTACCACGTCTTCTTTTTCTGGACTAGAAGATGTACCTCGGACTGAGAAGTAATACGTACTATTACAACAGACTACCGATGGTCCTCAGAGTAGCAACACGCAAAAACAAAATTTGGCACGGTAAATTATGAGTTTTCTCCTCAAACACAGTTTGACAGCCGTCAGCAAACTTTAAACCAAGGATGTCCAACCCGCGGCCCGCGAGCCGTATACGATCCTAAGAAAGCATCAGTGCGGTCCAAAAAGCGAGCGTGTTTCACACAATCTTTTGAAAAAAAAATCCCATAAAATTACGATTGTTATGAAAAAATGAATATTTTCAATTTAAAATTCCTGCCACACCTTCGACAGTCTGTCTCTCTCCCTCCCCTCTCTCTCTCTCTCTCTCTCTCTCTCTCTTTCCAGCGTGTTAGTTTTAAGTATATTATGCGCGGCCCAAAAATACTACTCTTCCAGTGTGGACCAGGTAAGCTGAAAGATTGGACACACCCGCTTTAAATCAATACTGAATTTGTTCATACTGTCATGAGAATCTTCAGTGTCCCCTGGGATGGAAGCAAACACTTGTCAGCTGCCTCTTGTATTTGCACCGATACCTTCGCTCACGACCTTAAGGAACTTGAGTGGTAGTGACTTCAACATGTGAAATGTTGGATCATTTCCGCTGGACATTAATGCAAGTGTGTTGGGTCCTTTTAGGAGCGACTTTGATCCCTGCGTTTGGAGGGGGGTATTCCAGTGGACAACCTACAGTCGGTAAGGCCACGTACCCAAATCGGAGGTCAACGAATGTAGTCAATACTGTGTATAAATATGCCCTCTAAAACAGGGCAGTCTCGAATGGGGAGCTTCTAACAAGCATCACACGTCTTCGCATCTTATGCAAAGCACTTCCTGTTGGATGCCGTATGTGTTCATGTGGGAAGCCTCGAAACCTCTAGTCGTTCTCACGCGAGAGATTCTGTCCACAGACAGCTGCCTAGGTACTCGAGGAATGCGGCAGCCAACCGCAGCCTGTGGTGCGGTGGGACACCCCGGCGGCCCCTCGGCGCACAGTGTGTAGGAACGGACGCGACGGCGACGGCGTCGTCAGGCCCCGCTGCCGGGGCACAGGCGGGCCAGCTATATGGAGAGCGACGGCCTCTTCTTGCGGTCGCCGGAGGCTTTGTTGCTGTTCTTGCCGAAGATGTTGCCGAGCACCTTGCTGACCGAGTTGACGCCCAGCTTGCGGCGGATGGGCAGCGCGCGCAGCAGCTGCACGGAGCGCGCCTCGCGCAGCAGCGACTGGAAGGCCAGCGAGACGCCCGCGAAGTTCTCGGCGGCGCTCACCTCGTAGAACTGGCAGCCGTACTGCAGCGACAGCTCCTGGCCCGCGTCCACGCAGATCTCACTGCAACACCAACGCCCGCAACCGACTCAGCACCAGTGCCACAACAACATAAGGGGAATTTCACTACTATACAGGTTGTTTCAGAACTACTTTTACAAAGTTTGGGCACAGATTCCTTACACCGAAACAACAAAAGAGGTCACCAAGTGAAAGAAGTTTACTGTTGTGATTCTTCAACTTCTCCCGGCGTATTTCTTACTCGAACAGTCCAGGGTGTACTGCCGGTCCATAGTGTCCAACGGGCACAATATTTCGGCCATCAGACATGTCGCCATCGTCATGTGGGCTGACGAACTGAGCTCCTGAGGGCGGGCGGCGGTCTAAAATCACCTTCCCCCGCGAGGCGTTCTCTCCGCGGTCCACCACGAAATGGACTACCAACATACCAGGGTCTTGGCACAGACATCTAAATACTAGGACAGCGTCGTTAGAGAGCCTATCGAAATTCGTACCAGGGACGGACTCATCAACAGAGATTGCGGCTATAACCTCAGCAAGGCATGGGGACCAGCACTGAGTCTAATTAAAAAGGGGTTCAGCAATGAAAACGAACAAGCGACCAGGGCGGACGAGGCAGTTACAGCGACGCCACCACAGACGCCACGTCAGCCTCTCAGCGACCGCTGACACGTGTGCGGCTGGTTCCGGCAGAGGTTCGAGTCCTCCCTGGGGCACTGGTGTGTGTGTTTGTCCTTCGGATAATTTAGGTTAAGTAGTGTGTAAGCTTAGGGACTGATGACCTTAGCAGTTAAGTCCCATAAGATTTCACACACATCTGAACATTTGTACCAACGACGCGCGGCCGCGGCCGCGGACCGCGGAGAGAGAACACCTCGCGGGGGAAAGGGATTTAGGACGGCCGCCCGCCCTCAGGAGCTCAGTTCGTCAGCGAACCTGACGATGGCGACATGTCTGATCGCCGAAATATTGTGGCCGTTGGACACTATGGACCGGCAGTACACATGTGGACTGTTCCAGCAAGTTTACTGTTACCAGTCACTGTTTATTTATATCGTTGTGCGTTTCAAAGGTCTAAACCTCCATCATCAGGTGGTAGTGGGACTGTCTAGCAGAGAAACCAAATACTACTTCAGAACACGGTTTGGACTTTTTTTGCTGTAAGCTTACCATATATCTAATGATAAAAATAAAATATGTAAAACTAAATTCCTCCACTGGTCAGTTTCCTATCACTGTCGTAGCACATCACATGTATACTGCTATATTTTGTAAACACAGATAGCGTGTGGAAACAATTACGTGCAAGGATCACATAGCAAAAGAGAAACGTTATAACAAAGTACAAAGAATATAAACTACTGGCCATTAAAATTGCTACACCACGAGGATGACATGCTACAGACGCGAAATTTAACCGACAGGAAGAAGATGCTGTGATATGCAAATGATTAGCTTTTCAGAGCATTCACACAAGGTTGGTGCCGGTGGTGACACCTACAACGTGCTGACATGAGGAAAGTTTCCAACCGATTTCTCATACACGAACAGCAGTTTACCTGCGTTGCCTGGTGAAACGTTGTTGTGATGCCTCGTGTGACGAGGAGAAATGCGTACCATCACGTTTCCAACTTTTATAAGGGTCGGATTGTAGCCTATCGCGATTGCGGTTTATCGTATCGTGACATTGCTGCACGCGTTGGTCGAGATCCAATGACTGTTAGCAGAATATGGAATCGGTGGGTTCATGAGGGTAACACGGAACGCCGTGCTGGATCCCAACGGCCTCGTGTCATTAGCAGTCGAGATGACAGGCAACTTATCCGCATGGCTGTAATGGATCGTGCAGCCACGTCTCGATACCTGAGTCAACAGATGGGGACGTTTGCAAGACAACAACCATCTGCATGAACAGTTCGACGACGTTTGCAGCAGCATGGAGTGTCAACTCGGAGCCCATGGCTGTGGTTACCCTTGACGCTCCATCACAGGCAGGAGCGCCTGCAATGGTGTACTCAACGACGAACCTGGGTACACGAATGGCAAAATGTCATTTCTTCGGATGAATCCAGGTTCTGTTTACAGCATCATGATGGTCGCATCCGTGTTTGGCGACATCGCGGTGAACGCACATTGGAAGCGCGTATTCGTCATCGCCATACTGGCGTATCACCCGACGTGATGGTATGGGGTGCCATTGGTTACATGTCTTGGTCACCTCTTGTTCGCATTGACGGCACTTGGAACAGTGGACGGTACATTACAGATATGTTACGACGCGAAACCCTACATTTCAGCAGGATAATGCACGAGCACATGTTGCAGGTCCTGTACGGGCCTTTCTGGATACAGAAAATGTTCGACTGCTGCCCTGGCCAGCACATTCTCCAGGTCTCTCACCAACTGAAAACGTCTGGTCAATGGTGGCCGAGCAACTGGCTCGTCACAATACGCCAATCAGTACTCTTGATGAACTGTGGTATCGTGTTGAAGCTGCATGGGCATCTGTACCTGTACACGCCATCCAAACTCTGTTTGACTCAATGCCCAGGCGTATCAAGGCCGTTATTACGGCCAGAGGTGGTTGTTCTGGGTACTGATTTCTCATGTGGTCATGTTGCTCTAGTGTTTTCTTTTTCTTTTTTGAAGATACTCAAGAAGCATGCTTACAGTAGAGGAACTTGTGCCTGTTATTAATCTGAGGTATCTTATCTGAAGGTGGAACAAGAGTTCTATAGGAAATTTCACAAAACTAGCAACAAAAAGAGCAAACAGTCAGTTACTTGTCAACAATTTCCATAGAGCTGCAAATGTTGCCGATGAAACTGACCCTTTGAGACCTCTCATGCCACAGGAGACTGTTCAGTCAATCATAGAAGCAACCGAAAGAAGTGTGAATGCATCAACTCGTCGTTTAAGCAACAAATTAGACGTACCAAAAACAACGATTCTGAAAGTTATACACTTTATGCTAAAGAAAAAAGTGCACAACATTCAGGTTCTTGACAAATTAGACCACGAAGATTACACAGCTCACAAAAGCTGCGTGCTACGGTTTGATAGCAGTAACGAACAATCAGCGTCTCGTAGATCACATCTTGGTTATTAGAGAGCCGATATTCCCCATGTGAAGAAAAATTAGCAAATACAAGTGCTGCATATGGAGTGGCAAATAGAGTTGTAAAACTATTGTAGGCTATAACAGACTATCACAAGTAAGCATAGACTGCTATCCTTCTGCTAGTAGCCTTTGTCAGTTAAGGTCGTAACCGTATTACCTGTACGTTAGGTGTGTTACATAACTATCAGATAGTACCTCAATTCGATCGATTTTTTTGTGTGTCATTAGTGTCTTATTAGATTCCCCTAGAAGAAGCGATTAATCATCTAGAAACTGAGTGAGTGTATATAAAGGGACCCGTGATCTAAAAAACATTTTTGTCCTACGTAGTTATCCTCATGTCCGTAACTTAAATATAAACTGTATAACGAAACTGAAACTGTCAGTCTTTATCACTGGTTCTGGGTTTATTCGCAAATTATTGATTTTTAACGTGAAACAGATGGATACTGTAGCGAAAAAAGGAAAAAAAAGAAGGCGCTAAAAACTCAATTTGCTCAAAACACGATAATATAAAAAAGAACTAGAAAACATAAACATATCAAGCATGGCTTCAATACTTCGTCGAGCTTATATATAACATGTTCCCGTTATTCATAAGCAATTTCCAAGCTTATCAATAGTAACAGGAAACTTTTGCCTTTGATCGTGATGATCAACATGCTATTGAGTACAAAATAACAATAATTCCATACAGTTATTTATGTTTGTGCATGTAAACTGTATTTGCATCAGAAGTAATTGCTGTGGTTACATAAAAGCGCAGAACTTAAGTGATCAACTGATTTTTATTATTATAAAATGGAATTTATATTTTGTAGGGATATAAAATACATGAAAGTGTACCCAAAAGTGAACGATGTGCGGTTCTAACTATATGCAAAACTATGTGCAAACTCCCAGTTTGTCTCTCACACATTCCCTTATGTTTCCTTCCCTACCAATCCTACAAATACTACCGGTAATCCTCCAATTTACTATGTAGTTTGTGAACTGTACCAAAACCACCGAATCGTAGCTTTGGTAGAGTGCAGTTCTAGTAACGAGCCACCTTTCGGTAGCCGGCCGATGTGGGCGAGCGGTTCTAGGCGCTTCAGCTTGGAACCAATCGAACCCTATGGTCGCAGGTTCGAATCCTGCCTTGGGCATGAATGTGTGTGATGTCCTTAGGTTGGTTAGGTTTAAGTAGTTCTAAGTTCTAAGGGACTGATGACCTCAGATGCCACGTCCCATAGTGCTCACAGCCATTTGAACCACTTTCGAACCTTACGGTACCACCCAATGGCAGAGAGATACACAAAAAGCGAAAGTGAGCCATGTATTCAAAATGACTACAGTTTATCGACCCTTCCATTTAGCAGAAGGAACTAGGAAACACATACATTACTATTCTGGAGCATCTGATAACAAACGTACTTGTATATTATGTGAATGCATTCATTATGTTTAGAAATGGATCTAGACTTTATGACCACCCTGTAGTGGAAACCCTATCTCTGTAGCGCGCGTTTCGGAAAAAAAAAAAAATCCTGAGGAGCGCAGTTGTCTGTACAAAAATTTCAGCCGCCTTGTCGTTTGGTCTGCCGGGCCTTAAAACAGATGTTAACAAACCCGTCCAGTTCTCGCCGTTCGCGCATGCGCCAGAGCGGCAGCACCATTTGTAAGTGCAAAGCATAGTTTGATTTATCGCCCGCCGGCTCAGTACAATGGCGTCGTAATTGGAGACGCATGGCGAGCCGCGACCCGAGTGCGCATGCGCCAGCGCGCTTTGCGAGCGCCCGCACTCGGCCTTGTTAGCGCGCGGGACGTCTCACTCGGCCGCTTTCCCCGCTAGCGCCACTTGCTGCATTCCTGCGCCGTCAAACCCGTGGCCAGACCGCTGAGCGGGTGGGGGGGGGGGGGACGTGGCGCCTGATTTACGAATAATACTCGTCCCAGCCCGACCAATTAAACCGCCCCGTAAATCACGGCAATTCATTTACTTCAAGCCCGCGTTTAAAAGCGCTGGCTGGCTATCACACTCCCAGACCGACACTTTCTCCTCGTTCCGTTTGGAATTGTTCCGTCACAACGGGAGAGCAACGTTGTGACAATCCGTGCCAGAAACGCGCTCGTCCTCCCGCTTTTCGAAATGACGGTGCTCACTCAGATGACAACGGGACGCCTGTGGCTGTCGCAGTGACGGTAAATCGTGAATAACTCACGCCGAGGTGAGAACGGCCTCGTCCTGGTATTCGAAGGTGACAGTGAAACACACGCTGGCTCCCGAGAATCGTCTTATCCCAGAATAACTTCAAGCGAGGCAGGTGTGCCTCGCCCAAGTATGTAAAAGTTATTTATTTCCTGCTGCCACTTCGATGAGCACATTTCGATACGGAGTGTTAAATGCCGCATGAGCTATGTTAGAGCAAAAGTTTGGCTAATTCATCCATTGGTAAGACTTGCCAAATCTGAAATATAAAACTGGTTTGTTGAGAGTCAGTCACTGCAGCTAAATAAAGCGGTATATGCAGAGCGACATCTATCGCGTGGTGATCACACAATCGGCTGATCCCGGCGGAGGTTCGAGTCCTCCCTTGGGCATGAGTGTGTGTGTTTGTCCTTAGGATAATTTAGGTTAAGTAGTGTGTAAGCTTAGGGACTGATGACCTTAGCAGTTAAGTCCCATAAGATTTCACACACGTTTGAACATTTTGATCACACAATGTATGCTTGACCTAACAAATGAAATGACTGAAAAATACGCTTCTCGTCTCCTACTGTCTCTCCAGAGCACTCCCTTGTCAGAAACCATTGCATTTCCTGGTCTCTGACGGGCTAGTTTTCACGAACGTGGATTTCAGAACCATCTGACGCGTTTGAGTAACTATGCTGTCCCCCTCTTGAACCTTTCTCTTCTTTCTGTCATTGCTTCTACGATGTATAGACTAAGCTGCAAGGACGGAAGATCGTCATCTAACAGTTCCTCAGAATGATCAGACCATCACGTACCGACATCAAGGAATCGCGACCAGCGTAGAAACGTAAGAACAGATCGCACTTCATTTGTTAATATTTTATTTAGGAGAACCATTAGCTTATGGTTACTGTTAACCATATGGTTGATAATCCTTTTCCGTCACGATTCTGGAGAGAAACTGCTCATTTCTGTCTTATCAGTTCTCTGAATTCTCAGCAGTCTTCTGCAACACTACTTAACAAAACTATGGATCCTCTTCTATCCTGAATTAGCCACAGTCCATGATTCACTGCCGGCCGCTGTGGACAATAGGTTCTAGGCGCTTCAGTCCGGAACCGTGCTGCTGCTACGGTCGCAGGTTCGAATCCTGCCTCGGGCATGAATGTGTGTGATGTCCTTGGTTAGTTAGGTTTAAGTAGTTCTAGGTCTAGGGGACTGATGACCTCAGCTGTTAAGTCCCATAGTGCTCAGAACCATTTGAATCACGATTCACTTTTATACAATGCTGTGCTCCAGTCTTCCTAATGTTAAGGCTTATGTTTAAACCTAAAAGTCTTCCTTTGGTGAGTAAATGTCTCCCCATCTGTGCTAGTTTGGTTTATAGATCCTCCTACCTTCGTCCTCAAGTGTTTTTCTTTCCGGCGTAGTGGAATTCCTTAACTGTGTCTGCTAGATTGTCCACGATTTTCCTGTCAAGTTTGTCAGTGATCTTTTCTCTGCTGCTACTTAATACTTTCCTTTATCTTTTATTTACTCTCAATCCATAGGTTGTGCCCTGTTCATTCCATAGAAAAAATTCCTATACTTGTTCCTCACTTTGCTATCCTCAGCGAATGCCGTCAGTGAATCTTATCATAGATGTCCTTTCATTTTTCGATCGGCACAAAATGTCATCTTTTTGAAGCAAGACCAAGGTGGCAGCACATCTCTTTTTAGCTGTTATTAACTTTTGAAATGTTCTCCAATGAAACTATCGCTATATCGGGCATCATCTTCACAGACGTCAACACATCGATAACGAATATTGAGACATCGCAGTTTTCATGTAGTTCAGACGTACTCAGTTCCGGAAATGGAGTAAAGTCGGTCGTTAACGGCTGCTCTGAAGAAAGTAGCGGCAAGTGAAAAGCATTCTCTTCTACAATTTTCTGCATTGCTGTCAATTCCTCCGTGTCAGCATCTGAGTTTTATTTCATCGTTCTCGATACCACTACGGTCGCAGGTTCGAATCCTGCCTCGGGCATGGATGTGTGTGATGTCCTTAGGTTAGTTAGGTTTAACTAGTTCTAAGTTCTAGGGGACTAATGACCTTAGCAGTTGAGTCCCATAGTGCTCAGAGCCATTTGAACCAACAGCGGTAGCGTCAACCGGCACAATATGCACTAATGGGCAACGGAAAATCCACGGCGGCTGCGACAAGTGGAACATCAGCGACCTTGGCGGGTTAATGTACGGTGCAGCATTATGGGAGGAAGGATAATTGCTTCCCATTTTATCGATGGCAATCTAAATGGTGCAATGTATGCTGATTTCCTACGAAATGATCTACCGATGTTACTACAAGATGTTTCCCTGCATGACAGAATGGCGATGTACTTCAACATGATGCATGTCCGACACTAACTCGCGTGCGGTTGAAGCGGTATTGAATAGCATATTTCATGACAGGTGGATTGGTCGTCGAAACACCATACCATGGCCCGAACGTTCACCGTATCTGACGTCCCCGGATTTCTTTCTGTGGGGAAGTTGAAGGATATTTGCCATCGTGATCCACCGACAACGCCTGACAACATGCGTCAGCGCATTGTCAATGCATGTGCGAACATTACGGAAGGCGAACTACTCGCTGTTGAGAGGAATGTCGTTAGACGTATTGCCAAATGTATTGAGGTTGACGGACATAATTTTTAACATTTATTGCCTTAATGTGGTATTTACAGGTAATCATGCTGTAACAGCATGCATTCTCAGAAATGATAGGTTCACAAAGGTACATGTATCACATTGGAACAACCGAAATAAAATGGTCAAACGTACCTACGTTCTGTATATTGATTTAAAAAAACCTACCTGTTACCAGCTGTTCGTCTAAAATTGTGAGCCATATGTTTGCGACTATTACAGCGCCATCTATCACAAAGCGAAAAAAGTGGTCCAACTCAGACATTCATATTTCTTTACGTACTACATGAATATGTAAAAAAAAAAATTGGGGCTCCTATTTTTTAACAAAAAAACGCAGTTGATACCCGTTTGACCTATGGCAGCGCCATCTAGCGAGCCAACCGTAGCACCATCTGGTTTCCCCCTTCAAACTAGACAAGTTTCGTGCTTTGTAGTTTTTTCGTTTGATGCTTATTTCGTGAGATATTTAGCCCGGTCACTATCATGGACCACCCTATATATATATATATATATATATATATATATATATATATATATATATATATATATATATATATATATATATATATATATAAAGTTCCTGTCACCTCGACATAACTTTAACATACGCTGAAACAAACTTTTATACAACACCTGCTTCAGTTACGTTGTTAAATTTTGAAAAGTTTATGTTACTTGGATCCTTAAGCGTTAAACTATATGAACACAGGTCAGAGGAAGTGCATCTCAGCACAGCTACCAAGTTTCGCCAGCTGCATCACATTTCTCATTAACCGCAATAATGCGTTTTCTCAAGCTTTAATAACAATAAAAAACTCTGAAACGTTTTCTCTCTTTCACTGACGCCCACTCATGTGATATATTACTATCGAGTGTTACTTTATTTGTTGTTCGGAACTTAGTAAACTTTCTTTTCGTCATTAACTAATAGTCCATTTACAGATGCGAAATAAATAAAGTTTTTGAAAGTATTGTACACTTTTTCTGTGTTGTTTTCGTAAGATTAATTATAGCACTCGCCTCATATGTGAAAATCGCTAACTTGATTGATGTACTGTAACTGGAAGGCAACTCAGCAGTACAAGTAATAGAAGTGAACCCGTAATTGAAACTTTCGGAAACTCTATTCGCAAATTTTGTACCAGCCATAAAAGCTTTTCTTCTCTAAACATTTGTAGTCTCTCCTGATGTGCTTTGTTCATATTTCTCTTTAAAACTGCAAAACAGTAGTCATTAATCCTTTTATGATTAGTGGTATGCACTGGAAGAAAGTGTTGAGACAGAGGCTGTTACTGTGTTAGTCGACAATTATTGATTACTACAGAGCTCCATGATACGTCGCTGACGAGAATCGAAAAGGGCTTTTGGAGCTACATTGCCGCACCTAGGAGTCATGACACATTACCTGTTATAATTGTCCAGTTGTATCAACATATCTACCATGCGAAATTAATTCCGAAGGAGCCACGGCCGTTTGGAAGCTAATTTGAATAAGTTTCACTCGATGACTAATTTTCCGCGTCCGGTCGAGGTGGCCTAGCGGTCCTAGGCGCTTCAGTCTGGAACCGCGCTGCTGCTACGGTCGCAGGTTCGAATCCTGCCTCGGGCATGGATGTGTGTGATGTCCTTAGGTTAGTCAGGTTTAAGTAGTTCTAAATTCTAGGTGACTGATGACCTCAGCTGTTAAGTCCCATAGTGCTCAGAGCCATTTTTTTAGTTTTCCGCGAGCCGACTTTGTGGCATTTCAGCACATTTGTTAACTACAGTTCCTTCTATTCTGTATCGTGTTAAGCTGCAGATTCACCGCTGAATGCCATTTCTCTCTCTAGAGGAAGACACATTACCTTGCTCAAAAGCTGTTTCATCCGGTGCAATTCTTGCCCAGAGGCCTACAGTATAATTTATTCAAGCCGTCTTACTCTTTTCTCTGACATAAATTTTCGTCTTGGCGGCAGAGAAAAAGAAATGTGTGCGCAATCTCGTATTTCATCCATGACTCCGCGTTCCCTTCTTGTCCCAGTCATACGCGGTTACCTGGCTGCGTGCCGAAGAGCCACTCGAGTGAAACGTTTCTTGTTGGTTGCGTGCACTGCAAGAGCTGTAAACCAGTGGAGGTTTCTGACTCTAGACAGCCGTTCCCTTTCAGTTTTGTTCAAGCCTTAGCTGTAACATGCTCATTTGACTTTCATTACAAACTGACATGTATTACCGTTTTGTCATAAGTACATACATGACTCCTTTCTTGTACCGTTTCCGTTTCTTGATGTTGCGCATTTGTGCGAGTCCCTCGCTCTGATTCACAAACCCGCAACAAATAGCAAAAAATATTGAACGCGTGATAACATCTTCTCTATGGCATGTTATACACAAATTTATAGAGTTTTAGGACTTGAGTCAGATCTGCTAATGTGCCATCAAAATTTATCAGAAATAGAGGTTTTCCTGACACACCTTGAGGCGTAGCGCCGTATACCGATCCTGCCTTGGAGGCGGTTAAGTGGGAGATGTGTCTCAGAGCTGGAGAGTGACAGATAGTGACGCGAGACCGGACGAGCACGTAGTTTATGTATCAGCCGATGGAGGACAATATTGGATAGGGGACTGATTTAGTTTCGATTGCGCCCACTAGAGTGCACTAAAGTAATAGAATGTTTTTCATAAATTGTTGTAGTATTTTCATAAAGTGTTATTATGTCTTTTTGTGTATGTAAAATGTTATAAATGTGTTTTAGCAGTATGAATGATGCGTGAATGTGGTTTAAGGTTAATATGAAGATAATTGTTTAACGAGTTATGTAGTGGGATTTAGTGTGGGAACAATTCGAAGAAGTATGGATGTGGACAAAGGGGATTTTTGTAGAATAGATTTGTAAAGTAGGTTTATGGTAAAGGGAAAGTTAATTCAGGTATAAATAACAATAGTAAATAACTTTATGCATAAACAAAACTTCAGCATATTAGATAATTACGTCGGTAAAAAGTGCAGTCGTTAGGTTTACTATTTTGCGACTGGTTATTGACGAAAGGCGCGGACTGACAGGAGACAATGTTGTTTTCCTATTGGCTGTTGAGTAAACTGACCAATGGTAAAGTAATATTCTTCGCGCTCATTTCTCTGCTAGTAGAGAAGACTTAGAGCATTCTAGAGAGGAGTCGGAGCCTAGCCATGAAACAGTTCGGACGTGTGTAGTAGTACGAGTAGTTCCGATGGAAATGATAAGTAGCCGGATCTAGCAGTGTTTCATACATCAAAAGTGTGGTAAATTGACGGCATAATTATTCCGGAATTTTTAAGTGAATTTTGTGACGAGAAAATACATATATTCCGCGTGGCGTATTGAGCAGGTCGGTGACTAAAATCTGTGACTGCATTAGGCACCAACAGACTTAATATTTGGCGTGCAATCTCAACCAAAAACATTAAGTACTTTTGTAGCTATTACGTTTTCGGGAAATGCAACACCATAAACTTGCTAATGTGAGTGAAAGGAATTTTGAGTGACTGTGTTAAGACTAGCACGGGCTTGGCAGTGATACTTGTTCACCTAAGTTTCAGAATATATTAAGGACAAAATTTCCAACCTTTCATTTCGTGTGAAAATTTTCTCCTGAAACGTAGATTAGTGACTTTAGTTGCAACCTGGTTCACGTGGAAGTACAGTAGGTTTCGCTCGGCTTCCCTACTGATGATATGCTGAGACAATGTTCACAGGTAGGTGCAGGTTCGTCGTAAAAGGGACGGAAGGAACCGCGCCGCCGCAACTTGACTTCCAGTAGGTCGCAGATATAAAACACAGGACTTTCAATTGGAAGAATTAGTGGTATGAAACGAAAAATGATGTAGGGAATCATTTTAATTCTCGACGAGAGGTATCTTGAGCACCCACCAAATATAGGCAGGTAATCATAACAGCTGTAGCCGATCAGTGCCTAGGTTACATCACATGCTGAACTGTTTCTATGATGTGAATGATTACTTGCAACAAAAATTGCTGAACGCTATGGGAGGAAACTGTAGAGTTATCGCTTGCATCATATGTTCATGGTGTATTATTATCCAATAAAATTTCTACTCCTATTTTTCTGTCTCTCATTTATTTTATGTTCTTTTGGAATTGTTGAACTGTCATGAAATCAAATCGTATCGTTTCTTTTTATTGCCGCTTGAAGTTTTAAGTTTATTGTAAACACTTAATATACAGATTGTTCCAAAGTCTTCGAGACAAATGTGTAGAGTTAATAGTTCACTTCATGGGGAACAGCTCCTGTTAGAAAGGAAATATTTGCTGACACTTTCCAGTGACGTTAGGTGGCGTTTCAGTCTGCTTATGCCCCTGAGAGGCGTCCGGGCATAGGCAGTCTGTGGTATTCAGATGCAGTGTGTGTTGCCTACCGTCCAGTCATCTGCTGTGCGGGGAATGTGGTGAACCGAACAAAACTGGAGTTCCTGATTGGTCTCTTTCTTCACTTAGAGACATCCATTCTTATGGCTTTCTTATTAAATATTACTATCAATTTACAGGGGTAGGTAGCATTCAGCAGGCCTGGTTAGCAGATAGTGCTAGTTCGCTGTAATCGTCGTCCTAGGGACACCGAATTCAATAATAATACGCATAGCGTTGTCGGGAATGTCAGCGAAAATTTTGTCTCTAACAACACTTGTTCCCCATGATGTAATGTCTCACCCCTAAAAGTTAGTCCCGAAGATTTTGAAGCAGCCTATGTACAGAGCGTCCCTGTTCCAGAGGTTGCCCCTCAGTCTGCAAGATCCGGGCGGTCGCAGAGGGTGGGCTTACTGGTAGTTGGGAGCTCCAACGTCAGGCGCGTAATGGGGCCCCTTAGGGATATGGCAGCAAGAGAGGGGAAGAAAACCAATGTGCACTCCGTATGCATACCGGGGGGAGTCATTCCAGATGTGGAAAGGGTCCTTCCGGATGCCATGAAGGGTACAGGGTGCACCCATCTGCAGGTGGTCGCTCATGTCGGCACCAATGATGTGTGTCGCTATGGATCGGAGGAAATCCTCTATGGCTTCCGACGGCTATCTGATTTGGTGAAGACTGCCAGTCTCGCTAGCGGGATGAAAGCAGAGCTCACCATCTGCAGCATCGTCGACAGGACTGACTGCGGACCTTTGGTACAGAGCCGAGTGGAGGGTCTGAATCAGAGGCTGAGACGGTTCTGCGACCGTGTGGGCTGCAGATTCCTCGACTTGCGCCATAGGGTGGTAGGGTTTCGGGTTCCGCTGGATAGGTCAGGAGTCCACTACACGCAACAAGCGGCTACACGGGTAGTAGGGGTTGTGTGGCGTGGGATGGCGGTTTTTTAGGTTAGATGGCCTTGGGCAAGTACAGAAAGGGCAACAGCCTCGACGGGTGCGGGGCAAAGTCAGGAAATGCGGGGACCAAGCAGCAGTCGGTATTGTAATTGTAAACTGTCGTAGCTGTGTTGGTAAAGTACCGGAACTTCAAGCGCTGATAGAGAGCACCGAACTGAAATCGTTATAGGTACAGAAAGCTGGCTCAAGCCAGAGATAAATTCTGCCGACATTTTTACAAAGGTACAGACGGTGTTTAGAAAGGATAGATTGCATGCAACCGGTGGTGGAGTGTTCATCGCTGTTAGTAGTAGATTATCCTGTAGTGAAGTAGAAGTGGATAGTTCCTGTGAATTATTATGGGTGGAGGTTACACTCAACAACCGAGCTAGGTTAATAATTGGCTCCTTTTACCGACCTCCCCACTCAGCAGCATTAGTGGCAGAACAACTGAGAGAAAATTTGGAATACATTTCACATAAATTTTCTCAGCATGTTATAGTCTTAGGTTGGGATTTCAATTTTCCAGATATAGACTGGGACACTCAGATGTTTATGACGGGTGGTAGGGACAGAGCATCGAGTGACGTTATACTGAGTGCACTATCCGAAAATTACCTTGAGCAATTAAACAGAGAACCGACTCGTGGAGATAACATCTTGGACCTACTGATAACAAACAGACCCGAACTTTTCGACTCTGTATGTGCAGAACAGGGAATCAGTGATCATAAGGCCGTTGCAGCATCCCTGAATATGGAAGTTTATAGAAATATAATAAAAGGGCGGAAGGTTTATCTGTTTAGCAAGAGTAATAGAAGGCAGATTTCAGACTACCTAACAGATCAAAACGAAAATTTCTGTTCCGACACTGACAATGTTGAGTGTTTATGGAAAAAGTTCAAGGCAATCGTAAAATGCGTTTTAGACAGGTACGTGCCGAGTAAAACTGTGAGGGACGGGAAAAACCCACCGTGGTACAACAATAAAGTTAGGAAACTACTGCGAAAGCAAAGAGAGCTTCACTCCTAGTTTAAACGCAGCCAAAACCTCTCAGACAAACAGAAGCTAAACGATGTCAAAGTTAGCGTAAGGAGGGCTATGCGTGAAGCGTTCAGTGAATTCGAAAGTAAAATTCTATGTACCGACTTGACAGAAAAGTTCTGGTCTTACGTTAAATCAGTAAGTGGCTCGAAACAGCATATCCAGACACTCCGGGATGATGATGGCATTGAAACAGAGGATGTCACGCGTAAAGCTGAAATACTAAACACCTTTTTCCAAATCTGTTTCGCAGAGGAAGACCGCACTGCAGTTCCTTCTCTAAATGCTCGCACAAACGAAAAATGGCTGACATGAAATAAGTGTCCAAGGAATAGAAAAGCAACTGAAATCACTCAACAGAGGAAAATCCACTGGACCTGACGGGGTACCAATTCGATTCTACGCAAAGTACGCGAAAGAAATTGCTCCCCTTCTAACAGCCGTGTACAGCAAGTCTCTAGAGGAACAGAAGGTTCCAAATGATTGGAAAAGAGCACAGGTAGTCCCAGTCTTCAAGAAGGGTCGTCGAGCAGAAGCGCAAAACTATAGACCTATATCTCTGACGTCGGTCTGTTGTAGAATTTTAGAACATGTTTTTTGCTCGAGTATCATGTCGTTTTTGGAAACCCAGAATCTACTATGTAGGAATCAACATGGATTCCGGAAACAACTCGCTTTATTTGTTCATGAGACGCAGAAAGTATTAGATACAGGCTCCCAGGTAGATGCTATTTTTCTTGACTTTCGGAAGGCGTTCGATACAGTTACGCACTGTCGCCTGATAAACAAAGTAAGAGCCTACGGAATATCAGACCAGCTGTGTGGCTGGATTGAAGAGTTTTTAGCAAACAGAAGACAGCATGTTGTTATCAACGGAGAGACGTCTACAGACGTTAAAGTAACCTCTGGCGTGCCACAGGGGAGTGTTATGGGACCATTGCGTTTCACAATATATATAAATAACCTAGTAGATAGTGTCGGAAGTTCCATGCGGCTTTTCGCGGATGATGCTGTAGTATACAGAGAAGTTGCAGCATTAGAAAATTGTAGCGAAATGCAGGAAGATCTGCAGCGGATAGGCACTTGGTGCAGGGAGTGGCAACTGACCCTTAACATAGACAAATGTAATGTACTGCGAATACATAGAAAGAAGGATCCTTTACTGTATGTTTATATGCTAGCGGAACAAACACTGGTAGCAGTTAGTTCTGTAAAATATCTGGGAATATGCGTGCGGAACGATTTGCAGTGGAATGATCATATAAAATTAATTGTTGGTAAGGCGGGTACCAGGCTGAGATTCATTGGGAGAGTCCTTAGAAAATGTAGTCCATCAACAAAGGAGGTGGCTTACAAAACACTCGTTCGACCTATAATTGAGTATTGCTCATCAGTGTGAGATCCGTACCAGATCGGGTTGACGGAGGAGATAGAGAAGATCCAAAGAAGAGCGGCGCGTTTCGTCACAGGGTTATTTGGTAACCGTGATAGCGTTACGGAGATGATTAACAAACTCAAGTGGCAGACTCTGCAAGAGAGGCGCTCTGCATCGCGGTGTAGCTTGCTCGCCAGGTTTCGAGAGGGTGCGTTGCTGGATGAGGTATCGAATATACTGCTTCCCCCTACTTATACCTCCCGAGGAGATCACGAATGTAAAATCTGAGAGATTAGAGCGCGCACTGAGGCTTTCAGACAGTCGTTCTTCCCGCGAACCATACGCGACTGGAACAGGAGAGGGAGGTAATGACAGTGGCACGTAAAGTGCTTTCCGCCACACACCGTTGGGTGGCTTGCGGAGTATAAATTGTAGATGTAGAAGGAATGGTGAAGTTCAGGAACGTGACAGAAACGATTCTTCGAAGCAAAAAAGTCCAGCAAACATGGGCTCTATGATGCGTGTCTTAAGAGATGTAACACTTCACCATCTTTGATACTGCGTAACAAACCTGTTCTACTGCAAGCTCTTTGCTTTCCATATTTTGGGGTGTGGTAGTATGGGCCAAAACAAGAAAGAAAAGTCAGTAAACGTGGGCTCTAAACAGCATCCCGTAGTATCTATGAGCACTTCTTCAGTACAATAGATGTGTTTCACTGCAGTGAAGGTGAACAAGTGCTCATAGGTCTTAAGGTATGCATTATAGAGCTTATGTTTGTTAGACTATTTTTCTTAAAATGATCGTTCCTCTCGTATGCCTGAATATTGACCATTCCTCCTTGGACTACTTGTATATATATTCTAATATCAAACTTTGTTTTTATTTGACAATATCCATACGATATTGCATTGTAACTGGATGGAGAAATTAAAGAAAATGCAGAAATATAAAATGAAGTGCGATATGAATCTTGGTGTGAATGCCATATGTCTGACAGATGGCGTCTTTTGTTAATTTCGGTGTGTCTTGGAACACCTAAAATGCTGACTTATAATTATTTTCCGACTTGTACAGAATATCAAAGTTTCTTCTGTTTTTACTACGTCGTGTATGGCTTTTTTGTTCTTCGTTCCAGTTTTCTGAGTATATCCTTACACCAACTGAGTTTTTGAGCTTAGATAAAATTGCCCGGAATCTACCGGGAACGGAGCTTGTCCATGAAAAACCGAACCTACTGCAGTATTCAGTTTGGCTATGGATGTTTTTATTTCCAGGCAAGTTACTTTCTGAAGGTGTTCAACCATGCCACGTGCAGTATCGACACTTTTTGGAACGACAACCGAACTTGCTGAACTTCGTATTATGTATCAGTGACGGAAGAACGGCCACGAAGTAATTGTAGACTGTCTTCCGTGAGGGTGAACGATTACCAAAAGTGAAACGAAATGATTTGTATCATTGTTGTTGAGTTACACGTTTACGAAACCCGCCCGGTTAGCCGACTGATCTAACGCACGGTTTTCCTGATTGGGAAGGAGCGCCTGGTCACCGGCAGGAATCCGCCCGGCGTACTTGTGTCGAGGTCCGGTGAGCCGGCCAGTCTGTGGATGGTTTTTAGGCGGTTTTCCATCTGCCTCGGCGAATGCGGGCTGGTTCCCCTTATTCCGCCTCAGCTACACTATGTCGGCGATTGCTGCGCAAACAAGTTCTCCACGTACGCGTACACCACCATTACTCTACCACGCAAACATAGGGGATACACTCGTCTGGTGTGAGACGTTCCCTGGGGTGTCCACCGGGGGCTGAACCGCACAATAACCCTGGGTTCGGTGTGGGGCGGCGGAGGGGTGAAGTGGACTGCGGTAGTCGTCGTGGGGTTGCGGACCACTGCGGCTACGGCGGGGACGGAGGCTCTCCGTCGTTTCTAGGTCCCCGGTTACCATAACATAACATACAGTACACGTTTACGGAAACGGTAAGAATTCATGGAACGAAAACATTCACTGGTTTCCGCGACACTGCTTACTTAAACAATCATTTTTAATAAACTACGGGGCTAACTGATGAACAGTCATTGTTCTAACAATAACAAATGAAAAATTTTAAAACCACAGTAACGTCACATGTTAACAGCGGCATCTAGTGAGCGTTTTTTAAATCCTAAAAGATAAGCATCGTTCTTCCTGTATAACCAAAGGTAGTAGAACACAGGCTTGCTGAAAGCAATCTGCGGGTTGACACTTTCTGACAGATTAAAACTCTGTGCTGGATGAAGACTCGAATCCGAAACCTTAACTGTCGCGAGCATATGCTCTTACCGGCTGAGCTATCCGGGCACGTCTCCGGCCCTTATCTTCTACTTTCCGAACTTCAAGTCAGTTCTCCTGCAGCCTTGCGGTACAGCATTCCTCGAATAATGGATGCAGCAGAGTGTTGTCTCAACATTTGCTTAGAAAAGGTAAAGTTCACAGGCTGGATTCCCGATTCAACACACAGTTTTAATCGGTCAGGTAATTTCAGAACATCTCACTCTCCGCCGATGAATGAAAAATTCATTCCAGAACCTTGGGGGTATTGACAGCTTTATCACCAGTGAGAGTCAAAGAAGAGCGGCTAATTCCTTCACGGCTTCGATTGGTGTACGCCACAAAGAAATTTACTGTTGCAATTCCGAGAGTACACGTTCCAAAAGAAGGTCAAAAAAACATACCACTTCCTCCCATATGTATTCCTCGGAAGGAGATGACAGCACAAGCTCATACACCAGCTCATCGATTGAGAAAAGAAGGAGTACAAGCTACTGTTGAGTATACGGGCTGATTTTGGTAAGTGGAAACGAACTGCATCGTATTATGGAGATTTTGGCAGAAATGTGTTCCAATGGAAATGCACCCACTTGAACATGGAGATAAAAGGTCTCTGACAGCGACCTCGGTACTAGAATCAGGCAGGAGGCCCGCCAGCGTGGGGTCAGCAGACGAGGGCGTGGAGCGTTCTGCATGACAACTGCCACTATCCATGTCACCTGCAACGAGTGCAGACCGTATTACCCAAAGTCTGGCATCCGCGGCGACCGTTTTGTCGCTGGTTCGACACACAGGCCCCCATGGTGATGTGGTTTCTGTTATTCATCCTATTCACAAACAAGACTGCCTCAATGCCGCACGGTATCGTGAACCTTCGCAACACCCACCTCTGGGCTCGGGAGAGCCCCCATGGTATACGAGGTGCGGCTAGAAAAAAACCGGACTGATGCTGGAAAAAACATTTATTTACAATTATTTACAATTTCATGTTATCTCCTTCAATGTACTCTCCTCCTCGGTCTCTACACCGCTCCATACGAATTTTCCACTGTTCATAGCAATGCTGCAGATCATTTTCGGTAAGTCCATACATTACTTCCGTCGCTTTTTCTTTTACTGCTTCAACAGTCTCAAATCTAGTTCCTTTCAAAGCTGACTTGACTTTAGGGAAAAGAAAAAAGTCACAGGGGGCCAAATCAGGTGAGTAGGGTGGATGATCTAAGATGGGAATGTTGTGTTTTGCCAAAAACGTCTTCACTGACAACGCACTGTGAGCTGGGGCATTGTCTTGGTGAAGGATCCATGACTTTTTTCTCCACAAATCGTTCCGTTTTCTCTGTACTCGCTCACGTAGGGTAGCCAGGACGCTAATGTAGTAATGCTGATTCACTGTCAGTCAATGTGCACAATCCCTTTGATGTCAAAAAGCAATCATCATTGCCTTGAAATTCGATTTTGACATTCGTGCTTTTTTTTGTCGTGGAGAACCAGGAGTTTTCGAATGCATCGATTGGCGTTTAGTTTCGGGATCGTAAGTAAAAAACCACGATTCATCGCAAGTAATAACATTTTGTAAGAAGGTGGGATCACTTTCAATGTTTTCCAGGATGTCAGAACAAATCATTCTTAGGCGTTCCTTCTGTTCAATTGTGAGACACTTTGGAACCATTTTTGAACACACTTTGTTCATGTTGAAACTTTCATAAAGAATCTGCCTAACACTTTCCTTGTCAACTCCTGTTAACTCAGACACTGCTCTGATTGTTAAACGGCGATCTTGTAGAACAAGTTTACCGATTTTTTCAATGTTTGCATCAGTTTTTGCTGACAATGGTTTGCCAGTGCGAGTGTCATCACTGGTGTCTTCGCGGCCATCTTTAAATCGTTTAAACCACTCAAACACTTGTGTTCGCGATAAACAGTCATCGCCGTACACTTGTTGTAACATTACAAACGTTTCACTTGCAGATTTTCCTAGTTTGAAACGAAATTTGATGTTAACACGCTGTTCTTTCTGTACACTCAACATTTTCCGACGCACAGACAAAACGTCAACTACTTAAAACAGACGCCACGGGTAGACTGAGTGCAGGAGGCAGATGAAACTCGAGCAGTAGGCGGAGCGAGAGTCATGTGACAGGCCACGCGACTTTCAGCCTTATTGCATTCGTTTTATTGTTTCACCAGTACTAGTCCGGTTTTTTTCTAGCCACACCTCGTAATCCCAGTGAACAATCAGCACTGGTTTAGCCTCAACGTGTGGCTGCAGGTTATTTGCAACTGCTTCCTGCGACTAGTCATCGTTCAACAACGTATCATGGGCGAGGAATATCTGCTGTTCCTGTGGGTGACCCTGCCTCTCCTACTGAAATCTTGCCTTTGGTGATACGAAAGGTAATGTGGCTGCTACACGATGTTGCTACAGCTCTCTGCCACCTTGACTATAAAGCTAAAACACAAGTACAGACAGAAATTCCCAACTTCCCTGACGTGTGGTTTAAATCCTTGAAAAATACATAGGCAGAAAAAAAACCCTAACACCGAGAAAGAGTTGTGCGACTTGAACGAAAGTTGGTAGGAGTGTTTCTACATCAGAAAGATGATGTCTGTTCAAATTTCGCGCCAGTTGCATGAATGGCGTTAGTAGAATCACTAAGAGGATGCAAATCAGGTTTGCTTAAAATACACGCTGTACCGGTCATGAGCGTTAGTTAGCTTTGAGACAGGACGTGGTGAATTGATGTTAGTCAAGAATCCCTTTAAAGGCGGCGAAGACGCCATTATCCACACGTCACTGAGTTTGAACGAGGTCGTGTAATAGGGCTACGAGAAGCTGGAAGTTCCTTCTCCGATACTGCAGAAAGACTTCTCAACCACGGTACATGATTGCTGGCAGCAGTGGTCACGGGATTGTTCGGTCGCAAGAAGCCCGAGCACCGGACGGCCACGTGGCACTACTGAGAGGGTAGACCATCGTGTTAAGCGTACGGCTGTGGGGCATCGTTCTGTATCTACAGCAGCAATCTGAGCAGCAGTTGGCAACTCACTGACGCAACGAACTGTGACAGATCGGTTACTTTAGCGACAGTTCCGAGCTAGAAGCCCAGTTACGCTCATTCTCGTGACCCCATACCATCGCCATTTGCGACTTCAGTGGTATCAAGCGAGAGCTCGTTGGAGGGCAGGGTGGAGGTCCGTTGTGTTTTCTGACGACAGCTGTATCTCCCTCGGTGCGAGTGATGGCCGTGTGTTGGTTAGGAGCAGGCCAGTTGATGGTCTACAGTCAACCTGTCTGTGGCCAGAATGAGGTTTTCATTCTGCAGCGGTGTGCGCGCTGATATGAAACTTCCTGGGAGATTAAAATTGTGTGCCGGACCGAGACTCGAACTCGGGACCTTTGCCTTTTGCGGGCAAGTGCTCTACCAACTGAGCTACCCAAGCACGACTCAAGACCCGTCCTCACAGCTTTACTTCCACCAATACCTCGTCTCCTTCCTTCCAAACTTTACAGAAGTTCACCAGCTGCGAGGAGGGGCTTGAGTCGTGCTTGGGTAGCTCAGTTGGTAGAGCACTTGCCCGAGAAAGGCAAAGGTCCTGAGTTCGAGTCTCGGTCCCGCACACAGTTTTAATCTGCCAGGACGTTTCAACCTGTCTGTGTGCAAGACACACTGGACCTACACCTGAAGTTCCAGTTATGGTCTCGCGTGCGACAGAAGGCGCACTCTCATGGTTATCCCACGCACCCTGACAGCAAATTTGTACGCCAATCTGGAGAATCGACCTGTTGTGCTGCCATTCACAAACAGCATTCCAGAGGTTGTTTTTGCAGGATAACGCTGAGCCCACATACCACTATCGTAACCCAACCTGCTCTACAGAGTGTCAGCGTTTGCCAGCCGAGTACAAATGGGACATAATCGAACGATAACTCCAGCGTCATACACGATCAGCATTAACCGTAACTGTATTGGCCAACCGAGTGCCACAGGCATGGAACTTATCCCACAAACTGACATCCGGCACCTGTACAACACAATGCAAACACATTTCAACATCCTGTCGGTTACACAGGTCATTAATGTACCAGCATTTCACACTTGTAGTGGATAGTGGCTGATCTCGCGGTTACATTAACTTGAAATCTTGTAATTTTAATCACTTAAATATGTTATCTAGATTAACACATTCCCGAAATTTCATTACTCTACAGTAGTAAGTTTTTGTGTTACCATTTTTTTTTCGCGTCAGTGTACATTACCAAAGATCTCCTGTCTTCATCTTCAAGTGGGTGTAGCTCACTCGGAACGTGTTTCCTGTCACATGTCCATATGAGACTTGTAACTCTTTACCCTCTCAGGCATAGTTTCCGGCAGTTCATACCCACTTAGCGAAATCGTCGCGAAGATGTAGATAAGCATTCGATGATGTAGATATCCCGGCGGCCTGCCGCCCCTTCACAGCACTTCCGTGAGAGGTACCTCGCGTGCCGAGACTGCGTCCGCAGCCGGCAGTGCCATAAAGCCGCGAGCGGTGCGTGGCGTTGCGTGACGTGCTGGGCAGGGCTGGCTCGCTCGCCCGTGCGCATACGAGACGACCCCCGCGCCGGCGCAGATAAATCACGACCGCCTTAAACACGCTGAATTACACCCACTCTGCACCGTATCTGACGGCGCGGGTGCGGCCGTAAAGAAAGGAAAAGTCGTGCAGCGGGCAACCACTTTCCGCTGATGGAAGCCGCATGTCTTGTTGTTTCATAAGGAGTTCTGATGGGTGTGCGATGAGATACGTCTGTCCACGAACTGCGGCAGTTACGGAACAGGGAAGTGCTCGTGCCCGGCTGTAAGAGTCTAACATCTCTTGTTTCTTGTTCTGAACCAGTAAGGACAATCTTAACAACCGGTGACATAAAAGGAGTTAAAGGGATGCGACCGTTTAATTTGGAGTACTAAATACACTGCACAACACAATTCAAGGTGTCACTTTTTTCGAAAGCCCTGACTATTTCCTGTTGCGACGTAGAAGTTAACAGGTCTGCTCAAAAATGCCTACACCTGTCCCCTATAATCGTGCAAAACTGTAGCGACACTTCCAACAGCAAGGCGTCGACTTACGCGATAAAAAAGGCCAGAGCTCAGAGGCGTAATACGGGTTAACGCTGCCACATTGTCACCAGATTTTAAAACAATTCTGCCTAACAGTGTTCAGAAAGGATGGAGTAGTAAATAGTGGAGTATTTACTGCTGTCAGAAGTAGCCTACCTTGTAGTGGAATTGAAGTATATAGTTCCTGCGAAATAATATGGGTAGAGGTTATTCTTGACAATCGGACTAAACTATTGCCGGCCGCGGTGGTCTAGCGGCTCTAGGCGCTCAGTCCGGAACCGCGCGACTGCTACGGTCGCAGGTTCGAATCCTGCCTCGGGCATGGATGTGTGTGATGTCCTTAGGTTAGTTAGGTTTAAGTAGTTCTAAGTTCTAGGGGACTGATGACCACAGATTTTGAGTCCCATAGTGCTCAGAGCCATTTGAACCATTTGAACTAAACTATTAACTGGATCGTTTCACCGACACCCCCCCCCCCCCCCCTCCCCGACTCAGAAGATATAGTTGCTGAACAGTTTAAAGAAAACTTGAGTCGCATTTCAAAGAGGTACCCCACTCATACAATTGTAGTCGGTGGTGACTTCAATCTACTCTCGATATGCTGGAAAAATTATACGTTTAAAGCCAGCGACAGGCATAAAACCTTATCCGAAATTGTACTGAATTTTTTCTCAGAAAATTATTTTGAACAATTAGTCCATGAGACCACTCAAACCGTAAATGGTTGCGAAAGCATACTTGACCTCGTAGCAACAAATAATCCTGGACAGACAGGGAGTATCGTGACGAATACAGGGATTAACGGCCACAAGGCAGTTGCTGCTAGGCTGAATACATTAACACCTACAACCATCAAAAAGAAACGCAAATTATATCTATTTAAAAAAGCTGATAGAAATGCTCTTAATTTTTTTTTTTTTAAGGGACAGTCTTCACTCCTTCCGATCTGATCACGTAAGCGTAGAAATATGTGGAATCATTTCAATGAGATAGTATCGACGGCAATTGACAGATACATACCACAAAAATCAATAAGTGATGGTACTGATGCTCCATGATACACAAAACATGTCAGATCGCTGTTGCAGAAGCAGCGAAAAAAGCATGCCAACTTTAAAAGAACGCAAGATCCCCAAGACTCGTAAAGTTTTGCAGAAGATCAAAATATAGCGCGTACTTCAATGGGAGATGATTTAATAATTTCCACAACGAAACTCTGTCTCGGAATCTGGCAGAAAACCGAAACAGATTCTGGTCATATATGAAGCACACCAGTGGCAAGACGCAATCAATACCTCCACTGCGCCATACCAACGGTGAAGTCACTGATGACAGTGTCACTAAAGCGGGGTTATTAAACATGGTTTTCCGAAACTCCTTCAGCAAAGAAGACGAAGTAAATATTCCGGAATTCCGATCTACGACAACTGCCAAGATGAGAAACATTGAAGTAGATACCCCCGGTGTAGCAAAGGAGCTTAAATCACTTGATAAAGGCAAGGCCTCCGGTCCAGATTGTATACCAGTCAGGTTCCTTTCAGAGTATGCTGATACAATAGCTCCATATTTAGCAACTATATACAATCGCTCGCTCACAGAAAGATCCGTACCTAAGGACTGGAAAATTGCTCAACTCACACCAGTACCCAAAAAGGGAAGTAGGAGTAATCCGCTGAATTACAGGCCCATGTCACTAATGTCGATTTGCAGAAGGATTCTGGAACAGATACTGTGTTCGATCATTATGAATTACCTCGAAGAAAACGATTTGTTGACACATAGCAACGATTCAGAAAATATCTTTCTTGTGAAACACAACTAGCTCTTTATACTCATGAAGTAATGAGTGCTATCGGATGTCAAATTGATTTCACATTTTTAGATTTTCTGAAAGTTTTCGTCACCGTGCCTCACAACCCTCTTCTAACCAAACGGCATGCCTATGGAATATCGCCTCAGTTGTGCGACTGGATTAGTGCTTTCCTGTCAGAAATGCCACAGTTCGTACTAATAGGCGGAAAGTCATCGAGTAAAACAGAAGTAATATCCGGCGTACCCCAAGGAAGTGTTGTAGGCCCTCTATTGTT
Organism: Schistocerca piceifrons; assembly: GCF_021461385.2. NCBI lineage: Eukaryota > Metazoa > Arthropoda > Insecta > Orthoptera > Acrididae > Schistocerca > Schistocerca piceifrons. Next base: position 1,086,557,199 of record NC_060138.1, on the reverse strand, counting down.
CCTGATCTATTTTAACGACGTAAGAGGCAATCTGAGTAGTCTTCTTAGTTTGTTTGCAGATGATGCTGTCATTTACCGTCTTGTAAAGTCATCAGATGACGAAACCAACTGCAAAATGATTTAGATATCTGTATGGTGCGAAAAGTGGCAATTGACCCTGAACAAAGCAAAGTGTGAAGTCATTCAAATGAGTGCTAAAAGAAATGCGCTAAATTTCGATTACGCGATAAGTCACACAAATCTGAAGGCTGTAAATTCAACTAAGTACTTAGGGATTATAATTGCAAATAACCTAAATTGGAACGATCACATAAATAATATGATAGAGCAAACCAAAGACTGCGATTCATTACCAGAAAAATTAGAAGGTGCAACAGGTCTACTAAAGAGACTGTTTACACCACGCTTGTCCTTCCCATTCTGGAGTACTGATGTGCGGTGTGGGTTCCGCATCAGGTGGGACTGACGGATGAAATCGGAAAAGTACAAAGAAGGGCAGCTCGTTTTATATTATCGCGGAATAGGGGGGATAGTGCCACAAACTTGATACGTGAATTGGAGTGGCAATCATTAAAATAAAGGCGTTTTTCGTTGCGACAGGATCTTCTCATGTAATTTCAATCACCAATTTTCTCCTCCGATTGCGAAAACATTCAGTTGGCACCCATCTCCATAGGGAGAAATGATCATCACGATAAAATAAGAGAAATAAGGGCTCACTTAGAAAAATTTAAGTGTTTGCTTTTCCCGCGCGCCGTTCGAGAATGGAACGGTAGAGGGACTGCTTGAAGATGGTTCATTGAACCCTCTGCAAGGCACTTTATTGTGAACAGCAGAGCGATCATGTAGATGTAGATAAACGCTGCCGTTGATGTGTCACACGATGGGAAGGTCGTCACACCCCCTATTATCCTCATTTCATCCCTCTTTTTCTCGGTCCTGCGACAACGGTCGGAACCACGACGCCTAGCGTCTTAATCATTCGATTTTCTCAAGAATGGGCAAAGAAAACGTTTCAGATACATTTTCGCTCAGAATAGACAAGAAAAGTACTAGGGGTGTGGAATAAAGTGCATCAATGATGTCGCCGATTCGCTTGGGGAGTCGATTCCCACACATTTCGCGGTCGGAAACGACAGTTTTCACTGTGATGAGCAGCATGACGATTTTCTTGACAGTCTTTGACACTGCTGACACGCCCACGACGAATCAACCCTTCTCTAAGGACATCGCAGGCCTGCAACCCAACTGAATGCGATCGCACCCCTTTGGATTGCAACGCGACCCCAATTTTTGTTCTGGTGTACTGGCTGGAACCACTAGGAACCGTTCAAAAGCACTCGATGAAACCTGAACGTCATCCGAAGCAGCAAAGGATATTTATGCTTTTTCAGCTTTTCTGTTTCACAGTCACCGCGGGGGGCGGGATAATGAGTGGGTGAGATATTGGCACATGCTTGAACAAAACAGCAAAGGATCTCTCTCAGTGCCCCAGTTCGGCAACACTTTCTGTGCCTCCTACGCACCTTTCTTGGGAACTTCTAAAAACGTCCCGGCACAGAACAGCCATTCACTGTCTCTTAGCACCTGTGTGACAGGCAATCGTTTCGACAAACTTCAGACTGTTGACGGCTTGCGAAATTTGTGTGGTAACGACAGGCTTGTCTTATTTTTTTTTTATTTCACATGTGTCGACACTCTGCTATTTGAAGCGTCGCCGAGCCCGAAGGCGCCGTTGCAAAGCGCCACCCTTTTGCACCGTTATAGAGGAAATTCATATGCATCTTTGAGCCAAATTTCATATTTCTGCTTTGCCACTGGAGAAAAGTATGCGGTTTCGAAAAAGTGACCATGTAATTGAGTTTCATAGTTCACATTATTTGCCTTCATAACCAGCAACCTTTATTATATTTCCACCCTAAAATGCCTTCCAGATCACCTCCACTATTTTGCCTAAGTACGAAAATTACATGTGTGACAATATTTTGATTATTGGACCAATACCATCTAGCGACGCAAATCTGTACCTTATCCTAAATGTAGACAGTTCAATAGAGCATGATACCCTGTACTGAAGTGAATAGGATGTCTACTAAGTGTGCTATCTCCTTTTACCGTTAACTGTCTCACTTATCTCGATGTAAATGTTTTTTGCTTTTGTATCGCAGGTGTGATAGAGGTACTCCGAAACGCGTTATAAGCTGCAAGGATAGCCGTAAAGGTACTGAAGGCTAAGAGAAATGATTTATTCAGTGCTTCAAAGGGCAACATTGACGAGTTTACAGTTCTAAGCAGACTTACAGCTTTTCGTAACGTGTTACTTTTGAAGTAATCTTAATCAGTATGATTTTGACCTCGTTGTTCTGTTCTTAAACCATTCGGTGACACTTGCAAATAGCTTCGTTTTCCCTATCCATGAAGTTAAAAATTAAGGAACGAGTATACTAATGTGTCATTTCTCCGCCCTATAGCTATACCTCCACATACTAGATCGCGTCTCTATAAATAAAGGAGTGCACAGTGCTTAACCCCAATTGTAGGTTGCTATCTAACGCTTCCAGAGGTATCAAATATTTGTTTTTCTATATTTCATACAGTTACTGACCAAATTAAAAACAAAAAAAAATGCCGTCGTAGTCTATTCATTAAGGGATATAATCTCATATTAAAGATTTAATATAAAAGTCAAATATTGAACTTAGAAACTGGTTGTCTGTCTTGAAGTAAACTAAATCACGACTCGTAGATCATCCAGTATCTGAGAGAGCACTTAATAACTTCCAACGAACTTTATATGTAATTTCGAACATTGTCTAAACTTTTTCTCCCTGACACAACCCACAAAATAATGAAAGGAAAACGGTTTATTGCTTACTGCAGCATCAGGCATGCCAACTTACTTTTATTGTACTATTTACTGACATGGACAACACGGAAATCAAATTTTCGTCATTTTTTTGTATTTATGTTTGTGTTCTGGACTCAAATATCCATAAAAAGTTCTCGAGAACACCGACTTTGAAGTTTCCTTACCCTAAAGTGAGGTAGACTTTTCGACAGACAGGTTCGTTCTGCTATAAATTGTTCGCTTGCCATGTGGGCAGCTAGGGTTCGAATCTCAGCTGATGCAAATTTTTAAAGAATGCTGCAGGCTCTACGACCATTTCCGTGAACCTTAAAATACATAAAGATGGAAAAAAATCGCTAGTGCTTGAGACTTGTAATCGCTGGTTCGAGTATCGTTTGGGTCATAATTTTTTTCTAATTTTTCTGTTGAGTTCGAACACAGACGTCATTTAAATATTAAATTCATCAAATACATGCTGGTTAAGAGATATGCAATTGTCATTTATTTCTAATTACATACTGCATACAAAAATCCAGTATACATTGCAAATACAGAGTGATCGTTAGTAAAACCGACAGACTGCAGAGACGGACTCGTGACTGGAAATGGAAGAAAAACATCGTATGAACATGTGTCCGGAAATGCTTCGTTGTCGAGGTAGATGGCACTGACGAATGACTGTTGCTTTGACCACGTGCCATGTGTTCCTTGTGTGTTACAGGTTGTGTGATTGACGCAGCGTACCGCAAGCAGCAGAATGGTCCAGTAATCATGTCGGAAACAAGCCGAAATGGTGTTTGTCTACGGCCAAGCAGACGGAAATGGTCGAAAGGAAGCACGACTATACCAAAACAAGTACCTTCACAGACACCAAAGCACATCACACAACATTTCAAGCCCTTTTTAGGGTTTTATGTGATACATGGGTCCTGTCGTATAGACGAGCGTGCAAGGAGGCGGCGGACGGTGGGTACACCAGATTCGGAAAACCGTGTTTTATAAGATATTGAGACGAATCCTAGTACAAGCTCCAGGAAAGTGGCCCGCCAACATGGTGTAAGCCAAAGTACGATTATGTGTATTCTGCATGACAACCGGTTCTACCCTACCACATGCAATTTCATTGAGACCACTCTGAAGATCTGTTGTGACGTGGACGCGATGCGGCCCTCATACTGTGCTGAGAGACGATTTGTTGTCGTTGTACGCACACCGTCCTTTCCGGACACATATTCGTAGTACTTTTCTTCAGCCGCCAGGGTAGCCGAGAGCGCTAATGCGCTGCTTCCTGGACTCGGGTAGGCGCGCCAGCCCCGAATCGAATCCCCCCGGCAGATTAACGACACGGGCTGGTGTGCCAGCCAGCCTGGATGTGGTTTTTAGGCGGTTTTCCACATCCTGATAGGTGAATACCGGGCTGGTCCCCACGTTCCGCCTCAGTTACACGACTCACAGACATTTGAAAACGTTCGCACTATTTCATGACTTACACTCGACACAGACAGCTGGGGTACACTACTTCCGTCCCAGGGGGTTGGGGGTGGTGTGAGAAAGGGCATCTGGCCCCCCTCTGCAATTAACACTGCCAAATCCGTACTAATAAAAGCTGACCGCGCTTTGGAGCGGGACAAAGGCCCCAAGAAAGGAAGAAAGAAAGAATTCATAGTACATTTCTTCCTCCATTTCCATTCAGGAAGCCATCCCTGCAGAGTGTTCGTTTTATTAATGTTCACCCTGTATAAATTGTTAATTATTGATTATTTTTAGAAGAACTTTATTAAAGATGGTTTAAATTATTATAAATTAAGAATTATAATTTTTTCATCTACACGACCAAAGACCTTAGTAAGTAAGGAAATTTGAATTTGACATGCCAACCTGTTCAAGAGGAAAAGAGATCGTAACAGACGGATAGAGAAACAGACAAGTAAGAAAGGAAAAAAAAATTGTGTTATGATTACAAATTAACAGTTTTCATATTTTTGCCTTGACGTATACTGTGAAACCTTGCTAACTGCCGAATTTTCTGATTCCAGATCAACAGAAACTAACCTGTAAGTTCTCATGAGTCAGTTTTCAGGTATCAAGATATATGACACGAATTGTCGTATCTTTTGACTAAACTGACTGAGAGGCTTAAAATTTGTACACTGTCAAGAGACCATGGACGTTACTATGTGACATAAATTTTAAAGTGATACGTCTACCGATTCCTGAGGATTATGGTTCTTAAAAGTCGGACAAAAAGACAGACACACACGGACAGACGGGCAACAAAGTGAGCCTATATGGGTTCCGTTTTTACACACTGAGGCACGGAATCCCCCCCAAGAAAGTAAAAAAGTCCAATTGCCGTGTAGTCGCCTTGTTGCCTTGTGGCTGTGAGGCGACGCAGAGAGTACTGTTTACGTAGCAGAAGGAAGGCGGATTAGGACTTGACGTCCCGAGTGGGCAGCGGAGGCAGCTGCTGGTGGTGACAGTGGTGGTGGTGGTCGTTCTTACCGCGAGTGGTCGAGGTCTCGCTTGTTGCCGAGCAGCAGCGTCGTGAAGTAGGAGGGCAGCTTCAGCTTGGCCAGCTTGTCCAGCAGTTCGTGCGCGTCGTTGAAGCTGGCGCGGTCGCACACGCTGTACACGACCACGAACGCCTCGCCCCACCGGATGTGGTCGTACAGGCAGCCCGTCGCCTGAAACAGAAAGACACGCCGACTCACACAACGTCCACTTGTCGTGGTCCACCCAGCTCAAGTCTCTTCAAATCCAAGCAAATATTATAGCCTACGTCAGTTTCAACCTGCTTATTGTATTCGAGTGTTAAGCGGCCCTTAGAGGGTCAACAGTATTGCTCAATAACGTTGTGCACAATGATTTTGACGTTCTCCCTAGAATACCCAGAGATATTGTCCATTATACTGTCAACAATATTGTACGGCAGTGCTGTTGTTCGGAATGTAGCACGAAAGAGACGCAGCTGCTGTGATAACGGCTCTACTCTGTTGTAAGCAGAAAAATAAGGTTGACGCCAAATCGGTTCAAGAAGATTACTCAAGTAAACTTGTTGAGAGATTTAGACTGAGGGAAAGGAAAAAGACTGTCATAACTTATTGTGTGTTGATGGTGCAACATTTGATACATTACTGGAAATGGTTCTCCTCTCTCCATATGTAGACACTTGCTCCCCTCCTCCTTTCCCACCCCGGATGAGTTTCGGTGGATGCCATACCCCATCATCAAAAATAAAATAATGGAATGAGATACGCGGTCCCACTAAGCCCGCGCTTATCTATTATGCTACGATACCTTGCTACAGGCAATTTTTTCGAAGACTCCAAATTTGCAAGTGCAGTTTTACCTTACGGTATCTGATACATGCTTACGGAAACGTGCCATGCAGTAATACGTGCACTAAAGGACTATATTCGGGTAGTAATGTATACAAGAAGATAAATATTTGTATATATCCTTTTATTAATAACTCTGGGTTCATTAAATTTTTTAAAAACCTCTTCCTTTCTGGTTTATCCCTATATTGAAACTTCCTGGCAGATTAAAAGTGTGTGCCGGACCGAGACTCGAACTCGGGACCTTTGCCTTTCACGGGCAAGTGTTCTCTGCCAGGAAGTTTTATATCAGCGCACATTCCGCTGCAGATTGAAAATTTCATTCTGGAAACATCCCCCAGGCTGTGGCTAAGCCATGTCTCCGCGATATCCTTTCTTTCAGGAGTGCTAGTTCTGCAAGGTTCGCAGGAGAGCTTCTGTAATGTTTGCAAGAAAGGAGACGTGGTACTGGCAGAAGTACAGCTGTGAGGACGGGGCGTGAGTCGTGCTTGGGTGGCTCAGTCGGTAGAGCACTTGCCCGCGAAAGGCAAAGGTCCCAAGATGGAGTCTACGTCCGGCACACAGATTTTAATCTGCAAGAAGTTTCGTATCAGCGCAGCGTCCGCTGCAGAGTGAAAATCTCATTCTGGATCCCTACATTATCTGAACAACAAATCGTAAGATTCATCATTCTTAACACCTCTGTTTTTGTAGTCATCTGCCCTAGCATCCCACAGTGCCGGCATTAACTTCACATTTACATGCACTCCATTAATGCAACTCTTTCGTCTTGTTTTGAACTCATTTTCCACACAACAACATCGAACATAATTTAACCTAACCTCCTTGGTCCGTGTAGCATGCGAGAGATTGGCCAGGATATTGTCAGTACTGCCCACAGACAGCACTATAGTTCCAAGAAGTGCAACATGCTTCAAAACTTTTTATGTTCTTAACATTCTTGTGGAACCTCTCAATCTCACACCTACACGATCAATATTATTGAGTATCCGGGAAATATTTTCAATATCATTGCCTGCCTTGGAGCCACTTCTGTCAACCACTGCTATTTTTACCCCCACACACTTCCATCCATTAAAAAAAATGACGATTCCTCGGATCAGGAAGTCTCGTTAACAGCTGATCCCTTCTTTTAGTGAAGTTGTGCCGTAAATTTCTTTTTTGCTATACTCGATATGTATCTTCACGTTATGTTAGTCTGCAGGGTTTCGGGGCCGATTTCGCTAAAGTTAAAATCTTCTGGGTTGTTAGGCTCTGTCATATTTCTTCAAACAATGGACGATTTGATCCCTCGACTGTGATCATCTTCAGGATCTTGTGGTGTCTACAGTGGACACCACAAGACCCTGAAGAAGATCCCAGCAGAGGAGTCGAAAGGTACACTGTTTGACGAAATATGACGTGGCCTAACATTCTAAATGATCTTAATTCTAGTCTCCTCATTAGTTATTCGATGTACTCATTCAATTTTCAGCTTTCTTCTCTAAAATCACATTGAAAAAAGGTGTTCTTTTTTGTGTGAACCGTTTACTGTCCACATTCCCCTTCAAGCATAACTGCTATTGTCCCGTAACAAGCGATTCGGAAGTTCAGCGCATAAAACTTTCAGCTACTCGCCAATCGCATAACCGAAGCGTTTATCTCTATCTTCATATAATGGAACAATCCCAACATCTATCAAAGGGTGCGACCAAATCACACCACACATAAAAAAGTTTATAAAGGCGTAATATAAAGAAGTTTAGGATTTTGCGTTCTGCTGATGACGAATATTGAGGGGCGGGAAAGGAAAAGACAATGCCACTTCAACGAAATCATTCTGGAATTCGCTTTAAGCGACTTTTGGAAGTCATGAGAACGTGTATTTTATCACTTCAACAAAATATCCTATGCTGAAATATGCGACCGTATATGCACTAAATGGTAAAAAAATTGTCTTGATAGCCAATATAACTTGATTTATCGTCACGTTAGGCATTTAGGGAGAACCTCATCATCAGGTATGTGGCGTGAAATATAAAACATAAGACAGTATGTCAAAAGGAGTACTTTATAAGAATGTACTAACAGCGGAGAACATTCCTACGCGATACACAGTATCTCGATGCTTATTAATCCGAACTGCCATCAGTGTGGCAATTCGACAATGTCCAAGGAAAGCAATTCAGCATTAGGGAACGGTAATCAAAGTAATGCCTACGACACCAGCCATAATCGGTGTATTACAACACATTAAAAATTGCCATGTAATTTAATTTCATACATAAAGAAAATAATTGTTAACGAAAACGTGCGACATTTGCACCAACAAGGCAGCAGCATGAGCGCTCCGAGGTGGGTAATTCAACAAATGGAAGTGCAACACATGGAAATGGCTAATAAGCACATATAGAATGCAACCAAATTTTTAAAAACAATGGTACATGACTAAATTAAAGCTACAAAAACCCCAATAAACATAAATTTTTAAAAACACAGTAGAACACCACTGAGATGCCGCATACCCATTTGAAACGCAATGAAGTAGTATTTGTATGGGCAACTGGAGATCTGACAGTCACCTTCTTGACTACGAGTCCAACTTCTTACCATCGCACCGTCTCAATCTGTCCCAATCTTTGTGACCATTCACAAAGATTGTCGGCCGGTGTGGCCGAGCAGTTCTAGGCGCTACAGTCTGGAACCGCGCGACCGCACGGTCGCAGGTGCGAAACCTGCCTCGGGCATGGATGTCTGTGATGTCCTTAGGTTAGTTAGGTTTAAGTAGTTCTAAGTTCTAGGGGACTGATGACCTCAGAAGTTAAGTCTCATAGTGCTCAGAGCCATTTGAACCATTTTTCAATTTACAAAGATTGTTGCTTACAGTGGCAATTATACGTGTTTTTAAGAAATACGTTGCGCAAGAAAGGGAAGCAAGATTTCAGAAATATGAAGGCAGGTTCATAACAACTCTCCAACTATAAAAACCGTTTTATAATGTAAAATGATTAAAATTTTCGAAACAAAATTGGAAATTTGTGGTAAGATCTTATGGGACCCTAAGCTTCCACACTACTTAATCTAACTTAAACTGACTTACGCTAAGGACAACACATACATCCATGCCCGAGAGAGGACTCGAACCTCCGACGGGAGGAGTCGGGCGAACCGTGACAGGTCGCCCTAGACGGCACGGCTACCCCGCGCGGCAAAGTTTTCGAAATTCACAGGAGTATAGGTGTAAGCTATCAGGAATGATGGGTAAAATACTATCTGTACAAGAACCAAAAGGGGCAAAAAGAATGGAGGATTAAAAACGATGTGCTCACAGTAGAAGGGATATAGACCAGAGATGTATGTAGTATTGAAGACACAGTGGCATAAATAAAAGAACTTAGGGTGAAAGCATATCAGTGATATGTTTCACCGATGACACACCTACGCTCAGGAAACGCAAGCAAGAAGTGTAGGACATGTTGAAAGAAATGAACAATCTTAGTGTGCACACATCATGGACTGAGAGTAAACAGAAGAAAAACGAAGCTGGTGAGACATGAGATGAGCGATAAACGTAATATCAAATCTGTGGACCAGGAGTTAGAGGGAGTGAAGTAATTCTGTTACCTTGGTAGCAAAATAACAAATGGCGAGCGAAGTGAGGAGAACACGAAGCAGCCTAGAAAGAGCAAAGAGGGCATTCCTGGACAAAAGAAATGTACAGCTCCCAAACATCGACCTTCATTTGAGCCATAATTTTTTAAAAATGTTCCTTTGTATCACAGCATTGTACAGTAGTCAATCACAGACTGGGATAATAGAAAAAAAAAGAAGATCGAAGCGTTTGATATGTGGTGCTATAGTAGGTAGCTGAAAATTAGGTGAACTGATAATATAAGAAATGAGGAGGTTCTTCGCAGAATCGATCAATGTTCGTTCGCCATCACTCGCTCTACAGGGGCGCGGAAACGCGTGGCCGGCAGTTGTCTCAGCTTTTTATCCCCATTTTTATATCCTCTATGTCTGACACAATTCGCACTAACAAATCTCTGTTTGCAGTGCGAATTGTGTCAGACATAGATGTTATAAAATTGAAAAAGCTGGCATACTGTGCTTAATTTCATTCCATAATGTCACATGGAATTATTTTTTTGGGTAATTCATCAAACCAAGCTAAAGTTTTTCGGGCACAGAAACGTGCAATAAGAGTTATATGTGGTGTGAACTCAAGAACATCCTGCAGAAGCCTGATTGGGGAGCTAGGGATGCTCGCTACTGCTTTCCAATATATTTATTCCTTAATGAAAATGGTTCAAATGGCTCTGAGCACTATGGGACTTAACATCTGAGGTCATCAGTCACCTAGAACTCAGGACTACTTAAAACTAACTAACCTAAGGGCATCACACATGTCCATGCCCGAGGCAGGATTCGAACCTGCGACCGTAGCGGTCACGCGGTTCCAGACTGAAGCGCCTAGAACCGCTCGCCAACACCGGCCGGCCCTTAATGAAATTTGACATTAAAAATATATCACTTTTTCAAACCAACAGCTCAATTCATGGAATCAATACTAGAAGTAAGAATAATCTTCAGAGGGATTTAAAGTCACTTACTCTTGTACAAAAAGGTGTGCATTTCTCAGGAACACACATTTTCAATAGTTTGCCAGCAGCCATAAAAAGGTTAACAACCAATGAAATTCAGTTTCAGAGAAGACTAAAGGATTAATTGGTGGCCAACTCCTTCTATTCCATTGATGAATTTCTCAGTAGAACCAACTGATATATATATATGTTTATTACCTTATAATTAAAAAAGATATTTGATTTTATTTTAAATTCAGTGCATTAATGCGATCTTAGTAAATGAGTGTTTGTAAAATGATACATTCACGCAGTGTTCATTAAAAACAGAAAACGGTCATTCCACTTGGGACCTGTGCAAGGTACATTAGCTTATTTGTTTCAGTTGTAAATATTTGTCATGTATTATTGTTTTTCTGATATGTTCTACATCCTGGAGGACCTCCTCACTACGGATCAATTGGAATGGAAGTAAATCTAATCTAATCTAAACCTCATTCGCCACCGCGAGGGCAAGCTTTCGTTGCGTGCGGGCCAACAGGTGAGTTGTCGGCTCTCCCATGCGCCCGCATCTCGTGGTCGTGCGGTAGCGTTCTCGCTTCCCACGCCCGGGTTCCCGGGTTCGATTCGCGGCGGGGGTATTTTCTCTGCCTCGTGATAGCTGGGTGTTGTGTGCTGTCCTTAGGTTAGTTAGGTTTAAGTAGTTCTAAGTTCTAGGGGACTGATGACCATAGATGTTAAGTCCCATAGTGCTCAGAGCCTCTCCCATGCGGCTGAGGAACCTTGGGCTCCATACAGCTTCGTCCCCACGCCCGGGTTCCCGGGTTCGATTCGCGGCGGGGGTATTTTCTCTGCCTCGTGATAGCTGGGTGTTGTGTGCTGTCCTTAGGTTAGTTAGGTTTAAGTAGTTCTAAGTTCTAGGGGACTGATGACCATAGATGTTAAGTCCCATAGTGCTCAGAGCCTCTCCCATGCGGCTGAGGAACCTTGGGCTCCATACAGCTTCGTCCCAACGTAGCGGCACTAAATGACCTGGCAAGCGTTAGAATTTCATTGTAGCTGTTGACTTTCCGAGTTTGAAATAGGGAAAGTGTTGTCGTGTACGTGAGACTGACCTTGACTATTTAGAACGAAAGTTAATGAGATAATCGAGTACTGAATGTTATTGGAGGCCGCTGTAGAGCTGTAAATCTGTGTGAATAAATAGCTGATGAAATAATACTCACATTCAGTCTGTAGCTTAAGTCGCACGGACCATGGGAGACATTTTGGACAGAACAGATGAATCAGATCTACGGTAAGGAACGTGACAACTGATTATAAGCCGATCGCTGTGGCCGAGCGATTCTAGGCACTTCAGTCCAGAACCGCGCTGCCGCTACGGTCACAGGTTCTAATCCTGCTCCGGGCATGGATGTGTGTTATTTTCTCAGGTTAGTTAGTTTTAAGCGGGGTAGATCGTCAAACGGACTGACTTGGAACAGGAGAGGCACCACGGAACATTTTAATTTCCACTGTCTATACTTTTACAAGTAAATTCATAAAAAATTGTCAGCATGACCAGGAAAGATTCAGGATTCACACTCGTAGCAGCGGAAGTTCAAAAACATAACAAAACAATTTTTTTTACGTGTGAAATTTCATCATTTTTTTCACCTACTATTGGCTGCATTTGTTGCTACAGGTACACTTTTCTTCATAAGTACGAGAGACTGTTCGATGAATTTTACACAACATACAAACCATACTTACAGGTGTCTGAAATTGTATAATCTATTTAATTTATGAAGAAATGAATGAGCTGTTACGTTTTAAACATTACGTTTAGAAAAAAATCAAATTTTGTAGTTAATTTTCTCAATTTTCAGCACAGTTTTTAATAGATTTGGAAGTATGGTTTGAATGCTGTGCAAAATTCATCAAGGAATCTCTCTTACTTGTGAAGAAAAATGTACCTATAGCAACAAATGCAGCCAACAGTAAGTGAAAAAATGATGAAATTTCATATCTAAAAAAATTATTTTGTTATGTTTTTGCAATTCCACTGCTATGAGTGTGAATCCTGAATCCTTCCTGGTCATGCTGACAAAGTTTTATAAATTTATTTGTAAAATGTCCTGTGGTGCCTCTCCTGCTCCAAGTCGGCCCGTTTGACGTCGTACCCCCCTTAAGTAGTTCTAAGTATAGGGGACTGATGACCTCAGATGTCAAGTCCCATAGTGCTTAGAGCTATTTGAACCATTTGTACTGATTATAGTCGTCAACTTCGTTCATAATTAACAAAATCCAGCTGTACTGTAGGCTCTCGTGATCAAATTGCGCAAAAGGAATAACGGGACTCGGTACAGGTGATAGTGTGAACTGCACTGACACGAAGATTAAGGAACCACAAGGATACTTATCGCGCATGCGCACACTGCAAATTCGCAGCCTCTGCCCTAGTGAACGAGCGCGTGGACGCGGTCAGCGCTCACCCGACTGTGTCATTAGACGAGAAAGCACTGGTCGTCTTCGGCAACTAAGCGATATCTATCTATCTCTCTCTCTCTCTCTCTCTCTCTCTCTCTCTTTAGTACACCCATGCCGCATGGAGACCACTCAGGTGGGCCACGGCCAGCCGCCTGCGGGGCTCCTGGAGAAGCGCTCCAGCGGCCACTGCGTCCAGGCGTCTCGCGAGAGCTGCCGCAGCCTGCCGAGACTGCGCCTGCGCAGGAGACAGATCGCGGGCGTGGCCAGACCCAGACGCCAGCCGCCAGCCTAGCCGCCTTAATGGAGACTATTTGTAACGCCACCCCACACAATGCGGGCGACGCTCCTCCGGATACGAGCCGTGTGGGCGTCGCGGCGCTCGTTAATCCGCGTCACACCCGGAGAGCCGACTTTTAGAGTAAACATCTCACAGCCGTCACGCGCGGACGCACTCGCCGTATTAGCATATTTCCACTTTCTCCGCAGGCGTAATGCGGTGAGAGTGATGCTCGTCCCGAACGCACCGTAAGTGCATTGTCAAACTGAAGGGACTCCTGCTTCCGAGATATCCTCCTCCCTGGACGGGGAACATTTCGTCATCCGTGACGCCTCCAGCGTCCGTCCTTCCTTGATGAGCCAAAGAGCAGAGCAAGGTATTCTTACTTCGCGCTAGAGCTCAGGAATAAATAACCGTGTGAAAGACGCAGTGCAGTAATTCTGCTTCCTCGGAACTGATAACTTGCGACGCGTCAATTATGGAAACTACAGTAGTGAAAACAGCACTCCTCGCCAAAATAATAATCTACTAGTGTCAAACATAGGCCTCAATACGAGAAACAAATTTCCGAGAATGTAAGTTTGGAGCACAGCTTTGTGTGAAGGTGAATCGTGGAGAGTGGGATAAACGGAAAAGAAAAGATTCGATGCCTATGATATGTACTGATACAGAAAGGTGAAAATTAAAAGGGCTATTAAAGTAAGAAATGAAAAGAATTTTCCTGGCAGTTTAAAACTGTGTGCCGGACCGAAACTCGAACGGCTTTACTTCTGCCAGTACCAGTAAAGTTGTGGGGACGGGGCGTGAGTCGTGCTTGGGTAGCTCAGTTGGCAGAGCACTTGCCCGCGAAAGGCAAAGGTCCCGAGTTCGAGTTTCGGTCCGGCACACAGTTTTAAACTGCCAGGAAGTTTCATATCATCGCACACTCCTCTGCAGAGTGAAAATCTCATTCTGGAAGAATGAAAGGAAAGGAATACGATAACAAATATCCGTTTTGGGACCAACGCTGTTATATATATATTTGAGTGACATATCGGGCTTGTATGCAGTAGATGATACAGCTTCATATTGCACCGATAACAACGTAACCAACATTCATGAAAAACTCCAACGGGCTCTACTACTGCTTGAAACATGCTGTACGGAATAGCGGGTCAAAATAAATGTTGGCAAAAGTAAAGCTACATTTTACTCAAGAAAAAGGCAGCATTGAAGTACCCCGCTGCAGTTATTTAGTGAAGGCATTCCTTGGACTGATTCGGCCAAATATCTTTTCAGTTTACTTGGATAAATATCTTATCTTTAAAAGAACATATAACCGATGTAGGTAACAAAGCAACAGTGTATAGCTACCTTATATCTTTTATCAAGCAAAAGGTCTTCCCTAAATAGGAAAAAACAGTCTCTTATTTTATAAGTCGGTAACACAACTGATAATGCAGTATGTGTGGCCCATATGGGAATATACATTGTCTACGCATCTCAACAAGCTTCAGACATTTCGGATGATATTAGATGCTACGTGGTTCATTAGAAACCTAACGATTCACGATGATATGCAAATTAGAGCCGTATCTCAGAAGAGATCCGCGCCATATGAGACAGCTTTTACATACAACTTCAAAAAAATGTTCAAATGTTTGTGAAATCTTATGGGACTTAACTGCTAAGGTCATCAGTCCCTTAGCTTACACACTACTTAAATTATCCTAAGGACAAACACACGCACCCATCCATGCCCGAGGGAGGACTCGAACCTCCACCGGGACCAGCCGCACAGCCCATGACTGCAGCGCCTAGACCGCTCGGCTAATGCCGCGCAACTACACCCAACTTCGTTACTCAAGCAACACACTCCTCTGTCAGTTATCCATGTGTGACATCAATGGCTAGCACAGACATAAACGTGCTAAACTGGACCTGTTACCAGTTGTTCATACAAAATGAGGCTGACATACAAAAAGTCATAAATATTCTACAGAGCGCGGCGCCGCAGTGGTTGGCACACGAATCGCATTCCGGTGGACTATGGTTCAAATCACGTCCGACGTTAAGATTTAGGTTTTCCGTGATTTTCCTACATCGCTCCAGGCAAATTTCGGGACGGTCAATTTTAATGGGCGTAGATGGTGTTCTTACCCATCGTTGAAACATTCCGAACTTGTGCTCCGTCATTAATGACCTCGATGTCAATGGAACTTTAAACCCCAATCTTCTATCCCTCATAATCATTGTTCTTACATACTGATGTGTGTTACACACATCGCTATAAATAATTTTTTGTAATGTTGTAATTGTAATGCTGTAAATTGTAACTAAATGCCTTGTTCTTTTTATAATAACGATGTATGTTGTCCAATACTTATACATAAGGACTCTTATAAGCCTACCGTTATTTACTGTTTACTTACGACCTTGTTTTTGTAGCAGAAAACTTGAATCCATGATATACATGTATACTCAGCTTTACCTTGTCATGTCTCCGCCGGCCGGAGTGGCCGAGCGGTTCTAGGCGCTACAGTCTGGAACCGCGCGACAGCAACGGTCGCAGGTTCGAATCCTGCCTCGGGCATGGATGTGTGTGATGTATTTAGGTTAGTTAGATTTAAGTAGTTTTAAGTTCTAGGGGACTGATGACCTCAGAAGGTAAGTCCCATAGTGCTCACAGCCGTTTGAACCATTTGTCATGTTTCCATGGTGAATGTTTTGCCTCATTATTGTCGTGTAGTGCTGGTTATACGAAATGTTACATAATTGGGTGTAAGGACTCTATGGTCGAAAGCCTACAAAATAAATAAAAATACATTTGTTGAAAATACTGATTAGAAAAAAGGACGGGGCATGATGGGACGTGAGACAGGACATGAGCAAATAACTTTCATGGAACCACAGGGAGATGTTGAGGACAAATACTGTAGAGAAAGAGAAAGACCGGGTGTAAGCTACTCTGACTCTGACACAAAAGAGTAAACGGTGAGAAACCACGGCAGCAGATAATCGATGGGTTTCCAGGGTAGTGCTTTGTGAATATCAAAAGCCCTGGAGTCTGAGGGTCCACTCTCGAGCTGGAACAGCTGATTAGTAAACATGGCTGCTTTCAGCAGTCCACTCCTAAGATTAGATACCACTGTTCAATATGGCTGACGGCGTTACATCACAGCTAACTAATCCGGCATTTCTGAGTCCTGTTTCTCCGAGAACGCACTGAAATATTACAATTAAGGTGAGTCATTATAGGTTTATAAGAGAAATTCTAGACTATCACTTCGTCCACTGCCAAGCAAGAAACGCCGATGTTTTACAATATCAATGACATTACGCTAATAAAATCTAGTGCTCTGTACTGGATAGATAATGTTCAAAATAAACGAAAATAACACTGGGTGCGCTCCAAGGAAGCGTAACAGGAATTCCAATGTTATAGGTGTACATAAGCAATATTTCAGATGGGTCAGTATCGCTTTCAGTGTATTCGCTGATGACGCTAATGTCTACAGGGAAACTGTGGTGTCACCGCCAGACACCACACTTGCTAGGTGGTAGCCTTTAAATCGGCCGCGGTCCGGTAGTACACGTCGGACCCGCGTGTCGCCACTATCAGTAATTGCAGACCGAGCGCCGCCACACGATGGTCTAGATAGACTTCCTAGCACTCGCCCCAGTTGTACAACCGACTTTGCTGGCGATGGTTCACTGACAAATTACACTCTCATTTGCCGAGACGATAGTTAGCATAGCCTTCAGCTACGTCATTTGCTACGACCTAGCAAGGCGCCATTATCAATTGCTATTGATATTGTAAATAATGTAATGACAAGAGCTACGTTCAACATTAATGGATTAAAGTTAAGTATTCCACCAAGAACCACCTTTTTTCTGAAGTCTAAATACCTTGTCCTGTTCCAGACCTCACGCCAGTCTGCGTGAGCTTAAACGCGTGCCTTTCGGCTTCCTCCAAACCCCGTGGGTTGGCTCCTGCCAATCCACAACAGAAACACTGGCATTTAACAACAATCAGAAAATTGAGGAAGACTTTAACAAAACTCCCACTTGCTACAATAAATGTCATGTATCTTTAAATTCAAATAAACGCAATAAACGCATACAGCTAATCAATAAGGGTCCGATTAAAAGGTTAAGGACGAACGTCTGCAGCTTAACGCAATCTTACAGGTATTTTGAGGTACTGCTAAGAGGTGGAACCAGGGTGGGCAAAATAAAAGTGGCCCTGGAAAATATTTAATGTACCTTGAGATAGGCAACCAACTTACTTCATCAGCAACTGGAGCAGACGATGTAAGTTTGGTTATCAATTTCAAGGTGCCCAAAATATTTTCTTGGCAGAATGGAAACCTATTTCTTGGAAGAGCTTTCGAGGAGTGCCACTGATATGTACAATAAATCACATACCAAGCCTCAGAGTGACCAGTTCTACAGCGTTGTCCCAGTATTTTGAGTTCGTATCAAGTACTCATGACTACAGACATCGAATGGATCCAGAGACGCGCAGCTAGGATCGTAACAGATCGATACAGCGCACAAAAAATGCTCGCAGTACATTTCTTTGAGTCAGCAGTCTTCTCACTGGATTGATGAGGCCTACCACGAATTCTTCTCCTGTGTCAGCCTCTTGATCTCCCCCCCCCCCCCCTTAAGTGTTTTCCGTATGTTCCTTTGGTCACCGATTCTGAGGCGAATCTCCGCCTTCCTTATGTTATCACTACATCTTATTTTCAAAATTCTTCTGTAGCAGGGCGCCTCAAACGCTTCGATTCTCTTCACTTCTGGTTTTGTTACAGTCCATGATTCACTGCCATGCTATGTTGTGCTCCAAATGTAAATTCTTAGAATTTTTTTCCTGAAATTAAATGCTATGTTTGACACTAGTTGACATTATCTTGGCCAGGAACGAGCTCTTTGCCTATGCTGGTCTGCTATTCATATTCTCCCTGCTTCGTCCGTCATGGGTCATTTTGAAACTTCCTGGCAGATTAAAACTGACTCGAACATGGGACGTTTGGCGCTCGTGCGCAAGTTCAAATGCCTCTAAAATGGTTCAACTGGCTCTGAGCACTATGGGACTTAACATCTGAGGTCATTAGTCCCCTGTCCGTCCCCGGTAGCTGAGTGTTCAGCGCGACAAGATGTAAATCTTAAGGGCCCGGGTTCGATTCCCGGCTGGATCGGAGATTTTCTCCGCTCAGGGACTGGGTATTATGTTGTCCTAATTAATATCATTTCATCTCCATCGACGCGCAAGGCGCCGAAGTGGCGTCAAATCGTCTACCAGACGGGAGGCGCTAGTCACACGACGTTTACGTTCGTCCCCTACACTTAGAACTACTAAACCTAACGACATCACAGACATCCTTGCCCGAGGCAGGATTCGAACCTGCGACCCTAGCAGCAGTGCGGTTCCGGACTGAAGCGCCAAGAACCGCTCGGCCATAGCGCCGGCAGTGCGCAAGTGCTCTACCGACTGAGGTACCCAAGCACGACTCACGATCCGTCCTCATAGCTGTACTTTCGCCAGTAGTTCACCTCCCACCTTCCAAATGGGTCGTGCTTTGGTAGCACCACTTGCGCACGAACGCCAAAGGTCCCGAGTTCGAGTCTCGATCCGACTCACAGTTTTAATCTTCCAGGAAGTTTCAAATCAGCGCACAATTTTCTGTAGAGCGTAAATTTCATTATGAGTAATTTTGATTCCAAGGTATCAGAATTTTTTAAATTCCTCCATTTTCTGATCACCAATTTTGATGTTGAGTTCCTCGCTATTCTCATTTCAGCTACATTTCATTGCTTTAGTCTCTCTCTTGTGTACTCTTCGGTTTCTTTTCCATTCTAAGTGGATATCCTCAAACGAAAGACGACGTGGTTTTCACGGAACCCTGTTCTCTTTATTAAGAGTATAGTAGAGGAAAGATTGTTCTACCATTCTTCTCTTGCGTAGAGATCATAATACGAGAGAAAGATTAGAGTTCATACTGAGACTTATAAATAGTACTTTTTCCCTCATTCAGTCCAAGGACGGGTCAGAAAAGAAAACTGCTAATATTTGTATGAAATACTCTGCGGTATGCACTGTACAGTTGTTTGCGCAGTTTATATGCAGGTGAACATGTAGATCTGTGCGAAATACTTACTCCTGCATCTCGTGAGCTACTAAAGTGTCAAACCCTGTCATTATCAGTATTTGAAGTTCTCTCGTGTGACCTCAACCGTACACAGTGAAAGAAAGAACTGTAGACAGACGAATCATCGACCTCGTAACGGTGACGTCCGGATGATGGACTGCATCGTTGCGTACTATCTGATGCCTAATCCACGACGCGCCCGCATTCCGTTTCGTCTGTGCCCCTACTGGCGATTAAAATACCTGGGGGTCGGCTTTAATAGCCGCTAATGAAAAACAACGAAAAGCCGCGTTGTCCAGAGAAAGTGGACCAGAGGCGCTCGCAAGGCCACCGACACCTTATTCAAATGCTGGAACCATAATCGCTCAGAGCTGTCAAATTTCTAATGGAAAACTCGTTTCCTAGCGTATATGAACGCGTCAAGTAGCAGGATATATGGGCGAGTTTCGGGCACATGATCATCTCGAGATACTTAAGGAAAATTATTGGACGTAAGTTCAAATATCCAGGATTATTTAGGAACCGCAAGGGACAGAGCGAACATTATAACAACGAAGTAAATTAAAGTGGCAGTAAATTCCCTCCTTAAAGATAGAAACGCAAAGAACTGGTAGCTGTTGCACCTGAATAATGGGGACATTTATCGCCTCGTTGATGAAAAACGTCCAAACATAGTTTCACTACTCACGATTTATACGGCGAAACTGGCACTAATAAAGACGCCAAATTAATGTAATGCACTTTCCTGTTGTCGATACTCTGTTGCGGTATCAGATTCCAGTTACAAGTGAGTAATAACTGTTAGTGTGCGAAACTTCAGGACGAAAAAAAATATTAGCATGATGAGTCATGCTAAGTAACGTAGTTCGGTGGGACATGTACCATACATTGAAAGAACTGCTGCAATATAGTATAGAAGGCAACTGAAAGAAATACGCAATGAGGCGGACAGTTGTTGAATGTTGGAACACGTATTATGTTTAAGTAGAATGACTTTTCTGGAGACTAGAAATCTACTCTGTAGGAATCAGCACGGGTTTCAAAAAAGACGATCGTCCACGAAACCCAGAGGGCCATAGACACGGGTTCCCATGTGGATGCTGTGTTTCTTGACTTCCGCAGGGCGTTCGATATAGTTCCCCACAGTCGTTTAATGAACAAAGTAAGAGCATATGGACTATCAGACCAATTGTGTGATTGGATTGAAGAGTTCCTAGATAACAGAACACAGCCTGTCGTTCTCAATGGAGAGAGGTCTTCCGAAGTGAGAGTGATTTCAGGTGTGCCGCAGGGGAGTGTGGTGGGACCGTTGCTATTCACAATATACATAAATGACCTTGTGGATAACATCGGAAGTTCACTGAGGCTTTTGGCGGATGATGCTGTAGTATATCGAGAGGTTGTAACAATGGAAAATTGTACTGAAATGCAGGAGGATCTGCAACGAATTGACGCATGGTGCAGGGAATGGCAATTGAATCTCAATGTAGACAAGTGTAATGTGCTGCGAATACATAGAAAGAAAGATCCTTTATCATTTAGCTACAATATAGCAGATCAGCTACTGGAAGCAGTTAATTGCATAAATTATCTGGGAGTACGCATTAGGAGTGATTTAAAATGGAATGACCATATAAAATGAATCGTCGGTAAAGCAGATGCCAGACTGAGATTCACTGGAAGAATCCTAAGGAAATGCAATCCGAAAACAAAGGAAGTAAGTTACAGTACACTTGTTCGACCACTGCTTGAATATTGCTCACCAGTGTGGGATCCGTACCAGATAGGGTTGATAGAAGAGATAGAGAAGATCCAGCGAAGAGCAGCGCGCTTCGTTACATTTAGTAATCGCGAAAGCGTTACGGAGATGATAGATAAACTTCCGTGGAAGACTCTGCAGGAGAGACGCTCAGTAGCTCGGTACCGGCTTTTGTTGAAGTTTCGAGAATATACCTTCATCGAGGAGTCGAGCAGTATATTGCTTCCTCCCACCTATGTCTCGCGAAGAGACCATGAGTATAAAATCAGAGAGATTAGAGCCCACACAGGGGCATACCGACAATCTTTCTTTCCACGAACAATAAGAGACTGGAGTAGAAGGGAGAACCGATAGAGGTACTCAAAGTACCCTCCGCCATACACCGTCAGGTGGATTGTGGAGTATGGATGTAGATGTAGATGTAGAGGAAACTTTCATTCACCGACAGTAACTACACTGAACTCGCCACGATTTATGATGTCCCCCAGACATTATAAAACGTGTGACACGGTTCTTAACAACGTGTGTGATCACCACGGATGGCAATGCATGCTCTGCAACATGCCCGCGTGCATACCGCAACGTCAGTAGGTAATTTTTCTTGTAGGGCGTTCCTTTCGCCCATCAGCGCCGTTAACTACACCTGCATTGCCATTGGTGCCAGGGGACGTGCTGCAATTCGTCCCCCCCAAAGCATCCTATGCGTCCTCAATGGGATTTAAATCACGGGAATGAGGTGGCCTGTCCATTCGCCGAATATCCTCTCGTTCCATGAGCTTCTTCACTTGCGCTGTTCGAAGCGGTCGTGCATTGTCATACAAAAAATGAAGTCGGGGTCGAATGCACCCTGGAAAGACGCACTTGGGGTTGGTTGCTCCGAGGGCTGGGGTAGCGGTTGTCGGAATTAACAGTAAGGTCTTCAGTCCCTCGATCCAAGAGTGCTGCAGACCGAGCGGGGTAGCGCAGTGGTAAATGTAAATGTCGTGTGACTAGACGGGTCGACCGTTCGCCGGGCGCAAGTCTTTCGATTTGACACCACGTCGGCGACTTGCGCATCGATGGGGATGAAATGATGATGATTAGGACAACACAACACCCAGTCCCTGAGCGGAGAAAATCTCCCACCCAGCCGGGAATCGAACCCGGCACATTAGGCCTGACATTCCGTCGCGCTGACCACTCAGCTACTGGGGACGGACGGCGCAGGGGCTAGCACAAAGGACTCGCATTCGGGAGGAACGGTTCCATCCCGTCTTCGGCCACCCTGATTTAGGTTTTCCGTGATTTCCCTAAATCGATTCAGGCAAATGCCGGGGTGGTTCCTTTGAAAGGGCACGGCCTACTTCCTTCCCCGTCCTTCTCTAATCCGATGAGATCGATGACCTCGCAGTTTGGTCTCCTCCCCTCAAATCAACCTAACCCAACCCAAGGGTGCTGCGCCCAGAAGTAGCGAAGTCTACCGAGAACGTGATCTGATCTAGTCGGGAGCTTCATAACAGCGAAAGCGGAAAGGCTAAAAACGTAATGGATAGCTCTTGGTCTTGCGGCAGCGTTCTCCCTTCGCGCGTAGGGGTCCCGGGCTCGATTCCCGGCGGGTCAGGGATTTTTCCTGCCTCGAGATGACTGGGTGTCGTTGTGTCGTCTTCATCATCATCATTCATCCTCATTACGGTCGGAGGAAGGCAATGGCAAACCACCTCCCCTACGACCTTGCCTTGTACGGCGGTGCAGATCACCCGCATCGTCCCCTATGCTCCTCAGAGTATGGGACCTCATCATCAATGATAAAACTGAGACAATCATGAAAGTAAGCAAGTGGACGTGCTCGGGGCTCTGCATGCGACAAGCGATGTCCCACCGACGGCCAAATGAGAGTGCCTACGATGCATGCGTTCCTGTATTCAACGAGCAGTGGTAAGACAATGTATTCCTATTCTGAAGGACGGTGGTTCAAAATCCGCTATTTCCCTAAACTACCCAAACAAAACATCGGGATGAAACCTTTCACAGGGGTCTGCATCTTTCCTTCCTCAGTCACAGCTTGTGCGTGATGACTGGGTGTTGTGTGATGCCCTTAGGTTTGAGTAGTTCTAAGTTCTAGGGGACTGATGACCATAGATGTTAAGTCCCATAGTGATCAGAGCTATTTCAACGAGTCACAGCTTGTGAGCCTGTCGTCGATGGGACATCAAATTCTAATCGCATCCCTCCTTTTGTATTCGACAAATCTCTATTCAATGGCCGGCCGCTGTGGCTGAGCGGTTCTAGGCCCTTCAGTCCGGAACCAAGCGGATGCTACGGTCGCAGGTTCGAATCCTGCCTCGGGCATGGATGTGTGTGATGTCCTTAGGTTTGTTAGGTTTGCGTAGTTCTAAGTCTAGGGGACTGATGACCTCAGATGTTAAATCCCATAGTGCTTAGAGCCATCTGAACCATCAATTCTGTGATATCCTTAGAACTTGTCACGGTGGCCTCCGTAATTCAAAATATAGCTTTCGCCGTCTTACACCACAGAAATCCACAAAATCATTGCTGAAGTCAGAAATGGAGCTTTATTATGTTTCAGCAGGTTAAAAAAAAATCAGTGTGGAAAGAGATCAGTGGAACTTAGCTAAAATATTTAAGTACCGTTCCGGTGTTCGAGTAAGCCAATGAAACGAAAGAACCATCTCGTCAAGCCCGAAATTCTTTGAAAGTAAGAACCGGAACTGCTTTCCCCTTTTCTAGCAAATTTCTAAAAATATAAGTGACTGCAGACATAAAATATAGTAGTATCAAACTGAACGACTGTGTAGATGAATGTACGACACTTTGAAAACTGTTGTTCGGTGACGCTGCTCACGATGTATTTAGAAAGACCCCAAATCTGTAACAGTTTGCAAACTTTGTTCAGTATGAAAGTGACTATTATGAGACTGATTTCAAAGTCGTTATGAAGTTGTTTTTTATGAAATGAATTCAAAATTGAAAGTGTGCAGAGGAGAAAGTACACTCACGTTCATAATAAACGGTACACCTTGAACGATTAGCGACAGACCGTTCATATTCACAGGACCCGTACATTAGTATGTTCTGCAGAAATAATTAGCATTTCAGTCACCATGGTTCAGCAGGTGCACTGTTGCCTAGAAGGCACAGGGTCCGACAACGGCCCTGATAACTTGTTTTATGCGTGATGGCATCGACGGGTATATGGCGCGAATGGCGTCCTGTGGTATAGCCATCCGTGCTGCATTCACTTGGTTCCAAAGTTCGGGTGTGCTGGTTGGCATTGGGTGAAATTGCTGCAACCACCGTTTCACCATATTCGACGCATTTTCGATTGGCAACAAGTCTGGTCATCTGGTTGGAAAGGGCAAAATGCTGACATTCTGTGACACCAAGAAGGCACGTGTTCTTACAGCAACATGTGGTTGTGCATCCTCTTGCTGAAAAATGGGGTCTGGTGTGTTGTGTAGAAACGGCGTGGCTACGGATCGCGGGATGTTATTCACGTAGGTCACACTGAAAACAGTGCCCTGGACACGCAGCTGTCATTTATGGTTGTACCTAATAGCACCCCACACTGTAAGGCCTCGAGTGGGTATTGTATGTCTTGTGCGAACGCAGTCATTGCGATGCTGCTCCTCTTGTCACGGCGAACCAAAATGTGGCCGTCATATTCAAGTAAGCAGATCCTGGATTCGTCTGAAAACGTTATCTGAGGCCATTCCTGCCCCCGGTGACGTCGTTGCATGCACGATTGCCGTCTACCATGTTTCTGCACATTCGAAAAAAAATGGTTCAAATGGCTCTAAGCACTATGGGACTCAACATCTGAGGTCATCAGTCCCCTAGACTTAGAACTACTTAAACCTAACTAACCCACGGACATCACACACATCCATGTTCGAGGCAGAATTCGAACCTGCGACCGTAGCAGCAGCGCAGTTCCTGACTGAAGTGCCTAGAACCGCTCGGCCACAACTGCACATTCGTCAAAGGCCAGCGAAGAAGCGGGCGACGCACACGTAACCCACGCCGTAATAAAAGGCGTCTGACTGTCCCCTCTGATGGTGTACCTTGTGTTCCATTGTTCCACTGTTGTGCCATAACAGAAGAGGACGTAGATGCGTTCTGCAATGCAATTCGGATGAGGTGTCGATCTTCTCGGGAGGGATGTGAGGGTGGAGGGGAGGGTGGTGCGAGCTGACCTATCTCGTCGTATTCGACGACCTTGCCTCAACCACTCTGCACACACCCACTGCAGTGCCAAAACACTTCGTCCCACACGAGCAGCAATTTCCTGGATGAATCATCAGATTCTCTCATGCCAGTAATGCGCCCTCGTTCAAACTCACTGTTTTGACGGTACGGTTCAGGCATACGTCTGCGAGGCATGCCGGCCGAAGTGGCCGTGCGGTTAAAGGCGCTGCAGTCTGGAACCGCAAGACCGCTACGGTCGCAGGTTCGAATCCTGCTTCGGGCATGGATGTTTGTGATGTCAAAAAAATGGTTCAAATGGCTCTGAGTACTATGGGACTCAACTTCTGAGGTCATTAGTCCCCTAGAACTTAGAACTAATTAAACCTAACTAACCTAAGGACATCACAAACATCCATGCCCGAGGCAGGATTCGAACCTGCGACCGTAGCGGTCTTGCGGTTCTAGACTGCAGCGCCTTTAACCGCACGGCCACTTCGGCCGGCTTTGTGATGTCCTTAGGTTAGTTAGATTTAACTAGTTCTAAGTTCTAGGGGACTAATGACCTCAGCAGTTGAGTCCCATAGTGCTCAGAGCCATTTGAACCATTTTCTGCGAGGCATCCTGCACGTCTGCCCACGTCACACTGACCCAATACCTTCGGTTTATAGCGACAACGAGAGCGCAAATGCGTTTTACCGATAGTGCGATATCGATGTTGACCTTGAACCCACAGCCCGACATGGTACCAATGCTAATCATTTTTGCAAAAGACACTAATGTACATTTCCTGTGAATATGAACGACCGCTGTCTAGTCGTTCAATGAGCTCTGATTATTCTGAACATGAATGTAGCTGGGTGAACTGGTAACTTATTCTTTTCAGAAAATTTCATTAAAAGTTTGTAATCTGAAAACCGGGCGCCAAATAAATATTCCCATTCCGCCCCAATATTTGGTAAGTTAGAGTGAAGAAAGTGATGCAGAGGGTTCAGTATGTGGCATGTTAGACCGATGAAAATGATACAGTGGGTTAAATTAGCTGCAGACATCGATAACAATTTGTTTTCGTCACCAACACAGCGCCGCATGAATTCGAAATGGTTCCATTACGAAAAAAACCAGCAGCAGACGGACTGTGAAGCAGATCACAAAGAAGAGAGATCCTAGTTCTCCTAAACTTTAGCTTCAAAGTAAATTCACATCAGAGAGAGAATTGTGAAAGGCTTGTGGCACCACGGTGGCCTCCGTAAATTCATATATGTTGTACGTAATCTGACCACGATAAACCACGGATTCGGCCTATGTAGAGCGAAGTCTTGACAGTTGTCGAGATACTGTGCTACTAATACCACTTCACCACGTTAGAAAACTCGTGTCACACGTAAGAGTGATATTTATGATACGGACGTACAGAAAAATGGCCGGCAAGACAAAATAAATAACGAACTGGTATTGATCTTGTGGACACAAGAAAATTCGCTACACTGTCCATATTTGGAGGTAAAAGCTCGCCGCGTCGCACTGTCTTTCTCATGGGATTTCTCTGGGAAGAATCTCGCTGTGAGATTTACTCGTACAGCGGTGGCATGCGGAACAGCCTCTGGCACGAGCAAAAACCAGACGCACCACACGCTGGCTTACTGCCGGAAGAGGTCACACTGCGGAATACCCACCTTGTCGTGGCACCGAAAACTGGCCACAGTGTTTGTGTTATCAGAGAAGCACGAAATGCGTTTCACTAATACAACTACATAGGAAAAAGTAATTTTAGCAGGCGTTATTCAGGAACATACCCGACAACAAAAGATTTGTTGTTGTTGTTGTTGCTGCTGTTGTTGTCGCCGTCTTTCTAGCTATGATCTTCTTTCCGAGGACTAGTTTGAGACAGCTCTCGACGCTAGTCTCCTCTGTACAAGTCTCCCGCTGGCGATTAGAGTTCTCCCTCGTGCATGGGCGTGTGGATTGTTCTTAACATAAATTAGTTTAAGAAGTGTGTAGGGCTAAGGACCTCGGGAATTCACACACGCCACCGTAACCAGTGTGTTTTTAAGCGGGTGTGTAATATTTTATCTGATGACCACACTTTCGCAACCATTTATTAGAAAGCAAGGGAGTCCACACTCGGTGGCAAGGGGAGTCCTCAGCCCCACCACTTAGCTCTTAGGGAAAGGAAAAAAATATAGTGTAGCCAGGTGTTTTACTGTCTAGAGAATTATTTAAAAGTAGTTACTACGCAGGTTTCTAACAGGGTCACAAACGGATCTTTTTTATTGCTATTTGCAACTGATTCGTCTTTCAAAATATTAATCTATTCCGTATCATCCAGTTTGCCGATCCCCCTCCACACAATTATATAGACGCCCGTTATTGGCTAATTATTTAATTCAAAGTAAGTGAGATGACAAGAAATTCATATGTGGGGACGATAAACAAAGTAATCGGATTTGTTATTCGTAAAATACCGTAAAACGTATTTCTGTTGTAGACGAGAGGTACGTGCCAATGAATTAAACAGAATATTTACAAACATAACAGGCACACATAACAGAGACTTTACTCACCAATAATATATTCTCTTTCATTATTTACAACAGCTTGCCAACTCTGGAGTAACTTTTCCATTCCAGACTGTGCAGATCAGGCGGTTTTCAGGCTAAGAACTCATCGATCCCTGTTTGCACGTATTTTATCCAGAAAGTAAGTGCCCTGAAGGTTCCTTTCTGTGGCTTACGTTACAGTAAAGACACCATTTCTCTCCACCAGTATCGATAGAGGATAGGAGTGGTCGGTGTTGTTCATGAGCCATTTTATGACGAGCAAGCGGAGACAGGCATATGGCCACCCGCTGATTGTTGTGATTTTGTCTTAGAACATGATATACTCATGCACCCAATTTTTGAAACAAAAATTCAAATTTCTGTAAGAACTATGGGTCTTAACATCGGAGGTTACCAGTCTCCTAGACTTAGAACTACTTAAACCTAACTAACCTAAGGACATAACATACATCCACGCTCGAGGCAGGATTCGAACCTGCGACCGGAGCAGCAGCGCGGTTCCGGACTGAAGCGCCTAGAACCGCACGGCCACAGTACCGATCGGATTTTTGAACCCTCTCCATTGAAAGTAAATGTCGCACGTGTGCATCATTGTGGTTTAATACGTTTGACTATCTTCATCAAACGTCTAAGGTCATCCTGAACTTGGAGTGTCAGTAATGTCAACACGATCCTCCTTAAAACGGGAAAATCATTTTCTTGCCGTGCTCTGTCCTGTGGCATTATCTCCAGACGTGGTGCAAAAGGTTCTGTCTGCCTCCGCTGCTGTCATCCGTCTACTAAATTCAAACAAAAGTGTATGTTGGAAATGTTCCAATTTCTCCACTTAGGTCTCCACTATCTTACTAACTCCAAATGACAAAATGACAATATGTGAACTCAGAGTGACAACAGTGAACTACAAATAAAAAAATAACAATCGATAAATAAACGCCGGCCAGAGGGGTCGAGCGGATCTAGGGGCTATAGTCTGGAACCGCGAGACCGTTACGCTCGCAGGTTCGAATCCTGCCTCGTGCATGGATGTGTGTGATGTACTTAGGTTAGTTAGGTTTAAGTAGTTCTAAGTTCTAGGCGACTGATGACCTCAGAAGTTAAGTTCCATAGTGCTCAGAGCAATTTTTTGATAAATAAACCCATAGCAAACGGAATACCAACAAGCAAAAAAAAAAAAAAAAAAAAAAAAAAAAAAAAAAGCTGTCACTGTGAGAGTCCTGTACAAATTTAATTATGTTTATAGATAGTTCATCTATATGGTCTGATGTGTGATCTTGCGAGTATAAAAGTATGTGACATACAGCGCCGTATCGTTTTACTGCAGACTTGAAAGTTTAAACGTTTTACATCGCCAAGAGACCGTAAACCTTAGTATTTGACATAAATTTCAGCTCGATAGCACTACCTCTTGTTGATAAAAATGGATCTTAACAGACGGACAGAGACTGACAACAAAGCTATAATGTAAGGGTTCCATTTTTACAGGCCGAGGTACGGAAACCTAATAATAAAAGTGGGTAGATACTGTCGAAAGAACGCATGGTAACGCACGGCCAATTGCACATCTTCATGTGTTGCACAGTCTTGCATACACCCGTAACTGTTCGCCCAAAAGTGCCATAGGAGCGGTTAGCGTGATAGCTGCTTCTCATCCCTCCAGCAGAGAAAGTAGGTCTGCAACACAGGTGTTCGTGTAGCATCGCGTGGGCCCGTAGAAAGTTTCGTACCCATCGCGCGCCCTATCTGGTGGGTGTCGAGTTACTCAGGGCGTGTTACGTCCTCTGCCCAAACGTGAACTGCGGAAGTCGTAGTAAGCATGCGCGTTATGAATGCGCCCTGTGTCGCTCCCACTACGCAAGCAGCAGTCGGCGTCTTCCGCTGTTCCAGGTGCGTCTTCCGCAAGCGGCGAAGACGCTCACAGCAACACAGAGAGGTGAAGAAAGTCACTAGTATTGGTGCCATGTACCTTCCACAGTGCGCTTGCGGGGTACGCCAGTGGCATAAAAAACGATGATAAGGTGAAAGCAAAGTTTTCCGAGTAAGAATAGTTTGTAAATGCATCGTTGTGAGGTAAAGCAATAAAACAAAAGCCATCCTGGACATGCGGACGAAAGCATGTGTACATGTGGACACACTTTAAATCGTGCCTCAGCTATTTTTCTGTGATTTTCAAAAATCTAAATTACCTAATACATCTATAAAGAATTATTTGCGGCGATTGCGATTCAGAGTATTACTCGCTTCCAATTTCTAGAAACTGCAATCACAATAAATAATTTCTATGAGAAACATAAGCAGTAATTAACATATTTAATAGCTACGTGACACTATTAGTATGGCGCCAGTGCCCACAAATAACCTGAACATCCGTTAAAGGAAAATCAACTCGGTCACCACGAAATGCACTTTGGCCTTGTACAATATCAACGATTGTTGAAGTGCCAACATGGTATCTATGAAGTATAAATTGGAGTTGTAGCTACCAAGTCAACACTGTTAACATGTGGTAGGTGTTGTGGGGACGGTGGGGCATTATTTTAGTGTATTTCGGGTACATATGAAGTCTCTTAACGAAAGCAACAGTCCATAACATCAGTAAATATCAGGTCTCTGCCTATGCCTCCGTTAGGTGCATGTTACGTGATTAAATACACGTATCCTGCCGGCCGCGGTGGTCTCGCGGTTCTAGGCGCGCAGTCCGGAACCGCGCGACTGCTACGGTCGCAGGTTCGAATCCTGCCTCGGGCATGGATGTGTGTGATGTCCTTAGGTTAGTTAGGTTTAAGTAGTTCTACGTTCTAGGGGGCTGATGACCACAGCTGTTAAGTCCCATAGTGCTCAGAGCCATTTGAACCACTTTGAACACGTATCCTTTTGATGCTGCAGAAGTGTCGTAATGACATGGAACTACTGAAAAATCACTGCAATAAGACAGTCAAACGCGGTGCACTGTTTAACAATAAGGTATAAAATCCAAGTGTTCTATATTTTGTTAATGAATGGGGGATCATGAAAGGATCTAACAAGATCTTGATGGAAAAGAAGCAGTTTTGTTTCTCAAATATATTGATTTACCTTATTAAAAAACTATCGCTACAAGCTTGATATCTTCGTAGAAATGGCTGATTCTCCTTCTAGAATTATTCGTGGCCTATGTCCATGATTGTCGCGACCTCAAAAATTCTCCTGCTCCTCTTCACGGCTGCTAACTCAAAAGCGAACCAGTTGTCAATTGGCTGCCGTTCCCTGGCCTTAGCTCCACAACACCACATTTTTACTAGAGTAGACGTTCCCTCTCATGATTCGCCTCAACCAGCATGGTTTCTGGACACTGTGTATGTAGTGTTTTCAAACTGAGATTCTACATAACACAGAAAAATCCACTCAATGAAAAGGAAAAATGAAGTAGTGCTAAAGAAAGTTAGCTGCAACAGACAAGAGGCTAATACGTTGCTGAAGGTAAGTGTTAAAGTATTATTGATGCATTATTAGTAAAAAAATTTCGATGAATGCTCAATAAAACGATATATAAACGGTTGCTAGGGCAGCCAGAACTATCATCATTCAATTCCTACACATTGTTTTCAAAAATAGCCACTTCGGTTTGCTGTTAGAGACTAATCCGCATTTTCGAACGATTCTTGTGCTGTGTAACGCAATATGAGCTGTTCTTCCTGTCTTATTAAACCTGTGTGCTGCACTGAGATTCGAATCCGGAAACTTGTATTTCCTGGGAAACGCTCTGTTCAAGCTCAGAAAATTTCAAAACAGCACTCTCTCAGCTGCAGAGTGGAAGAATCAAACGCAAAAGAACCCCTAGGCTAAGGGTTTCTAGTCGATATCAGTTCTTCAGAGAATGCTAGGTCCCTAATTTGAGTCCCGATCTGGCACACAGTTTTAAATTGCCGTAGAGGCTTATTTTTATACTGTTATTATTATTATTATTATTGTTATTATTATTGTCTGTCACCAGTCTTCTGACTGATTTTATGCAGCCCGCCACGAGTTTCTCTCCTGTACAAAGCGTTTCATTTCAGAGTACTACTCACACCCAACTTCCTCTGTTATTTACTGGACACATTCTAATCTCTGTCTTACCCTACAGTTCTTACCACTTTTTGCTCCCTCTAGTACAATGAAAATTAGTTCTTGATACGTTAAGCTATATCGTATCAATCTGTCCGTTCTTCTTGTCGCTGTTTCCCACACATTCGCCGGCCGCGGTGGTCTAGCGGTTCTGGCGCTGCAGTCCGGAACCGCGGGACTGCTACGGTCGCAGGTTCGAATCCTGCCTCGGGCATGGGTGTGTGTAATGTCCTTAGGTTAGTTAGGTTTAAGTAGTTCTATGTTCTAGGGGACTGATGACCTAAGATGTTGAGTCCCATAGTGCTCAGAGCCAATTGAACCCACACATTCCTTTCCTCAATAATTTGCGGAGAGCCTCTACGATTCTTATCAGTGGACGTAATTTTCAGTATACTCCTGTAAAAAAAAACATCACAAACGCTTCAATTCTCTTCTTTTCCGGTTTACCCACAGTCCAAGATTACCCTATGTGCAAGACTGTGAACTTTCTTCCTCAAATTAAGGTTATTTTCGGTACTAGTAGACTTCTTTTATCACTTCTGGTACTTCTCATTACTTCAGTTATTCTTTAATTCACTCTCAGTCCACATCAGTCATCAATTGCCTTCTCATTCCATTCGGCATTCTGTTTCCTCAGTATCGTCATTAATGTCATTTCACCATGAATTTTAATACCACTCCTAAACTTTTTTTTTATTTCCATGTTCCCTGATGGATTCTTTAATGTACACGTGAACAGTAGGGAAGAAAGACTGCGCCCTCGCCTTACCAACGTATATATCCTATCAGCGCCACCCTTCCATTTTGGTTCTTGTACAAGGGGCGCTTAATAAAGAGGGCAACATTCTTTCCCTTCCAATTTCGGGTTAAAAAATGAGAAATTTGTTGCGGAACATCGTGGAATAGTCCCGCTTCAGCAATTTGAATCTCATGAAGTTCCCACAGGTAAAATGTAAATTTCGCGTGGCTAGTGCCTCCCGTCGGGTAGACCGTTCGCCGGGTGCAAGTCTTTTGACTTGACGCCGCTTCGGCGACTTGCGCGTCGATGGACATGAAATGATGATGATTACGACAGCACAACACCCAGTCCCTGAGCGGAGAAAAATCTCCGACCCAACCGGGAATCGAACCCAGGCCCTTAGGATTGATATTCTGTCGCGCAGACCAAACAGCTACCGGGGGCGGCCTTCCCACAGGTGGAGGCGTTATACGTAGACTTCAAAATGGCGTCTGTAAGGAGAGTGCGTTCCGAGCAGAGAACTGTCATTCAGTTGCTTTGTGTGGAAAAACAGATCATCGCGCCGGCCGAAGTGGCCGTGCGGTTAAAGGCGCTGCAGCCTGGAACCGCAAGACCGCTACGGTCGCAGGTTCGAATCCTGCCTCGGGCATGGATGTTTGTGATGTCCTTAGGTTAGTTAGGTTTAACTAGTTCTAAGTTCTAGGGGACTAATGACCTCAGCAGTTGAGTCCCATAGTGCTCAGAGCCATTTTTTGAACAGATCATCACAAACATTCATTGGCGTTTGCAGATTGTCTACGGAGACCAAGAAGCGAACAAAAGCACGGTGAATCATTGTGCGAGACGTCTGTCTTCATCGCAAAAAGGTCGCGAAAACCTGTCCGATCTCCAGCGTGCCGGCCGGTCGCAAACACATGTGACGCCTGCAGCGGTTGAACGTGCGGACACTCTCCCTCAGAGATTTCGCCTCCTACAAAATGCAAAGGAACTTCTGCTTTTTTACGAAAAAGCAAGTCCTCGTCCAAGTCTGCGCACACGAGAGAAGCTTACAAAACTGCATTAGTCTTCCCCATCCACCTTACAGCCCTGATCTCGCTGAATAAAACCGACCCCATTTCAGAAAAACTGTGTTAAATTACCTATTGATCACCCCTCCTTCATATTGCATGTTACCCTTCCTTTGATAGCCGGCGTTTAAAGACCAGGTAAGAGTCTTGCTCTCTCTACCGCAGTGCTTACAGCTTTCACTTGCGAACAGACAGTAATATAGTTTGCAGGTGGCTCGGCGCTGTGTCCACTGTACGCTAGTGGGAGCAGTAACGAGCCTCAGGAGGTCACGGTAGCGTGTTCACGCTCCGGTGTCATCCCGCCTCGTTTGCATGTGATGCATGAGGAGTACGTCGGCACGCCGTACGTCACGTGCGATGCTATCGAGCGCGCAACTCCTGTCCACTGGCCGCCACCTCGGCGCCAGCTTTCAGGGCGTTTGTCATCGTTCAGACGTCACAGCCTGCCCTCAGATGCTCCAACACTATGGCTTCGGTGTGTCACTGACGGCGGAGGTGAAAGTCTGACTACTGCTGACGGACAACGTGAGTGTAAAATATTACTCACTCGCGAGTTGGTATTTTCTGAAAATCTCTCCAAGGCCCTCGATTATGTAGATCAGGAACTAATGGCTTTAAGAACAGCTGGCCTGAATCATACTTGACTAACAGATAGCAAAAGGCCTAGCGAATAATTCAGGCAATGTCGGGAAGGTAGAAAAGTTTCGTGACTGAGATTAAAAAAAAAAAAAAATCACAAAAGGTTCGTAAAGGGCTCAATTTTGGGTCCACTCCTATTCCCTAGATATGAGAATGACCTTCCATCTATCATCAAAGAATCAAAATTGGTAATTTCTGCAGACGATATTAGTGTTACAATAAATCCTTTTCGAGCGAGAAGTTAGTAAATAATGTTTTCCAAGGAATTACTATATGGTTCTGGAATTACTATATAGTTATCTGGAAATGGACCCTATCTGAATTAAACACACACACACACACACACACACACACACACACACACACACATACACACAGTTCTGTACAACCAAAAATTGATCCAGCACATGAACAGGAGCCAGTAAGTAGTCTAGAATGTCCAAATTTTTGGGTGTACTTATTGATGAAAACTTGAACTGGAAGCAGTATATTATTGAGCTTCTCAAAGATTTAAGTTAAGCTACTTCTGCTCTTCGTATAACTGCTAATCTTGGAAACAAACGTATCAACCTCCTGACAAAAAACTGGCTCTGAGCACTTTGGGACTTAACATCTGAGGTCATCAGTCCACTAGAGCTTAGAACCACTTAAACCTAACTAACCTAAGGACATCACACACATCCATGCCCGAGGCAGG
The DNA here is from genome assembly GCF_021461385.2 of Schistocerca piceifrons. Taxonomy (NCBI): domain Eukaryota; kingdom Metazoa; phylum Arthropoda; class Insecta; order Orthoptera; family Acrididae; genus Schistocerca; species Schistocerca piceifrons. The sequence goes on along the minus strand of NC_060138.1, from coordinate 1,086,521,841 downwards.
ATTCGAACCTGCGACCGTAGCGGTCGCGCGGTTCCTGACTGAAGCGCCTAGAACCGCTTGGCCACCGCGGCCGGCCAACCTCCTGATATATTTCGCATATTTCCACTCAATAATCTCATTAGGAATACCTTTCTGGGGTAATTCATCACTATGAAGAAAGAACTGCGAGCAGTAAGAATAATATGTGGTGTCACTCACGAACGTCTTGTAGGTACTTCTTCAAGGAGATAGGCATTTGAAGTGCGCCGCCACCAGAGATAAACTTTCTGATGAAATTCATCATAAAAAATCCAACACACTCTGAGAACAACAGTGATGTACATACTCGCTGTAAAACCGTCAGAGACTCGGAGAGGAGTTCAATATGCATCAATAAAAATTTTTGATCATTTTCCCAATAACATAAAATGTCTGACAAGTAGTGATGCAAGTTTTAAAGCTAATTTAAAATCATTTCTCCCGGACAATTTCTTTTATTCCATTAATGAATTCTTACTTAAAAACTCGTAGCCAGTTACAAGACGAAGAAAAAAATCTAATTTTTAAGTCTAGTTGCATGATTAGGAATAAAATACTAATACCTACATTAATGTTAGCACTAATTACGTAAACATATCCTGTAAACTGACTCGTTTCACATCATTTCGATGAAAGAATCGTTCAAATGATCAATCGAATACGTAACTAAATAACATAGCTAACGTTTTGGTTCAGACTATGTGTGTTTTACACTTATCAACCAGTACATTATACTCACACTGCTAATATCGTACTGGACATCCTAGAGATGATAAATAACCGAGACAGTATCCAACGGAATGTCTCCAGATATAAGCGACCGACTCGAAGTATTTTTGGCTAACAACACCCAGCACTTTATACTTAATGGCGAATATTTAAAAAAAAAAAAAAAAAAAAGAAAAGGAGCTTGCTAATAGCGTGTGTCCCTCAATGAAGCGTAATAGACGTGATCATGTTTCCATGTTCCATATATACAGAATTGTGTATCAGTACTCCGACTGTTCACTCACAGTACAGTTGTCTACAAGAAAATATAGTCGCTGGACCCTTGCAAGAAAGTGCAGTACGATTTACGCAGCTTATCAATTTGGTGATTTTTTTTTAATGGTTCAAAATGCTCGGAGCACTATGGGACTTAACATCAGAGGTCATCAGTGCCCTAGAACTCAGAACTACTTAAGCCTAACTAACCTAAGGACGTCACACACATCCATGTCCGAGGCAGGATTCGAACCTGCGACCGTAGCACTCGCTACGTAAATGAGTTTTGCTATTTGGGGAGCAAAATAACTCACGATGGTCGAAGCAGAGAGGATATAAAATGTAGACTGGCAATGGCAAGGAAAGCGTTTCTGAAGAAGAGAAATTTGTTAACATCTAGTATAGATTTAAGTGTCAGGAAGTCGTTTCTGAAAGTATTTGTATGGAGTGTGGCCATGTATGGGGTGAAACATGGACTATAAACAGTGTAGACAAGAAGAGAATAGAAGCTTTCGAAATGTGGTGCTACAGAAGAATGCTGAAGATTAGATGGGTAGATCACATAACTAATGAGGAGATATTGAACAGAATTGGGGAGAAGAGAAATATGTGGCACACCTTGACTAGAAGAAGGGATCGGTTGGTAAGACATATTCGGAGGCATCAAGGGATCACCAATTTGATATTGGAGGGCAGTGTGGAGGGTAAAAATCGTAGAGGGAGACCAAGAGATGAATACACTAAACAGATTAAGAAGGATGTAGGTTGCAGTAGGTACTGGGAGATGAAGAAGCTTGCACAGGATAGAGTAGCATGGAGAGCTGCATCAAACCAGTCTCAGGACTGAAGACCACAACAACAACAACAACAACAACAACAGTTGGTACATATTCCGAGGGCCCTGTGTGGAGCCGACCGTTCTCGAAGTGTGGCGGACAAGGTGATGTCACAAGTCCGTAATTCTCGCGGGGCCCCGCGGTGGATGGGATGACGTCAGAGGGCGGTGCGGCAGGAAGCCGGATCGCGGGGTTGGCCCCCCCACGCGGCCGCCCCGGGCGCGCACGCGCCGGCTTTGGCGGTAATTACGACAGAGCGTGCCCCCAGCCCAGCCACCTCATGCATATTGCACGCCTCGCCTCGCAGGCCCGCTTTGCATCGGCAACGCGTTACCGATGGCGTTTTAATTACACGCCGCGCGACGCCGCCGCCCCTCCAACGCTATTGTATTTAAATTGAAACGTACGAGCTCTGCAAGCATGCAAAATTTATTGTGCGCTAGTTGTGTTCGGCTCCGGTGTCAAAAGTTTATCCGCGGGCAAGTGCCACTCAAAAAGACAGAGGGATCGTGATACGATATTCCGGTTGGCCGAGTGGAATAACGTTATAGCAACAAACTGGACCAATACTTGGGAGGGCTGTTGTTCGTATGACAGTCTAGTCATCAATTTTTTCTTTTTCCATGACTCTGGGTGATATTTGAGCACTGTTAGATGAAGCCTAATACAAAAGAATGTCAAATCAAACACCTTTCACTCGTCTAAATTGTTATTTTGCTGGGCTACTAGTTTCGGCGATATATCATCCCATCTTTAGGCCTCCTGACCGCCGTCTCAAAAATCTGCGGGTATCAGGCGTTGAATGTTGGCTCCTATTCTGCCTGGACCGAAAGTGGGAATCCTCCTACAACCCGGTCAGTGGCCTGAAGACAGCGTAATATATCACCGAAATGGTAGCCTAATAAAATAACAATTTGGAAGGTTGAAATGTGTTTGATTTGACTGCATGTAATAAATGTGATGTATAATGATTACGGATACGAGGGTCATTCCGTAAGTCATGGCAACTACACTCATGCTCATAAATTAAGGATAGTTGCAGAATGTGATGCTATAAGTAGTCTGTTTAGGTTTTTATGTTGGTAACGCCACGTAACGCTTTCTATGAAAATCACTGACTGTACTGTGTGCAGTCGGTGGCTCGTTTGCATTGTTGGAGTATTTTCTATTGTAATGTTCGCAGTTGGAGGTGAGCCGCTAGCAGTGGTGGATGTGGGGAGAGAGATGGCAGAATTTTGAGAGCGTACGATCTGGACGTGTGTCCATCAGAAAGAGTAGATTTGTAATACCGTATACCATGAACTGATATAGATATGATGACTTTTGAACATTATTAAGGTAAATACATTGTTTGTTCTCTATCAAAATCTTTCATTTGCTAACTACGCCTATCAGTAGTTATTGCCTTCAGTAGTTAGATCTTTTATTTAGCTGGCAGTATTGGCGCTCGCTGTATTGCTGTAGTTCGAGTAACGAAGATTTTTGTGAGCTAAGTGATTCATGAAAGGTATAGGTTATCGTTAGACACGGCCATTCTTTTGTAGGGATTTTTCAAAGTCAGATTGCGTTGCGCTAAAAAAATATTGTGTGTCAGTTTAGTGATGATCAGAATAAGTAAAGAGAGAAATGTCTGAGTACTTTCAGTTTTGCTCAGCTGTTTGAAAATCAAATAACGTAGAGGTTTTCCAGCACTGTCATCTATAAAATTTTTCTAAGGAAATGTTTCCGTGCCACACAACGTGGCATTAAACAAAACTGGCGCTAATAGCATAGGCACATAGGGAACACACACGACGCAGATCTGTAAGTCCACGGTATTGGTGATAAGTTGAGAAAACCGTCCCGGAACACATGTGCTACAAAACGCCACTGTTTCCTGCGTCTGTACCCCGACATCAATATGGGATATACACATGCCGCACAACGGGTTGACATACTCTGGATCAGGTGTCCGAGCAGCTGCTGGGGTATAGCCTCCCATTCTTGCACCAGTGCCTATCGGAGCTCCTGAAGTGTCGTAGGGGTTTGAACACGTGCAGCGATACGTGGACCGAGAGCATCCCAGATGTGCTCGATGGGGTTTAGGTTTGGTGATCAGGCAGGCCACTGCATTCGCCTGTTATCTGCTGTTTCAAGGTACTCCTCCACGATGTCAGCTCGATGGGGCCTTGCGTTATCATCCATGAGGAGGAAGGTGGGACCCACTGCACCCCTGAAAAGGCAGACATACTGGTGCAAAATGACGTCCCGATACACCTGACCTGTTACAGTTTCTCTGTCAAAGAAATGCAGTGGTGTACGTGCACCAATCATAATCCCACCCCACACCATCAAAACGCGACCTCCATACAGGCCCCTTTCAAGGATATTAAGGGGTTGGTATATGGTTCGTGGTTCACGCCGGATGAAAACCCGGAGAGAATCACTGTTCAGACTAAATCTGGACTCATTCGTGGACATAACCTGGGAACACTGTTACAATGACCATATACTGTGTTCTTGACACCAGTCTCAACAGGCTCTCCTACGGCCAGGGGTCAGTGGAATGCACCTTGAAGGTCTCTGGGCGAATAAACCATGTCTGTTCAGTCGTCTGTAGACTGTGTGTCTAGAGACAACTGTTCTAGCGGCTACAGTAAGGTCCCGAGGAAGGCACCTGCAGTACTCCGTAACCGTCTGCGGGCACTGATGGTGAGATATCGGTCTTCTTTTGGTGTTGTACACTGTGGACGTCCCGTACTGTAGCGCCTGGACACGTTTCCTGTCTGCTGGAATCGTTGCCATAATCTTGAGATCACCCTTTGTGGCACGACCTGCTTTGTTTGACCAGCCTCCAGTCGCCCTAGTTGTCTATCCCTCGTAACGGCATCAATATGTGTTCTTTGAGCGATTTTCAACACACAGTCACCATTAGCACGTCTGAAAACGTCTGCACACTTACTCGCCGCACCGTACTCTGACATGCACCAACACACCTCTGCGTATGTGGACTGCTGTAATCGCCACCGTACGACGACCGCAATTCAAATGCATCGCATGGTCATTCCTCGAGGTGATTTAAACCCACAAACTGCCCGCCAGAACGTTGTTTCACCAAAAATCAGCATTATCTTTAATTTATGACCATGAGTGTATATTATATCTCGCGACAGTATGAGAACATAAGAATTCCAAGATGTACACTGAACCAGTACGGCAATGCGTGTCTGAATGACAACATCAAATAGGATTCCGTCACAGGAGGTCATGGTAAATATTGAAATGAAACACACATACAGGAACTCTGTGTATATTTATTGCGCACGAGTACGAATGGAACAAAAATGACTCAAAATCAGCTACTGTGCTTCAAAGTAGACCCCACGTACACACACACAGCGTTGCCAACGATGGGGAAGGCAATGAAAGCCGAGGATCTTGCATTATCTCATTCCTCACAACATACAGTAAAAATGTCGTCCAGCCATAGATGTTAATGTTACCTATGCAGAGCTGGGGAGGGGGGGGGGGTGACTAATAATTACTAAATGTGAACCCAAATACCAGTAGAGCTATAAAGGCTGAGTAGTAGCAGTAATAAAAGTTTTTCGTAAAGACCATTCACATATCAATCATAAAATTGTTTGTAGGAGAAGAACCCGGAATAAATACACCGTAATGGTAGTAACATGTCTATCACTTTGGAATTTCAAGTACAGTGTTAAGATATCCTGAGTTTCTTCTTTTAACACAGATACATTTTTTATTTATTATTTTACTTTTTATTTTTTATATTTTTTTGTATAAAGTTTCATTTACTGCCCACTGATTACTACACCAGACAGCAAGAGAGTATGTGTTACCTTCACAAGTTACAGTGCAGTGTAAGCACATTAACTTTGAAGATGATGAATGCTTCCATCCTGCCATTATAATTTCCACGCTAAACGGCACACTCTTTCCGATCTTTGCACACGATAATTCACAAGATGACTCAACGTGTTGACCGAAGCCTTAAAACACATTGCACAGGCCGTCATTTTGTGATCCTACCGCTGAAGATAAATTCCACTAAACCAGAGGGTGGACCGAAATGTTTGTTCTCAAGTGCGCAAATATTCACCTCGCTATCACTTGCCCGTAGCACGATACAAGTTATTTGCCAGCTAAAGTGTCGGCAACGTTTTTTTATTTTTTTATTTTTTAAAATTCCATCAGGAAATATAGCTATCGTGCGTACCTGAGACGTCATAGATCGTGAGGCGCGAATGGAATTTATAGTAGGGGCCAACATCACGAGCAGCGTTTGCCGGCGTTACGATCGGCCGTGATTACAGTACGCGGCGCCCGATCTGGCGTCGGGCAAACACTTAGTTAATGGTTGTGGAGGCGAGGCGAGAGCAGAGCGGTCTGACCCGCTCGGGGCTCGGGTTATCCGCGGCCCAGCTGCCGCCGACCGTCACGCCCCGCCGCCCCCGCTCCGCGTTCCACGACTGTGCGGCTGGCGATCCAAAAACAGCGCCGCTCCGGTACGCGCCCTTCGGTAGTAGGCTCGGGCTGACGCGTGCTGAAGAGCGCGGTGCGTAGGCAGGAGGGAGCGGTCAAACTCATTTAGCTCATTTTTAACTCATAACATGCACTATTCTATCCCTTGAGCCTTGTCCCGCAGTTACGCAGGGTCAACCATCGTTAATGGGATTTGGCATGTTAATGTGTAAGGGGTGGCCGGATGTCCTTCCTGCCGCCATCCCGTACCCTTCGGGACGGAATTAGTGTACCCCAACTGTCTGCGTCGAGTGTAATCCATGGAATAGTGCGAATGTGTTCAGATGTCTGCGCGCCGTGTAACTGAGGCGAACATGGGGACCATCCCGGTATTCACCTACCGGGACGTGGAAAACCGCCTAAAAACCACATCTAGGCTGGCCGGCACATCGGCCGACGTCGTTCATCCGCCGGGCGGATTCGATCCGGGGCTGGCGCGCCTACCCGAACCCAGGAAGCAGCGCGTTAGCGCTCTTTTTTCTTTTTTTTTAGTCTCATTTTGTTCGTTTCGTTCGTTGCATCTGCTTTGGGCGGATGTCGTAAGACATCCGTTTAAGTTCGTTGTTGTCGTATCGGCCGCCGCACAGCATCCGTCAACTTGGCGCGGCGTGCTACAACACGCGCGGCACACAGCGAGTACCGCTGGCGCCGCACACGATGTGAACAACTGACGCAAGTGAACGCGTCGTCGCGGGGTTAGCGGCAGCGTAAACACCACTATCGATACGGATTACCCTGGCGGCGCTGCCCTTGCTACCAGAGTGAGCAACCGCATAAGGGCGCCATCTACCAACACTGTGGTTGGCCGGACCTGCGGATTTAAGCGAGCTACCTGAGCCCGTTTAACCAGTTCAATCTTCGCCGATGACTGTGTTACTACCCGGCTGCTGGATTCACGACGACCGATCCGTACTGTGGCCTCCCTGGCTGGAAACTTGCGACGCGTCGGTATCGACTGGTTGGCAGTAGTTTGGACTTGTATTCTCTACTAGTGACTCTGATTTCTCCTTGGCGCTACAGCCAGCGAGGTGGTGTGTAGTCGAACTTAAGTTTTGTTTTCAGTGACAGAAGGTCTAATAAATTTGATTATCACGGAATATTTTTTGTGTTATAGTGCGGACATAACAGTTGTTGATCGATTAACTCATTTTTTTTTTTTTATTACAGAGGGCAGATAACCCTCTGACCGAACACGCTGAGCTACCGTGCCAGCACGCTCTCAGCTAACCTGGCGACTTAACTCGTAACATACACTGATGAGCCAAAATACACTGCCTCACAAAAAAAGTGCCTAGAAGATATTGTCGGGTCTCAGTGTAACCCACTACAGGTACCCACTATTAGCGGGTACATAAGTGATTAGAGCTACAGTTTCTCTGTGCCAGGGAGAATGGCCATAGTGCATTAGCGTTCTTATCAGGTCGAACAGAGTATACAGCGTGAAAAAAAAAAAGAAAGATGCCGCACTTGGAGGTCGGCACGCAATTTCTCATCCAGATACACGTTCAGCTACCAAAATCACAACGGGTGCATTAAAAAAAAATAGTGTGGAAACAAAGAGATGGCAACACTGTCACGTCATAGAGCACATCGAAATATACATGAACTACCGCAGCTCTTGGCCTTGCGGTAGCGTTCTCGCTTCCCGCGCACGTGGTCCCGGGTTCAAAAATGATTCAAATAGCTCTGAGCACTATGGGACTTAACATCTGAGGTCATCAGTCCCCTAGAACTTAGAACTGCCTAAACCTACCTAACCTAAGGACGTCACACACATCCATGCCCGAGGCAGGATTCGAACCTGCGACCGTAGCGGTCGCGCAGTTCCAGACTGAAGCGCCTAGAACCGCTCGGCCACACGGCCCGGCTTTCCCGGGTTCGATTTCCGGCGGCGTCAGTGATTTCTTTTTCTTCCTCGACATGACTGGGTGTTGTCGTGTCATCTTCATCATCATCATCATCATTCATCCCCATTACGGTCGGAGGAAGGCAATGGTAAACCACCTCCGCTAGGACCTTGCCTAGTACGGCGGCGCGGATCTCCCGCATCGTCCCCTACGCTCCTCGGAGTATAGGACCTCACATCATCATCACCCGGCCATCGTAGCTCACTAGTAGAGACTGCTTGGACTTCAGAACCACATTCCACTATGGAGCTATGTTTCGAATCCTTGGCAGGTCCCTTTTTTACGTTTTAGACGTCCGTTTCGTATTTCTCGTCGTTTGTAAGTGGGACCTCATTTTGTCACATGACAAGTGGAAGATAACGAACATTTTATAAAGAAAGTGATACAGATTCACGATTCTAGCTTCACTCGAGAACGTATTTTCAACCACCTTAACAGCCATGACGACAAAAATGAGAAAATGAATGTCAGGACTGACGGTCACGAAGTAGATGACATTAAGGAATTCTGTTACCCAGGTAGCAAAATAACCAGTGACGGGCGGCGCGAGGAGGACATCAAAAGTAGACTAGCTCTGACAAAAGGGGCATTCCTGGCCTTAGTTTGAGGAAGGAATTTCTGAGGATGTACGCTTCGAGCGTAGCATTGCATGGTAGTGTAACATGGGCCTTCAGAAAATTGGAACAGAAGAGAATCGAAACATTTGAAATGAGGTGTTACAGACGAATGTTGAAAATTGGGTGGACTGATAAGGTGGGGAATGAGGAGGTTCTGCACAGAATCGGACAAGAAAGCGGTATGTGGAAAATACTGACAAAGATAAGGGACAGGATGATAGGACATCTGCTAAGACATCAGGGAATGACTTCCATGGTTGGTTGGTTGGTTGGTTTGGGGAAGGAGACCAGACAGCGTGGTCATCGGTCTCATCGGATTAGGGAAGGATGGGGAAGGAAGTCGGCCGTGCCCTTTCAGAGGAACCATCCCGGCATTTGCCTGGAGTGATTTAGGGAAATCACGGAAAACCTAAATCAGGATGGCCGGACCCGGGATTGAACCGTCGTCCTTCCGAATGCGAGTCCAGTGTCTAACCACTGCGCCACCTCGCTCGGTAGACTTCCATGGTACTAGAGGGAGCTGTAGGGGGCAAAAACTGTCGAGGAAGACACAGTAACACATCCGCCGGCCGTTGTGGGCGAGCGGTTCTAGGCCCTTCAGTCTGGAACCGCGTGACCGCTACGGTCGCAGGTTCGAATCCTGCCGCGGGCATGGATGTGTGTGATGCCCTTAGGTTAGTTAGGTTTAAGTAGTTCTAAGTTCCAGGGGACTGATGACCTCCGATGTTAAGTCCCATAGTGCTCGGAGCCATTTGGAATACATCCAGCACATAACTGAGAACGTAGGTTGCAAGTGCTACACAAGGATGAAGAGGTTGGCGCAGAAGAGGAATTCTTGGCGAGGCGCATCACACCAGTCAGAAGACCGATGACGTAAAAAAAAAAAAAAAAAGTCTGCCATTATTGGTAGGAGCACAAACCACGGCACCGCACACAGCACGGTTTAGCATAAACCTGATGGCTGGAATCGTAGGAGGTGCGCTTTTGGACCCTCATCTGTTGCCGGACAAACTGAATTCACCGCTGTATGGTACGTTTCTTTGCAATACTTTGCCTGAAGCAGTGGATAACTTTCCACTTGGTATGCGGGGACAGCTATGGTTTCAGCATGATGGAGCACCGCCACATTTTGTGATCAACGTGCGTAGATATTTAAATGAAGCGTTTCCTCGGAAATGGATTGGTCGTGGAGGTCGAGTGTTCTGGCCTCCACGTTCCGCTAAACTTAATAGTATTGTTTGCGGGAACGCTTAATCGAAGAAGTTTATAGTACTTCTCCCATGAATGAACTCGGTTTAATGTCCAGTGTGCATGCCGGTGAGGTAAATATGGATGCAGGGGTGTTTCGTAGGGTCCAGTAAAGTATCAGTTAAGTATGAGGCAGCGAGTGGCGAACTGTTTGCAAGTGCAAGTTCGTCGCTTTGAACATCTTCTGTAAAGTAAAAGTTGTACATAGGTGTAAATACTGGCTCTGTGAATATAAGCCTGGACTCGAAACGTACAAAATGAAATTATTGTGTGTAGCGTAATCTCCAATCTAGTGAAGCCTGCCTATTGGGTCTTTTGCACCTCATTACTGCATCCACCATTACTTTCAGTTTGGATGAAACAAAGCGATCGTTACGTCTATAAGAAGTCCATGTTAAGAGTTAACGTTTAAATGAAGCTAACAGTATCAGGAGTAAATACACAGGATACCCCGCTGTGGAGGTGTAAATTCGACACAGTTCGATGCTTTAACAGAAAGAAAAGAGTTTGGCGCGAACATGATTCGAACATCTGTGAGTCTGCCATCAATAGAGCATTCTACGTCCTTTCTTGAATAAATATTGTTGCTCCAGTAGGTGGATAAAGAAATTCGAGTTGCAGAGTAGGCTTCCACGGTCGGTGTTTACTTCAGTTAAAAAAATTCTGGGTTGAACGGCCGTTGTCGATATCAGGACGAATCATCCTAAACCTGTACGGCAGATACTGCGGATATGGAGAGTGCTATTGATATGCAAAGAATGGAAACTTTTCAGAATGCGATATCTCGTCAACGGCTCCCACTAGATTCCAGCAGTAACCATCAATGACATTCTAATTTAACCTATTTTTGTGAGTCTCATTAGACATTGTTTCCTTTAAAAATTTTATGTTTGTACAGGAAATACACTTTCTCAGTATTATTACAATCTGTTTATTGGCTAACGATAAGAGCCCCTGACTACCAATACATTCTGTGAAAATCGCACATCACTAAAAATTTCCATTTCCGCAGTACTTGTGATGCAAGTTTTAGGTGATTCACCCTTCGTCTCCTATCGCGAAAGACATCCTCGGAGGTAAACTGCATGAAGTGCTCAAGCCCCCCTCCCCCCCCCCCCCCTCTACCCATCCAATTCACAGACCTGCATCCAGGACACAACTAATCGGCTTGTGACAGCAAATGCTTCATTTCGTCATTCAGTTGGCGCAAGATCGGTATCCATATGTTATTTAACGTAATTATATCTTTTTTTATTAAAACTATTATGGTGCTTGGTAATCTTTGCAGCTCCTCTCTACATGTGTATGTTATTACGCTGTCTTTACTGAGACGACAGTCTCACATAATTTTATTTCATTGTTTCCCCCTCAGAATGCGGCTTGTGTTACGTAGATATATCACGTTGCCACAGGTGCCCGAAGATATTTCCGTTAGTTGAAGGGCATCCGACAGTGAACAGTTTTATACGAGGGTGAATCAAATGAAAAACTTAAATATTATTTTTAACATTATTTATTGTGCAGAAGTGGTAAAAAGCTGTATCACTTTTCAACATAATCTCCCCCACGCTCAATGTAAGTCCTCCAGCGCTTACAAAGTGCATAAATTCCTTTAGAAAAAAAATTCTTTTGGTAGTCCGCGCAACCACTCGTGCACCGCATGGCGTACCTCTTCATCAGAACGGAACTTCTTTCCTCCAATTGCGTCTTTGAGTGGTCCAAACATATGGAAATCACTAGGGGCACCGAGCGAGGTGGCGCAGTGGTTAGACACTGGACTCGCATTCGGGAGGACGACGGTTCAATCCCGCGTCCGGCCATCCTGATTTAGGTTTTCCGTGATTTCCCTAAATCACTCCAGGCAAATGCCGGGATGGTTCCTCTGAAAGGGCACGGCCGACTTCCTTCCCTAATCCGATGAGACCGATGACCACGCTGTCTGGTCTCCTTCCCCAAACCAACCAACCAACCACTAGGGGCAAGGTCTGGTGAGTATGGTGGATGAGGAAGACACTCAAAATGCAGGACTGTGATTGTTGCAACTGTTGTACGGGCAGTGTGGGCCTTGCATTGTCATGTTGCAAAAGGACACCTGCTGACAGCTATCCACGTCGCTTTGATTTGATTGCAGGCCGCAGATGATTTTTTTAGGAGATCTGTGTATGATGCACTGGTGACAGTGGTCCCTCTAGGCATGTAATGCTCCAAAATGACGCCTTTTTCGTCCCAAAAGAGAGTCAGCATAACCTTCCCTGCTGATGGTTCTGTTCGAAACTTCTTTGCTATTGGTGATGAGGAATGGCGCCAATCTTTGCTAGCTCTTTTCTTTTCTGGTTGGTGCTAGTGAACCCAGGTCTCGCCCCCAGTAACGATTCTTGCAAGGAAGCCATCACCTTCTCGTTCAAAGCGCCGAAGAACTTCTTCACAAGCATCAACACGTCGTTGTCTCATTTCAGGAGTCAGCTGCCGTGGCACCCATCTTGCAGACACTTTGTGAAACTGGAGCACATCCTGTACAATGTGGTGTGCTGATCCATGACTAATCTGTAAACATGATGCAAAGTCATTCAGTGTCACTCATTGGTTTTTTCACTATGGCTTCAACTGCTGCAATGTTCTGTGGCGTCATAACTCGTTGTGACTGACATGGACGAGGAGCACCTTCCACTGATGTCACACCATTTGCGAACTTCCTACTCCATTTGTAGACTTGCTGCTGTGACAAACATGCATCACCGTACTGAACCTTCATTCGTCGGCGAATTTCAATATGTTTCACACCTTCACTACACAAAAACCGAATAATAGAACGCTGTTATTCCCTGATGCAAGTAGCAAGTGGGGAGGCCATCTTTATACTGGTAATGCGACGGTATGTGAGCATCTGCACTATGCTGCTACCTACAGGCCATTCTGCACGCTGTTTGTAGCACGCTTACCAATTTACAGGATAACGAAGCGAAATTTCGATTTGTTATTACAAATTTAAGGTTTTCATTTGACTCACCCTCGTACTTGGAATAGAGCCTCTGAGCCCGGAAGTTTTAACCAAAGTTGTAGTCATTACACACAAAAAAATAATCATCCCTTGCGTACCATGTATTACGAAAGAAACTTCCTGGCAGATTGAAACTGTGTGCCGGACCGAGACTCGAACTTGGGACCTTTGCCTTTCGCGGGCAAGTGCTCTACCAACTGAGCTACCCATGCACGACTCACACCCCGTCCTCACAGCCTTACTTCTACCAGTACCACGTCTCCTACCTTCCAAACTTCACAGAAGCTCTCCTGCGAACCCTGCAGAACTAGTTCTCCTGAAAGAAAGCATGTTGCGGAGACATGGCTTAGCCACAGCCTGGGGGATGTTTCCAGAATGAGATTGCAGCGGAGTGTGGGCTGATATGAAACTTCCTGGCAGATTAAAACTGTGTGCCGGACCGAGACTCGAACTGGGGACCTTTGCCTTTCCCGGGCAATTGCTCTACAAACTGAGCTACACATGCACGACTCACACCCCGTCCTCACAGCTTTACTTCTGCCAGTACTTCGTCTCCTACCTTCCAAACTTCACAGAAGCTCTCCTGCGAACCTTGCAGAACTAGCACTCCTGAAAGAAAGGGTATTGCGGAGACATGGTTTATCCACAGCCTGGGGGATGTTTCCAGAATGAGATTTTCACTCTGCACTGGAGTGTGCGCTGATATGAAACTTCCTGGCAGATTAAAACAGTGTGCAGGACCGAGACTCGAACAGGTCCCGAGTTCGAGTCTCGGTCCGGCACACAGTTTTAATCTGCCAGAAAGTTTCATATCAGCGAACACTCCGCTGCAGAGTGAAAATCTCATTCTATTACGAAAGACCTCGTTTCGGTGTCTCACACCGTATATGAAATGTTGGGGGCGTCCACTTTACATGTGGCTCTGTGGATGCTGCTTTTTCAATCAGTTAAGGAACGGCTCACACACACACAGAGTGAGAGTTTTTCTTTCCAGTCATGAAGTGGGACCATTTCCTCATTTCTCACCGAGTACGGCACAAAAAGAAAATAACGAAGAGCCTATCGAAAGCGCAATCCGCTATTTACTCTTTCGTCGGCCGCATTCTAGACTTACGTTATCGGCCTTTGACATATTTACGCGAGGTGGCTTAACTCGAATAGGCTATCGCCGGCGCCGGAGGCCACGTAATCTCATTTCGCCGCCTCGCGCGGACAGGCGGGCAGGAAAGCGAGAGTGGGGCTGGGCTGGCCTGCCCGTGGTGTGCCGATGCCCCAGCTGGGATTTATGTGTCGGCAGATGCGAGATAGCAGCGTGCGGGAAAGCGGGCGCCCACTATATAGCCGGTAGGGCACGTCGCGGCCCATTGCCCATCACCCGCGTAGCCCTTCCCAGGGAGCCGCGTCTTCCTGCAGCGCGGCCTCCAGCCTCCCAGGAAACGCCGCTGTTTCGTTGGTAGTACTGCACTCTTCACACATCAGTCTTTCAAGACACCTTGGTACTGAAAGTCTGCCACTCTTCTTGAAACTGAATCTGTGCGTTCAGGTAATGAACTTGGTTTCTGCTCTGGAATATACCTCCATACGTGTCCTATTAATAACACACTTTGACTATATACACTACTGGCCATTAAAATTGCTACACGACGAAGATGACGTGCTCCAGACGCGAAATTTAACCGACAGGAAGATGATGCTTTGATATGCAAATGATTTTCTTCTCAGAGCATTCACACAAGGTTGGCGCCGGTGGCGACACCTACAACGTGCTGACATGAGGAAAGTTTCCAACCGATTTGTCATACACAAACAGCAGTCGACCGGCGTTGCCTGGTGAAACGTTGTTGTGATGCCTCGTGTAAGGAGGAGAAATGCATACCATCACGTTTTCGACTTTCATAAACGTCGGATTGTAGCCTATCACGATTGCGGTTTAACGTATCGCGACATTGCTGCTCGCATTGGGCGAGATCCAATGACTGGTAGCAGAATATGGAATCGGTGGGTTCAGGAGGGTAATACGGAACGCCGTGCTGGATCCCAACGGCCTCGTATCACTAGCATTCGAGATGACAGGCATCTCATCCGCACGGCTGTAACGGATCGTGCAGCCACGTCTCGATCCCTGAGTCAACAGATGGGGACGTTTGCAAGACAACAACCATCTGTACGAACAGTTCGACGGCGTTTGCAGCAACACGGACCATCAGCTCGGAGACCGTGACTGCGGTTACTCTTGACGCTGCATCACAGATAGGAGCGCCTGCGATGGTGTACTCAACGACGAACCTGGGTGCACGAATGGCAAAACGTCATTTCCGGATGAATCCAGCTTCTGTTTACAGCATCATGGTCGTCACATCTGTGTTTGGCGACATCGCGATGAACGCACATTGGAAGCGTGTATTAGTCATCGCCATACTGGCGTATCACCCGGTGTGATGGTGTGGGGTGCCATTGGTTACACGTCTCGGTCACCTCTTGTTCGCATTGACGGCACTATGAACACTATATTTCCGATGTGTTACGACCTGTGGCTCTACCCCTCGTTAGATCCCTGAGAAACCCTACATTTCAGCAGGATAATGCACGACCTCATGTTGCAGGTCCTTTACGGGCCTTTCTGGATACAGGAAATGTTCGACTGCTGCCCTGGCCAGCGCATTCTCCAGATCTCTCACCAATTGAAAACGTCTGGTCAATGGTGGCCGAGCAACTGGCTCGTGACAATACGCCAGTCACTACTCTTGATGAACTGTGGCGTCGTGTCGAAGCTACATGGGAAGCTGCACCTTACACGCCATCCAACCTATGTTTGACTAAATGCCCAGGCGTATCAGGGCCGTTATTACGGCCAGAGGTGGTTGTTCTGGGTACAGATTTCTCAGGATCTATGCACCCAAACTGCGTGAAAATGTAATCACATGTCAGTTCTAGTATAATATATTTGTCCAATGAATACTCGTTTATCATCTGCATTTCTTCTTGGTGTAGCAATTTTAATGGCCAGTAGTGTATTTAGGTTGAGTAGTATCTTCAAGTGAATGTGCTAAGAGCAGACCGTTAATGCTTATTTTGTCCTGGACAGGAGGGCAGGTGTGAACGTGTGGATGCAAAACGATTAGCCTATGCTGAGAGGCGCAGTCCACTTAGTGTTGCAGTTGCGACTGTGCAAAAAAAAAAAAATATCTATGCAGGGAAAAAAATAATCATATTCTGATATGTGTACATGTTAATGTACGACATATCAAAACGTTGTTATTGTTGTGGTCTTCAGTCCTGAGACTGGTTTGATGCAGCTCTCCATGCTACTCTATCCTGTGCAAGCTTCTTCATCTCCCAGTACCTACTGCAGCCTACATCCTTCTGAATCTGCTTAGTATATTCATCTCTTGGTCTCCCTCTACGATTTTTACCCTCCACGCTGCCCTCCAATACTAAATTGGTGATCCCTTGATGCCTCAAAACATGTCCTACAAACCGATCCCTTCTTCTAGTCAAGTTGTGCCACAATCTCCTCTTCTCCCCAATTCTATTCAATACCTCCTCATTAGTTATGTGATCTACCCATCTAATCTTCAGTATTCTTCTGTAGCACCACATTTCGAAAGCTTCTATTCTCTTCTTGTCTAAACTATTTATCGTCCACGTTTCACTTCCATACATGGCTACACTCCATACAAATACTTTCAGAAACGACCTCCTGACATTTAAATCTATACTCGCTGTTAACAAATTTTTCTTCTTCAGAAACACTTTCCTTGCCATTGCCAGTCTACATTTTATATCCTCTCTACTTCGACCATCATCAGTTATTTTGCTCCCCAAATAGCAAAACTCCTTTACTACTTTAAGTGTCACATTTCCTAATCTAATTCCCTCAGCATCACCCGACTTAATTCGACTACATTCCATTATCCTAGTTTTGCTTTTGTTGATGTTCATCTTATACCCTCCTTTCAAGACACTGTCCATTCCGTTCAACTGCTCTTCCAAGTCCTTTGCTGTCTCTGATAGAATTACAATGTCATCGGCGAACCTCAAAGTTTTTATTTCTTCTCCATTGATTTTAATTCCTACTCCATACTTTTCTTTTGTTTCCTTTATTGCTTGCTCAATATACAGATTGAGTAACATCGGGGATAGGCTACAACCCTGTCTCACTCCCTTCCCAACCACTGCTTCCCTTTCATACCCCTCGACTCTTATAACTGCCATCTGCTTTCTGTACAAATTGTAAATAGCCTTTCGCTCCCTGTATTTTACCCCTGCCACCTTCAGAATTTGAAAGAGAGTATTCCAACCAACATTGTCAAAAGCTTTCTCTAAGTCTGCAAATGCTAGAAACGTAGTTTTGCCTTTCCTTAATCTTTCTTCTAAGGTAAGTCGTAGGGTCAGTATTCCCTCACGTGTTCCAACATTTCTACGGAATCGAAACTGATCTTCCC
Organism: Schistocerca piceifrons; assembly: GCF_021461385.2. Lineage (NCBI taxonomy): Eukaryota > Metazoa > Arthropoda > Insecta > Orthoptera > Acrididae > Schistocerca > Schistocerca piceifrons. The sequence continues at coordinate 1,086,504,264 of NC_060138.1, read as the reverse complement.
CGAGGTCGGCTTCTATCAGTTTTTCCATTCGTCTGTAAAGAACTCGCGTTAGTATTTTGCAGCTGTGACTTATTAAACTGATAGTTCGGTAATTTTCACATCTGTCAACACCTGCTTTCTTTGGGATTGGAATTATTATATTCTTCTTGAAGTCTGAGGGTATTTCGCCTGTCTCCTACATCTTGCTCACCAGATGGTAGAGTTTTGTCAGGACTGGCTCTCCCAAGGCTGTCAGTAGTTCTAATGGAATGTTGTCTACTCCGGGGCCTTGTTTCGACTCAGGTCTTTCAGTGCTCTGTCAAACTCTTCACGCAGTATCGTATCTCACATTTCATCTTCATCTACATCCTCTTCCATTTCCATAATATTGTCCTCAAATACCTCGCCCTTGTATAAGACCTTCTATATACTCCTTCCACATTTCTGCTTTCCCTTCTTTGCTTAGAACTTGGTTTCCATCTGAGCTCTTGATATTCATACAAGTCGTTCTCTTTTCTCCAAAGGTCTCTTTAATTTTCCTATACGCAGTATCTAATGGTTCAAATGGCTCTGAGCACTATGGGACTCAACTGCTGTGGTCATAAGTCCCCTAGAACTTAGAACTACTTAAACCTAACTAACCTAAGGACATCACACACATCCATGCCCGAGGCAGGATTCGAACCTGCCACCGTAGCGTTCGTGCGGTTCCAGACTGTAGCGCCTTTGACCGCTCGGCCACTCCCGCCGGCTACGCAGTATCTATCTTACCCCTAGTGAGATAAGTCTCTACATCCTTACATTTGTCCTCTAGCCATCCCTGCTTAGCCATTTTGCACTTCCTGTCAATCTCATTTTTGAGACGTTTGTATTCCTTTTTGCCTGCTTCATTTACTGCATTTTTATATTTTCTCCTTTCATCAATTAAATTCAATATATCTTCTGTTATCCAAGGATTTCTACTAGCCCTCGTCTTTTAGCTACTTGTTCCTCTGCTGCCTTTACTACTTCATCCCTCAAAGCTACCCATTCTTCTTCTACTTTATTTCTTTCCCCCATTCCTGTCAACTGTTCCCTTATGCTGTCCCTGAAACTCTGTACAACCTCTGGTTTAGTCAGTTTATCCAGGTCCCATCTCCTTAAATTCCCACCTTTTTGCAGTTTCTTCAGTTTTAATCTACAGTTCATAACCAATAGATTGTGGTCAGAGTCCACATCTGCCCCTGGAAATGTCTTACAATTTAAAACCTGGTTCTTACCATTATATAATCTATCTCATACCTTTTAGTATCTCCAGGGTTCTTCCATGTATACAACCTTCTTTCATGATTCTTAAACCAAGTGTTAGCTATTATTAAGTTATGCTCTGCGTAAAATTCTAACAGACGGCTTCCTCTTTCATTTCTTAGCCCCAATCCATATTCACCTACTATGTTTCCTTCTCTCCCTTTTCCTACGCTTGAATTCGAGTCACCCATGACTATTAAATTTTCGTCTCCCTTCACTATTTGAATAATTTCTTTTATCTCCTCATACATTTCATCAATTTCTTCGTCATCTGCAGAGCTAGTTGGCATTTAAGCTTGTACTACTGTAGTAGGCGTGGGCTTCGTGTCTATCTTGGCCACAATAATGCGTTCACTATGCTGTTTGTAGTAGCTTACCCGTACTCCTATTTTTTTATTCATTATTAAACCTACTCCTGCATTACCCCTATTTGATTTTCTATTTATAACCCTGTATTCACCTGACCAAAAGTCTTGTTCCTCCAGCCACCGAACTTCTCTAATTCCCACTATATCTAACTTTAACCTATCCATTTCCCTTTTTAAATTTTCTAGCCTACCTACCCGATTAAGGGATCTGACATTGCACACTCCGATCCGTAGAACGCCAGTTTTCTTTCTCCTCATAACAACGTCCTCCTGAGTAGTCCCCGCCCGGAGATCCGAATGGGGGACTATTTTACCTCCGGAGTATTTTACCCAAGAGGACGCCATCATCATTTAATCATACAGTAAAGCTGCATGTCCTCGGGAAAAATTACGGCTGTAGTTTCCCCTTGCTTTCAGCCTTTCGCAGTACCAGAACAGCAAGGCTATTTTGGTTAGTGTCAGTCAATCATCCAGACTGTTTCCCCTGCAACTACTGAAAAGGCTGCTGCCCCTCTTCAGGAACCACACGTTTGTCTGGCCTCTCAACAGATACCCCTCCGTTGTGGTTGCACCTACGGTACGGCCATCTGTATGGCTGAGGCACGCAAGCCTCCCCACCAACGCCAAGGTCCGTGGTTCATCAAAATACGTGCACTTATACCCAATATACCCTGTACAATGAAGTTATGGAGATGGCAAAACTTTTGCAAAGTGAAACGGAAAAGTGGCCAGGGGGATTGGTTGGGGAGGTAGGGGGGGTAAGGGGAGTGCTCGGATGTACCGCAGCTGAAATATAAATTAGAACGTCGACTGCAGACATCGTACACTTTACTGCTGTATCTGCAATAAGATGAGCCTCCCACTCGTGCTAGACAAATATCTTTGTCATTTGTGACCCATACTGCCTGTGAACCAATAAATTTCGAATATGTGATTGAAATGGCAATTTACGATGATGTGGTAACAGGAGTGATACTTCTCCCCCATGGCTGCAGCTACTTTAAGGCATGTGCACTGTCCTGACGATGGACAGGTGGGCAGAATATACTACTTTAGAGGCGATACAATATAACTTTCGGTGCATTTACAGAAAGCATTACACAACATCTTGATGAGATTTGGTTTTCATCATAATATTTGGAGCGTCATATCTGAAAAATGTCTCCAGACAGTGCAAGGAACTGCTGCTACTATGATTTACAAGGATTCTCAACGTAAATAAACATCTCAGATAAATTTCACCGGCCGTTCTTCAGTATATTTCTTCAAGCGCCCAGGGGCGTTGTCACTCGCCTTGTAAATCTCTCAGCTCTGCGATGCGCCGACAGGTGATGTTTACCTGTCGGGAAGTGACTTCTGTACACCGTAGTGAAAAGGTGGCTTTTAGATATTATGGTCACTTGTCCGTTGGTGTTACTGTTGTCCAGTGGAGAGTGGCTTGTTACAGCATAGGGCTCTATCCGTTGTTGTTATTTCGTTTTTGTCGGCAGCCTCTGTCGTCGACACAATACTACCTACAGCAACTGAATCTGGCAGTATCGTGTTTTCCCGAAACGAGGTACTCACGATAGAATGCTGAAACAGTGGCACGTGGAACACCCGACGTCGAAGATTCCCATGCCTCGCATAATCTGCCTATATTAATACAGGGCGACTTCCCCATTCGACGTTCGGGCTGCCACTCCAATAATGAGTACAGCATTTGACCACACCTCGGGCTCCTCATAGCTACTACATTGGTAGTTATGACAAGTGCGCTTTTCCTCTAACACAGCACTAATCCTGTTGCTCATGAAACAAAAAACCAAAATAGAGAGTAATTACAAAGTCCATTAAATATTTAAAAATTCAATACTGATAAATATCCAAGAACAATTTAACAGCTGATCACTGTTTCTGACAAACTTCCAAACTGTTGTTTTTTCCATAATTTTCTGTGTATTACCCACATCTAAATGATAGTCCAACTCTGCCCATACCTGACAGAAACATAAGGAGCCGCTAAGAACTACTGCTACGATACGATGTGTCAAGTCTTCTACGTCCTGTGATGGAGGTGGAACATAAACGCTGTTCTCGACGTAATCCCATAAGAAAAAATTGCAAGGCGTTGTATCTGGTGACAGTGGTGATCACTCACGCCAGGTCAGCAGATGCAACACAGCCTGTAGAGGGAGTGACAAAGTTTCATAGAGATAGTCTGGCAGATAAATGTGGAAATGTGGAAGAGCGCCATGTGGCTGTAAGATGAAATACCCGGTATATACACTCCTGGAAATGGAAAAAAGAACACATTGACACCGGTGTGTCAGACCCACCATACTTGCTCCGGACACTGCGAGAGGGCTGTACAAGCAATGATCACACGCACGGCACAGCGGACACACCAGGAACCGCGGTGTTGGCCGTCGAATGGCGCTAGCTGCGCAGCATTTGTGCACCGCCGCCGTCAGTGTCAGCCAGTTTGCCGTGGCATACGGAGCTCCATCGCAGTCTTTAACACTGGTAGCATGCCGCGACAGCGTGGACGTGAACCGTATGTGCAGTTGACGGACTTTGAGCGAGGGCGTATAGTGGGCATGCGGGAGGCCGGGTGGACGTACCGCCGAATTGCTCAACACGTGGGGCGTGAGGTCTCCACAGTACATCGATGTTGTCGCCAGTGGTCGGCGGAAGGTGCACGTGCCCGTCGACCTGGGACCGGACCGCAGCGACGCACGGATGCACGCCAAGACCGTAGGATCCTACGCAGTGCCGTAGGGGACCGCACCGCCACTTCCCAGCAAATTAGGGACACTGTTGCTCCTGGGGTATCGGCGAGGACCATTCGCAACCGTCTCCATGAAGCTGGGCTACGGTCCCACACACCGTTAGGCCGTCTTCCGCTCACGCCCCAACATCGTGCAGCCCTCCTCCAGTGATGTCGCGACAGGCGTGAATGGAGGGACGAATGGAGACGTGTCGTCTTCAGCGATGAGAGTCGCTTCTGCCTTGGTGCCAATGATGGTCGTATGCGTGTTTGGCGCCGTGCAGGTGAGCGCCACAATCAGGACTGCATACGACCGAGGCACACAGGGCCAACACCCGGCATCATGGTGTGGGGAGCGATCTCCTACACTGGCCGTACACCACTGGTGATCGTCGAGGGGACACTGAATAGTGCACGGTACATCCAAACCGTCATCGAACCCATCATTCTACCATTCCTAGACCGGCAAGGAAACTTGCTGTTCCAACAGGACAATGCACGTCCGCATGTATCCCGTGCCACCCAACGTGCTCTAGAAGGTGTAAGTCAACTACCCTGGCCAGCAAGATCTCCGGATCTGTCCCCCATTGAGCATGTTTGGGACTGGATGAAGCGTCGTCTCACGCGGTCTGCACGTCCAGCACGAACGCTGGTCCAACTGAGGCGCCAGGTGGAAATGGCATGGCAAGCCGTTCCACAGGACTACATCCAGCATCTCTACGATCGTCTCCATGGGAGAATAGCAGCCTGCATTGCTGCGAAAGGTGGATATACACTGTGCTAGTGCCGACATTGTGCATGCTCTGTTGCCTGTGTCTATGTGCCTGTAGTTCTGTCAGTGTGATCATGTGATGTATCTGACCCCAGGAATGTGTCAATAAAGTTTCCCCTTCCTGGGACAATGAATTCACGGTGTTCTTATTTCAATTTCCAGGAGTGTATTTCAAGTTTTGGCATGAGCGACAGTTGCGACATGCTAACAAGGGAACCTCCCCATCGCACCCCCCTCAGATTTAGTTATAAATTGACACAGTGGATAGGCCTTGAAAAACTGAATACAGATCAGTCGAGAAAACAGGAAGAAGTTGTGTGGAACTATGAAAAAATAAGCAAAATATACAAACTCAGTAGTCCATGTGCAAGATAAGCAACATAAAGGACAATGTTAGCTGATGAGCGCCGTGGTCTCGTGGTTAGAGTGAGCAACTGCATCTTACTTTCTTTATTTTCGCAAAGTTACGATCTGTCCGTTCATTCATTGACGTCTCTGTTCACTGTAATAAGTTTAGTGTCTGTGTTTTGCGACCGCACCGCAAAACCGTGAGATTAGTAGACGAAAGGACGTGCCTCTCCAATAGGAACCGAAAACATTTGATCGCAAGGTCATAGGTCAACCGATTCCTCCACAGGAAAACACGTCTGATATATTCTTTACGACACTGGTGACGGCATGTGCGTCATATGACAGGAATATGTTGTCGACCCACCTAACTTGCACACTTGGCGAATGGGTAAAAAGATTATTCTACCTTGCCCGATTTAGGTTTTCTTGTGGATGTGATAATCACTCCAAAAAAAGTGATGCAAACATAAGAGTTTGTCACATAAACTGCATCAAATGAATGCAACAGTTTCAGAGTCGCACAGTTTTCCCTGTGCTCTGTCAAAACATATGTTTGTTACGTTTTCAAATGTTTCCGTGCGTAGACCGTCAAATTCTGTATATGTCCAAGCAAATCTGAACATGTCCTGGAATTTTGGAGAGCGAAGTTGATTATGTGTGAGTACCTGAACTTTGATAATTATCTGAAAATAAAAAATTAAAATTTTCACCCGAGAGAAGATTTGAACCAAGGGCCTGTCGTTCCACTGCTGCTCACGCTAACCACGGGACCACAGCGCTCGTAAGGTAACACACTCCTTGATGTTGCCTACCTTGCGCATGGACTACTCAGTTTGTATATTTTGCTTATTTTTTTCATAGTTCCACACAACTTCTTCCTGTTTTCTCGATTGATCTGAGTTCAGTTTTTCAAGGCCTATCCCTGTGCCAACTTATAACTAAATCTGAGGGGGGTGCGATGGGGAGGTTCCCTTGTAGGATTGGTGATTGCACTGACTTCTCAGCGCAGATGGAGGACACCGTATAGAACACGGTAACTTTGTCGGAAAACCGGACGTGTTTAATGAGTTGCATTCTCTACCACCCACCTAGCTGGCGTGTGTTGTCTCGGCCGGTCTTTCCCGAAAGACGGAAAGTAGCTTCGTCACCGAAGCATAATTTTCTTGCGAAGTCGACATTTTCATGATTGTTCTGCATATAAATGCAGAAATGCACCTGGCGCTATTTGTCGTTCTGGCTTGTGGCTTATGAGTGTTGCAATATATACAGCCTCAAACCTATTCGCTTGAGAAGGATTTTTCACAATGTTGGCCGAAGGATGTTCAGTTCAGTTCAGCACTACCTCGGTAGGCAGACTTCGTCAGATTTCGCAACATCACGTCACTGACTCGGTCCGCTGTCTGTTCGGACACGCCCGGTCGGTCCGAACGGTTTGCATCGCACAAACAACCATCCTTCTTTAATTTCTTCTACCACTTGACTATGCTGTTGTGAACTGGTGGTGTCTTGTGAAGTTAGCCACGGAAACCTCTTTAGCCGGCCGGTGTGACCGTGCGGTTCTAGTTGCTTCAATCTGGGACCGCGTGACAGCTACGGTCGCAGGTTCGAATCCTGCCTCGGGCATGGATGTGTGTGATGTCCTTAGGTTAGTTAGTTTTAAGTAGTTCTAAGTTCTAGGGGACTGATGACCACAGCAGTTAAGTCGCATAGTGCTTAGAGCCATTTGAACCGTTTTTGAAACCTCTTTGCGCTCTAACTGACTGGCAAAGGGCAGCTTTTAGCCACAAAATGTTTTCTGTCCATAGTTTGCTGCCAATTTCAGCAACTACCGTCGATGGTGCCTCTGAAGGCACTTTTCCGAACTAACTTACCGGCACCACGGTCAAAACAAACTTTGAGAATTTCATGCACATTATGATTTGTTATGTCACGTTGTGTTTAGCCATTTACCTGTACTGATTTTGTAAAATGTTCCATCGACTCTACAATTAATCTATGTACACTTTCTAACTTTTCTATATATTGCCTCTAAACTAACTAGACAGCGACTAGGGAGGGGTACTAATGGATGGGCTGTAAAGATCCCAAAACACACTATTGTCGAGTGCAAATGTACTTGCAGGTGAAGAGCACAATTACACCTGACCGAGTCGATTTATAGTGAGAAAAATTAGAAAGCATGAAAATTGTTCCGACAGCTCCGCCAGTATAAACAGTCTTGCGCAACGGACATTACAGTTCAGCGGTCAGCTTAAAGGCGCGAAGTTACGCGAGGCAGACACGTGAGGTGAAGTGTAATCTCTTCCGTGCCGTGTCCTAGCAGTGAGAGTAAATTGGAGCCCCGCTGTTTCGTCTATTCATCACACAGACTACAGGCGACGGTTGCGGCGGTCGCTCGCAGTCCGTCACGGGTCGCTGACCAGCGCCCCGACGAGGCTGAGGCGTCCAGGTGAGAGAGCAGCACGTCTCGTCTCGTTATGCAGGCCCGCACCCCCGTGGACGCACAACCTGTGCGTGTCGCTCTCCGTGCTACACTGCACTTATTCATTGGGTATCGTGAACTCGATAATAGTCTCAGCTATACACGCTATTGTTGGTGACTCTGTAAGTAGGCTGTTTAGGTTTTTATAGTGGTAACGCCACGTAGCGCTCTGTATGAAAATCACTGGCTGTGCTGTGTGCAGTCTGTGGCTGGTTGGCATTGTTGAAATATTCTCTATTGTAGTGGGCAGTTGGCTGTTAACAGCGCGTAGCGTTGCGCAGTTGGAGGTGAGCCGCCAGCAGTGGTGGATGTGGGGAGAGAGATGGCGGAGTTTTGAGAGCGGATGATCTGGACGTGTGTCCATCAGAGACAGTAAATTTGTAAGACTTGATGTCATGAACTGCTATATATATATATTATGACTTTTGAACACTATTAAGGTAAATACATTGTTTGTTCTCTATCAAAATATTTCATTTGCTAACTATGCCTATCGGTAGTTCGTGCCATCAGTAGTTTGAATCTTTTATTTAGCTGGCAGTAGTGGCGCTCGCTGTATTGCAGTAGTTCGAGTAAAGAAGATTTTTGTGAGGTAAGTGATTTGTGAAAGATATAGGTTAATGTTATTCAGGGCTATTCTTTTGTAGGGATTATTGAAAGTCAGATTGCGTTGCGCTAAAAATATTGTGTGTCAGCTTAGTGTTGATCAGAATAGGTAAAGAGCGAAATGTCTGAGTACGTTCAGTTTTGCTCACAAGGGAACTTCCCCATCGCACCCCCCTCAGATTTAGTTATCAGTTGGCACAGTGGATAGGCCTTGAAAAACTGAACACAGATCAGTCGAGAAAACAGGAAGAAGTTGTGTGGAACTACGAAAAAAATAAGCAAAATATACAAACTAGGTAGTCCAACAAGATAGGCAACATCAAGGATACAGTGAGCTCAGGAGCGCCGTGGTCCCGTTGTTGGCGTGAGCAGTTGCGGAACGAGAGGTCCTTGGTTCAAGTCTTCTCTCGAGTGAAAACTTTAATTTTTTATTTTCAGACAATTATTATCTGTCCGTTCGTCCGTCCGATGCGAGGTAACTGCGCCGTACTATGGGGACGCTGCACCTAAACAAAATCGCACGGTTTTGCGGTGCGGTCGCAAAACACAGACGCTAAACTTATTACAGTGAACAGAGACGTCAATGAACGAACGGATAGATCATAACTTTGCTACAATAAAGAAAGTAAACTTTTCACAGGAGGTAAGACTTGAACCAAGGACCTCCCGTTCTGCAGCTGCTCACGCTAACCACAGGACCACGGCGCTCCTGTGCTCACTGTATCCTTGATGTTAACTATCTTGCGCATGGACTACTCAGTTTGTATATTTTGCTTATTTTTTTCATAGTTCCACACAACTTCTTCCTGTTTTCTCGATTGATCTGTGTTCAGTTTTTCAAGGCCTATCCACTGTGCCAACATATAACTAAATCTGAGAGGGGTGCGATGGGGAGGTTCCCTTGTCAGCTGTTTGAAAATCAAATAATGTAAGAGGTTTATCAGCACAGTAATACATTAATTCTTCTAAGGGGACGTTACAACTCTCTTCACAATATATGTAGCCGTACGCCAGGAGGTCCTTTTCTAAAGTATTCGATGTTTGCTCTTTCCAGATCCGTGCATAGTTCCGCTTCACTAAACCCTTTTCAATGATAGGACGTATCTACATCGGACATATACAGGCAGTTTGTTTCAACTTGGAACTACTAAATATCGTGAAACACGCACTCGTATGCCCCGCTCCCCAGGCAACATTTTACAGGGTTATTACAAATGATTGAAGCGATTTCACAGCTCTACAATAACTTTATTATTTGAGATATTTTCACTATTCTTTGCACACACATACAAAAACTCAAAATGTTTTTTTAGGCATTCACAAATGTTCGATATGTGCCCCTTCAGTGATTCGGCAGACATCAAGCCGATAATCAAGTTCCTCCCACACTCGGCGCAGCATGTCCCCATCAATGAGTTCGAAAGCATCGTTGATGCGAGCTCGCAGTTCTGGCACGTTTCTTGGTAGAGGAGGTTTAAACACTGAATCTTTCACATAACCCCACAGAAAGAAATCGCATTGGGTTAAGTCGGGAGAGCGTGGAGGCCATGACATGAATTGCTGATCATGATCTCCACCACGACCGATCCATCGGTTTTCCAATCTCCTGTTTAAGAAATGCCGAACATCATGATGGAAGTGCGGTGGAGCACCATCCTGTTGAAAGATGAAGTCGGCGCTGTCGGTCTCCAGTTGTGGCATGAGCCAATTTTCCAGCATGTCCAGATACACGTGTCCTGTAATATTTTTTTCGCAGAAGAACTTTAAACCGTGAGATTGCACAAAACACGTTAACTTTTGGTGAATTGCGAATTTGCTGCACGAATGCGTGAGGATTCTCTACCGCCCAGATTCGCACATTGTGTCTGTTCACTTCACCATTAAGAAAAAATGTTGCTTCATCACTGAAAACAAGTTTCGCACTGAATGCATCCTCTTCCATGAGCTGTTGCAACCGCGGCGAAAATTCAAAGCGTATGACTTTGTCATCGGGTGTCAGGGCTTGTAGCAACTGTAAACGGTAAGGCTTCTGCTTTAGCCTTTTCCGTAAGATTTTCCAAACCGTCGGCTGTGGTACGTTTAGCTCCCTGCTGGCTTTATTCGTCGACTTCCGCGGGCTACGCGTGAAACTTGCCCGCACGCTTTCAACCGTTCCTTCGCTCACTGCAGGCCGACCCGTTGATTTCCCCTTACAGAGGCATCCAGAAGCTCTAAACTGCGCATACCATCGCCGAATGGAGTTAGCAGTTGGTGGATCTTTCTTGAACTTCGTCCTGAAGTGTCGTTGCACTGTTGTGACTGACTGATGTGAGTGCATTTCAAGCACGACATACGCTTTTCGGCTTTTGTCGCCATTTTGTCTCACTGCGCTCTCGAGCTCTCTGGCGGCAGAAACCTGAAGTGCGGCTTCAGCCGAACAAAACTTTATGAGTTTTCCTACGCATCTGTAGTGTGTCGTGACCATATGTCAATGAATGGAGCTACAGTGAATTTATGAAATCGCTTCAATCATTTGTAATAGCCCTGTATTTTCAAATGGAAGATACTCTTTTTATTCCAGCTTCGGCTTCTGCGCTAAAAAACACCTGGGGTTTAAATGAAAGTTTTTTTTTTTTTCATTTGTGGCAGACGGCTAAACCCTTCGCAACGATAGGACGTATCTACATCAGGCATATACAGGCAGTTTGTTTCAGCTTGGAACAACTAAATAACGTGAAAAACACACATCGTATGAGAAATTAATGTTTTCAAAGGGGTCATACGTCTGTGTTAAAAAATCCCACCTCATATCAGCCCACACCCCTTCCTAGGCAACAATTTATTTTTCGAATGGAAGATTCTCTTTTTATTCCAGCTTCGGCTTCTTCCCAAAAAACAACAGGCGTTTAACTGTAAGATTATTTTTTTTCCATTCGTGGTGGACGGAGCTGTAATCGCCACGAGAGTTACGGCGGTTGGGCGGATGAACACACCGAAATCTGTCACACTCATGGTGGGATTCGAGATGACTCACCAAAATCAAGCATCCTAATGGTATTGGGGTCGTATACGTAAGAAACGGGGGTCGCTAGGCTTTCAGCTACCTTTCTCTGCTGATTTTCACGGTGAACCAACTACCCACTACCCCCATTCATACGTTTTCTGGGTGTGAATGTATACCGGTATGGAGCTATTAATAAAAACTTCTTCTGCGAGAGTATTTGATTTCTTATTCGCTACCCTCTCAAAAACGATAGAAAGCCTCCTATTTACGTTATTCTACATGCGCATTTGGATGGTGGTAGTGTGTAGTTGAGACGCTTTGAAAGGCAGCCGAAGCTAGGTAGCTGAAAGAATAGCGACTTTCATTTCTTAATTATATGAATCCCCATACCATCATGATGCTTGATATTTGGTTGATTCAAGTTAAAACAAACCATGTATATGGGGTGTCCCTCCTTAGAGACGTCAGGTACATTTGGGGTAGCGTTTGTGCAGATATCTGCAATTTAGTTTTTGCGGTGTGTACCTAGTGTGATACCTAGAGTCACCTCAAGGAACTACTGTTCGTCACAGCTTTCATGCGATGCCCAGAGTCGACGGTAAGGATTGGTTTATTTTCCATTTCAAAAAATAATTTTTACAGAGGAACTCTACGTACCCATTCGGTACGGTGGTCCCAATTAGACAAGTGCGGTATTCGTAATATCCATATTTATCATCTGGGACAGTAAAGCATGAAGAATGTCCTCTAGCCCAGCAGTGACAGCACTACCCTGGCCCTTGCTGACTGCCACCTTCGTGCAGTAGCGCTGCTCAGTCGCTGCTGTAGTACTGGTTATTCTTCGCGTTTTGCTCTCCCTGTCAATACATGTCGATAACACGAATATCGCACTAGACTAACTGGGGACCGCTCTATTGAATAGGTGTGTAAAAATCCACTTTCAAAAATGATTTTGTTTGTAACTGGAAACGAACCAGGACTTTCCATCGACACTGGGAGTCGTATGAAAGATGTGAAGAGCAGTCGTGTTTTCGGCTGACTCAAGATACACATCGCGAAAGCTAAAATGCAAATGTCTGAAGAAACAATAAAGAAAATGTGCCTGACGACTCTTAAGATAGGTTGTCTACGGGGAGCAGTCAATATTCAGTGATATGACAGAAACGATCATTCGAAGCAAAAATGTCTAGTAAAACAGGGCTCTAAAATGCATATCGTAAGAGCTATGAGCACTACTTCATCTTCGATCCTGTGGGACAAATCTTTTTTACTACAAGCTCTTCGCCTTCCGTATTTTAGGGGAGGTAGTATGGAGCAAAACAAGAAAAAATGTCCAGTAAACATGAGCTTTAATGAACTCTTGTTCAGTAGAAGACATGTGTTTCACTGCAGCGAAGATGAACAAGTGCTCACAGTTCTTAAGGTAAGCATATGACAGTCCATATTTATTGGATATTTTTAATCTTTTTTGTGCGAGCCCATGTTTGCAGCTATTTTAGTTACGAATGATTATCCTGTTATATTCCTGAATATTGACCATCCCTACTGAGACACCCTTTACAATCCGAAATCCAATGTACAGTGTGTAGTGCCAGATAGATCGTGCAAATGTTATCGATTTTCTGTCCTATTCCATTGGCGTATTGAGGAACGAAAAAAATTGCTGTCTTTATACCTCTGTATATGCGTTGATCTCTCTAATCTTATTCTACCTGATACATATGATGGTGGCAGCATACTGGTCACGGAGTATTCGAATGCAGGTTCTGTGTCGAGAAAATTACGCCGTCTTTTTCTTTTTCCTATTTACGTTCCCGAAAATTTCGGCTACACTTTAATGTCGGTTACACCGTCCTGTTAACAGCGTGACACCGATTTCTTTTTGTCTGTCGTCGTGGCTACCTGATAATGACTCCGACCGGTGGAGCAGTAGATCTGGTCACAATAACGTACTGTATGCAATTTATTTACGGAGCCTTCGCACTTTTCCAAAAACTTTCCATTGAATCTTCTCCATTCAAATTCCCTAATAATGATTTGACGTGATCATCGCACGTCTCGTCGCTATTTTACTTCATATTGAGTATCCCTTAAATACGACACAAGTGCTCAAGTACTTCACCACCAATCTCGTAGTCGGATACGATGGATCTATTTCTCTATGGGACTGTCAGATGAACATACGTTAAGTTGGTACCACTAGCGATAATTTTAGAAAATAACCGTTGACACTGATTATTGGACAAGATGTAACCAGCGATGGACCTACCCTTAAAATACTACACACCTTTAATGGCAGAGTAGGTTCTTCAAACTGGCTCAATTGCTTTTCTATCCCTTACAAACTCTCCGTAGAGAACAAGGTGCAGCTTCCTATCGGTGTACGAAGAATGGAGGCTTCGGCTGGAGTAGGTGTGGTTTGATTGCCATTGTGACGTATCTTTTCCATGCCGACAGCGATGGTTAGTATTCCCTTAATGGTTAGTATTCTGTAAAGCAAACTAATCGAAAAATATGTATTTCTTTGAAACGGCTATTTTTGTGCCAATAGGAATAACCAGTTACATATATACAACGCATTCTCTAACAACGGAGGTGTAGAAGGTGCCACAGCCATGTATGACATACACCGAGACTAGCTGTCAGTTAACTGTAAACATCGGCCTCAGTGCAATTTGAACTGTGGAAGCGTATAGCCCAAGACAGATTCTGCCAAATAACGCCTGAAATGTGTTAATTTTCTCTGTTGACTTGTACCATCCACTTTTATGTGAAAATTGTACTATGGTGTTAACATGTATGCAATTGTATTCTAATTAGTTCCGGCATTACCTCTAGCATTGAAGATCGTTAGTCAGTGACCGAAATCTAGATCTTGCTACAATAAAAACAAATTGCGAATGATTGGTGTACCTTCTTTCACCACCTGACATGTTCAGTTATTATTGAAAACAATTTCGCAACTTTCACCTAAGCACAATTTTTAATATGGTACGTTTGTACGCCTCAAACACAGTGACAAGAAGTTTTTGATTTATTTCTTCCTATTTTTTTCCTTCTGTATTCCAGCGTAGCCTTATTAGAAAGTTTCCTCATATTTCCGTTTCTTCAGCTCCACAGGAGGTTGTACATACTGTCTGGCTTTATTATTAGGCAAGTGGTTTTTGTTTTTTTCGTTACGAGTGTACTTAAATTAGTTGCCTAAAAGTCTTTTATAACTTTTCTTCATGTCGCACAAATCTGTGACTATCTTATACCATATTGGACTTACAGCATGATAGCATGTCATTGTCTCACGCCTAACTGTCCAAGACGTCTCAGATATTTTACTTTGTTGTTTGATTTTCTAAAATCACATGCTATGGAATTTTTTTCTATTGTTGTAGAAATGCAGGGAAATAATACAGCCAAACCTTATGCCGGAATACAGCTCCCACTCGAATTTTATGAAGGAACCCACCGTGCTTTAAGTCTCCATATGATGGACCATCAGTAGCATATCATTTTGTCACTCCTTAAAACACTACATAAAAATCTGAAGTTCAGCTAAGTGCTGTTGTGCGCAGGATGGTCTTATCAAATTCTCATTGTAAAACTTTCTACAAGCGGAGGATTCAAAACTGGTACCTCAAAACTAGTAATTTGAGTGCTAAGCTGCACCACAGTGAGGTAGTAAAAGTTCCAAATTATTGAGATGAGCAGTTCAGTACCTGGCAAACACTTATTTTCCGAAGAGAACGCCAAATTGATATACGTAAATACTGGCTACAAACCACGCTTTTCACCACCTCAGCTCGCTCTCAAGGTTATTTACTTCAGCAGGAGGGAGAAATCCGCCACAGTGCAGAAAAATTATGGTCGCCTCAGTATATATGTCCACTGCAGCCAGTTTGTCACAGTGACTGTCCAGATGTCCCCACGTAACTAAGGGTTTCCGCGTTCCGGCTGCCGTCGGTAAGCGCTGGCAGCTAATCTCCGACACCTGGTCGAGGCACGTGCGCCGTGCGTGGGTGGCCGCCCGCCACGCGCGCCTCCTGGCACGGTCGCCAACGTCGCGTTGCGCCTCTGGCGGTCGCTTCCGGCAGCCCGGCGACACTCTCTACGACAGGCTGATGTCCTCAAGTACTTGCTCAGCACTACTGTCCTCTGGTATTTGTGCTCGGACAAAAAGTACATGGGAGGCAGAAAGACAGAGGGAGAGAGAGAGGGAGAGAGAGAGAGAGAGAGAGAGAGAGAGAGAGAGAGAGAGACAGAGAGAGAACGGGAGAGAACGAGAGAGAGATAGGGAGAGGGATTAAGTTTTAAAGCACACGTGACTGTGTTATGGAAGCAGCAGTAAGGCTAACAATGTTGACTTATTTAATTTTGGACCCACAGTCGCTATGAGCTTTTTAAAAATTAAAATTGTGATTCCACCAGAGCAGCAAGAAACTGAAGTGTGGAAATGGAAAACGTTTTAAGCGCCTGTTTTTTCTTTGCTTCTTTTTTAACGTGGGATTTCAGTGCTATTGCTTCCTTGGTACTCTGTTGCATGTCCAAAGGAGCTATGCATCCAGTTCAAAATAACACAGGACCGCCAATACCATATCGTAAGTACAAAGAGTAAGAAGATCCTACATTGCACTATACCACGTTGTGATATTAGAATAAAACATTTGCAAGTATAGATAATACCCTATGCTTGCAAATACACGGAGAACCATAAACCCACCGACAAACTTTTAGAAGTTCTTTATTTATAGCTTCTATTTTGGTACATGGTACCCACGGTCACCAGTGGCTAATTACAGAGTAATAATCTAATTACAATTTATTTGGTTGGTTACCACAATCAGAACAGTGAAGAAGCGTGCAATTTGCAATAACCAAAACGTACAGCACACAACACAGAGTTTAGCCACATCCGTTATGAACAGATGCAAGAGTACTGGATGTGACTGCCTTTGTTGCAGGAACAGCTCACCAAAGCGTCGTCGCGACATTCCATTGCATTCAGTAAATCCATATATGAATGACATATAGATCAACTCTTCATCAATATCCATAGTACTCCTATGTATTAGTGTTAACACATGACTAGCCGTTCTCGCTTCCCACGCCCGGGTTCCCGGGTTCGATTCCCGGCGGGGTCAGGGATTTTCTCTGCCTCGTGATGACTGGGTGTTGTGTGACGTCCTTAGGTTAGTTAGTTTAAGTAGTTCTAAGTTCTAGGGGACTGATGACCGTAGATGTTAAGTCCCGTAGTGCTCGGAGCCATTTTTGAACATGACTAACACTTTCAGGAAACAAAACTCTAGACAGAACCGAGCCGTGCTGAATGCAAACTTGAGGGCAACGAAGTAAGAGGCGCATTATTGTTGTCAACAGCAAGCAACATGAGCGAATGGAAACGAGACACAGAGCACATACATTCGTCATTTGCACTGTTGTGCAGTATTCTACGTATGATGCAGATACCAAGTTAACTGGGTAAACAGAACAAACGAACTGCAACAACTCTATCACGAGCAGCTGAAAGAGTGATAGTCTGTGCAGAATACCATGGCCAGTAAATGCACAGGGCAGTGTGGGGAGAGCAGTAGTGGTGGGGGTTGTGGGAAGGCGCTGTAGGGGAATTGCTGAGTGCTGGAGGGGAAGTGACGTTCTAAACTGAAACCCACACTCGCATTTTTTGTAAATATTAAGTGAGGCTTCCCCACGCTCATGCTTGCATGGTGACCATTCAAAAACCTCTGCTTGGTTAATATCTAAAAAAAATTCACTGAAATTTCAGCGATTTGTTTTCACCTAACTTTATAATTATTTTTAACTTTCAGAGCGTCATGAGTGGCGAATTCTGAGTAAAATCTACACACACCTAATGTCTCTATGTCAAAATTTTCTTCTTTTTCCAAAACATAGCGGAGTTTACACAGTGTCACTTCACTAATATGTTGTGCACATGAAATTGCGAGAGAATTGTGAAACAGTGGTGTTCCGAGTTTATTAAGTCAGGTAGTGAGTAAAAGTAAGGTCAGTATCTCATGAAATAGCGCATTCTCGATACAAAATAAATGTGTAACGTCTCCATTTATGTTGATCCAAAACCCATTGCATTTCTCTCTCCATCTGCTATTACTTTCTTTCATCGAAAAAGTCTGTAGTTAGTGGAAAAACATTTTAGATAACGAAGTTTTACATAATAAGCATATGGTAAACTGTTGTCTCCTTTGCGTGCTATCATTTTCCAAAGCCTCATTTCGATACCTAAAATCTTTTACGAAATATGAGGAATGCTGTGGACATTTCACTCTGGCTTTGTCACTGGCTCGGCGCGATCGCATATGAGTGTGCTTGGATAGATCAGTTTTCTTGAGATGGGCGACAAATAGATACCTCTACCCAAGTCTAAAGAAAAATTCAATGTGTTAGCTATATTTCATATGCAGCAACAAACACTGAAGAGCCAAAGGAACTGGTACCCCTGCCTAATATCGTGTTCGCCCCCGCGAGTACGCAGAAGTGCCGCAACACGACGTGGCATGGACTCGACTAACGTCTGAAGGAGTGCTGGAGGGATTGACACCATGATTCCTGCAGGGCTGTTTATAAATCCGTACGAGTACTAGGAGGTACACTTTGCAAGGCATCCCAGATATGCTCAATACTGTTCATATCCGGAAAGTTTGGTGGCCAGCGGAAGAGTTTAAACTCAGAAGAGTGCTCATGGGGCCACTCTGTAGCAATTCTGGACGTGTGGGGTGTCGCATTGTACTGCTCGAATTGCCCAACTCCATCGGACAGCACAATGGACATGAATGGATGTAGCAGATCATACAGTATGCTTACGTACGTGTCACCTGTGAGTCGTATCTAGACGTGTGATGCGTCCCATAACACTCCAGTTTCACACGCCCCATACCATTATAGAGCCTCCACCAGCTTGAACAGTCCCCTGCTGACATGAGGGGTCCATGGATTCATGAGGGTGTCTCCATACCCATACACGTCCCTCCGATCGATACAATTTTAAACGAGACTCGTCCGACCAGGCAACATGCTTCCAGTAATCAACAGTCAAATGTCAGTGATGACGGACCCAGGCGAGGCGTATAGATTTGTGTCGGGCAGTCATCAAGCATACACGAGTGGGCTTTCGGCTCCGAAAGCCCATATCTATGATGTTTCGTTGAATGGTTCTCGCGCTGACACTTGTTGATGGCCCAGCATTTAAATCTGTAGCAGTTTGGGGAAGGGTTTCACTTCTGTCACGTTGAACGATTCTTTTCAGTCGTCGTTGGTCCCGTTCTTGTTGGATCTTTTCCCGGCCGCAGCCATAGCCGAGATTTCATGTTTTACCGGATTCCTAATATTCACAATAGACTCGTGAAATCCCCACTTAATCGCTACCTCTGAGATGCTGTCTCCCGTCGCTTGTGCGCCGACTATAACACCACGTTCAAACTCACTTAAATCTTAATAATCTGCCATTGTAGCAACAGTAGGCGATCTAACAATAGCGCCGGAAACTTGGTTTCCTATATAGCGTTGCCATCCGCAGCGACGTATTCCGCCTGTTTACATATCTCTGTGTTTGAATACGCATTCCTATACCAGTTTGTTTGGCGTTTCAGTGTAGCAGTATGCTAGCTGAATGCTGTTACTACAGTATCATTCCGTTATTTCAGTTTGCACGACGACTGTAACTAACCGGAAAGTAATGTTTCCGTAACTCTTAATGATGAACCTACAGTGTCTCGAAAATCAGTTAATGGCACCAAAAATAAATTGTATCAAATTCATAAAGCGACTGGTTACATATTATATCTGTACAAACCGATCTTTCACGTACATGTTTTGTTATGATTCTATCCTAATTTTCCTTGGTTGCTTCATCCACTGAGCGATAGGAGTAAGTAACTGAGCCTTTCGTAGCGAAGGTTTTCTTGTCGCTGTTTTGGCTGGCTTTGAAATACTGAGCACAATGGATCGAGAACAAGAGCAGCGCAGTCTTTTCTTGACCGTATCCGCACACCTCCACAACCTTCGAGCGGACGTGTTTTGTGGCGGGCATTAGGGCCCATCCGCCAGCGCAACAGACGGTGTGCGGTGAGCCGATGGACGGCGCGGCTTCAATTAGCGTTTCGCCCGAGAGTGGGATTGGGGGGGGATGTGGGGGGGAAGGGGGGAGGCGTGGCACGCAGCCTGACACCAAGACAAATACCGTCATTCAGCTGTCTCGCCGCAGACTGCGGGCCCGACTGTCTCCCGTGGTCGCCTGCTGCGCTTCCACACCGCCGAGCTCCTTTCCAGTTGCCTCCTGCACGTCACGCCATTCAGCCAATTACTGTTTGAATTTTAATGAGCATCGTGTCATTGAAATGTCATTTAGAAAAAAATTAAGCTAATATGCATCGGCAACAGGAACCGGACAATAACATTCGTGCAGAATAACCCATTAACTACCAATCTTTTTGAAAAAAAATTTCCTTTATTAATAATCATTTACATCCGAATACATGAATTGGTTAGAAGGTAGTGGAAACACTGTTTTAATTCATACCTTCACTGACAGGCGTTCACCCTATTACGTGCCCTCAATATAGGGTGTAAATTTTAAGTTGACAGACTAGAATAACTCGAAAAATGAACTTCACACGAAAAAATGTGTAGAATCCAAAGTTGATTATTTTCGAGGGGGACATCTTCTGGTGCTAAAATTAGCCCGCCACTCCAATCCCCTGGGGGTGGAGCGGAAGGCAACTTTAAAATTTCAAATAGTAACCACCATTTTTTATTGCGGAATCCAATTCTTCATACAAAACTACGTACATTTTGTCTTAAACATTTGTTTTGATACTTGGTAGTTAGTGCTGTAATTCAAAAAAATCCATGTTCTCATTTATGCGTGGCAAATGTTACGGATAAACAAAAAAAATACTTATTTATTCGTAAATTTTGATTCGCTAGAACTAAAACTCTCCCTCTCTCCCCATAGGCTGGGGTTTGAGAGAGAGGAATTAGAGTTCTACAAATGTCGACCGAAATATTTGGATCGACATTTGTAAACACGCAAAAATGAGGACATGGATTTTTTTTAATTACAGCGCCAACTACCGAGAGTCAAAACAAATGTTTAAGACAAAATGTTCTTAGTTTTTTATGTAGAATCCTGATTCTGCAATAAAAAATTGGGGTTACTATTTGAAATTTTAAAGTTGCCACTCGCACCGCCGCCAGGGGGTCTAATTTTAGCACCAGCAGATGTCCCCCTCGAAAATAATCAACTTTGGATTCTACACATTTTTTCGTGTGAAGCTTATTTTTCGAGTAATTCTGGTTTGTCAACTTAAAATTTACACCCTGTATAATAATTCCGCATCTCGGTCACCTTCCCCTACACAGATGGAAGGCGTCATAGATCGTCAGCGCATGCACCTCTGTCGATGTCTTGCAAGGGCTGCCCCATGGGACAAATGATGTCTGCAAACAGGTCGTAATAGCAAGGATTGATATCATGTGAATACGGTGGAAGTTCCAGTATATTCCATGCCCGCATACGCAGGAGCTCCGACATGGGTTTTGCCGTGTTGCATTGTGCATTATCATGAAAGATAATGGGGATGCAGTGAAAGGAGGTGCCGACGTGCGGTGAGAAGATGATGTCGCAATAAATCACAGTACTGCGGCTTACGATGTGGATGAGTTAATCCAGCACTACGTTATACCGCAGAGGCAGATAGCCATTGCAGCCTACTAATGCAATTTCTTGAGACGCCACCTTCGTCCCGCACTGAGAAGAAAGCCATGGTACTTGCTGGCATTTCACCTCATCATCCTTCATGAAAGTGCGCGATGCCACACGGCGAACCCCGTACAGGAGCTAGTGCGTACGTGGTGGTTGGAAACGCTAGAACATCCACCACTTTCTCCCAACATGGCCGGCCGGGGTGGCCGAGCGGTTCTAGGCGCCACAGTCCGGAAACGTTCGACAGCTACGTCGCAGGTTCGAATCCTGCCTCGGGCATGGATGTGTGTGATGTCCTTAGGATAGTTAGGTTTAAGTCGTTCTAAGTTCTGACGGACTGATGACCTCAGAAGTTAAGTCCCATAGTGCTCAGAGCCATTTGAACCATTTTTCTCCCAACATGAGTTCGTGCGATTACGACGTGTTAGCCAAAATGGAGGAACCTCTTCGTGGCACGTGCTACATCGTAAGAGAAGGCATCATCCTTGTTATATGGAGGTCCTTGCGAGACATCTGTAGAGATGGACAAACTGACGGTGTTCAAAATGGTTCAAATGGCTCTGAGCACTATGCGACTTAACTTCTGAGGTCATCAGTCCCCTAGAACTTAGAACTATTTAAACCTAACTAACCTAAGGACATCGCATACATCCATGACCGAGGCAGGATTCGAACCTACGACCGTGGCAGTAGTGCGGTTCCCGATTGTAGCGCCTACAACCGCTCGGCCACCCAGGCCGGCAAACTGACGGTGTACGACGCCTTCCATGTATGTGGGGGGGAAGATGACCAAGATGCGGGACGATTATATTTGAGGGCACGTAATAGGGTGTGAATGAAGCCTAGTATGAGTTATAACCGTTTTACCACTGCTTTTTATCCAATCCGTGTAATAAGAAAAGCACCTAGTTTCAAATACTGCAGCATCACTTTTGGTGAAGTACCAAATTTTAGACCGCTCTTTCCGTTTTGGGATTTGTGTCCACCATACCCACACTAATTACAGTGACATAAAATGAAGTGCTATTATCGTAATCAGCATTCACCAAAAACCAGAAAAATCGTTATGACCAAAATAAGCCTCGATCTGCAACGTCTGATTTTCCGTCAAACTTACTCACTTGTAATGTTCTCTTATAGTGGCACATCCACAATGGCTCGATGGATTGTTCACTGTGAACGAAATCTGCTGCAATTGTAATCTCAAATTTCTTTTATTTGGATAAAGGCATATACACTTCCAGGGTTTCAGGACGCTAATCCATCTTCAGGTGCTGCTTAGCTGTCTACGACCGGACAGTGCGTAATTAAGCAGTGACTGGAGATGGGATAAGCGTCCTGAAACCCTAGAAGTGTACATCCCTTTATCCAAATTAAAACTAAACTAAACTCCTCCACAGCAGGCCATGCAGGCCCAACGGTACCGACCGGCCGCCGTGTCATCCTCAAGCCATAGGCGTCACTGGATGCGGATATGGAGGGGCATGTGGTCAGCACACCGCTCTCCCGGCAGTATGTCATTTCCGAGAACGGAGCCGCTACTTCTCAATTAAGTAGCGTCTCTGTTTGCCTCACACAAGGGCTGAGTGCACCCCGCTTGCCAACACAACAGCGCTCGGCAGACAGGATGGTCACCCATCCAAGTGCACCCCAGCCCCACAGCGCTTAACTTCGGTGATCTGACGGGAATCGGTTTACCACTGCAGCAAAGCCGTTGGCCTTATCCAAATTAAGGAACTTTGGAATTACCAATGCAGCGGGATTTATTCACCAGGAACAGTCACGCATTTGTGATAAAATGGGATGATGGACGGGGAAAATGAGCAACTGTACTCAACACAGAGTACGCATGTGAACACTTTAGGTTCTCTGCTACACAACAGCCGGCAGCTGAGGCTGAGCAGTTCTAGGCACTTCAGTACGGTACCACGCGGCTGCTACGGTCGCAGGTTCGAATCCTGACTCGGGCATGGATGTGTGTGATGTCCTTAGCTTAATTAGAATTAAGTAGTTCTAAGTCTAGGTTACTGATGACCTCAGATGTTAGGTCCCATAATGCTTAGAGCCATTTTTTGCTACACACAACATCTTCTGGAAGAAGTGTACGTTATAGTTTTTCTCCTAGACGCACAGATGGCATTACTAGGTGGGCTAAGGTACGTGTTACTCAAATGAGGACCAGGGCAGCTAATGATTAAGACTTTCGGGGAGGCTGATGGCGCTACAAGAGTGACGTCGATCGGCCGTGGCTGTTTACTGGTCACTACCGATGATAACTAGCAGACAACCCTTTATCTAAATCTATGAAATTGACTCGAAGAGTTAACGATTAATGTAATGTTGTGTCCAACTAATTTTGAAATATTTCTAATTATATGTCTGTCGCATTGAATAAGGAATTTTCTGCTACGTTGAACCGGTAGCAACGGAAAATGTTCGAAAATACACGTAACTGGTAACTTACGACTGTGCAGATAACAGATGACAAATTGATTCCTTTATAGACATAATGACGAAGACCGTACATAAATACGTTGTTGTAAATATTAGATTGCTCCATATTCGAAAGATATAGCCCTACAGGGTGTATCATAATTAACTGCGGAAACTGGCGCAGATGAAAGGATTGAGAGAATTTCTAGCCCACACAGAGGCTTACCAGAATCGTTGTTCCCAAGAACGCGACTGGAACAGGGAAAGAGGGAGGTATCACTGTCAACAAAGTATCCTCCACCACACACACACATCTCTCTCTCTCTCTCTCTCTCTCTCTCACACACACACACACACACACACACACACACACACACACACACACACACACACACACACACGCGGAATATATATATATATATATATATATATATATATATATATATATATATATATATATATATTCACCCTATGAAAATCAATAAAACCGACAAACAGTAGGGAATTATTCCTGACTGCAAATGATGGAGAAAAGGTACCATAAACATGCGTCCGGAAGTGGACGGGGTGCTTGCAACGACAGCAAATCATCACGGAACACAGTACTGAGCTGCATCGCATCCACGTCACAACAGATGTTCAAAGTGGCCTCCATGGGTGCAATCGACACGTTCACACGTTCTGTCATGAACTGCCGCGCTCTTTCGCACATTCCGTCATCTATCCCAATAGAGCCACAGATATCGTGAACATGCTGTTGAAGGGTCTTCTCGTTAGGAACTGGTTCAGCATACACAACGGTTTTCCGATGCCCTCAGAGGTAAAAATCCAGCGGGTTTAAATCCCGTGCTCTAGAAGGCCATGCTATAGGGTTTCCGCGTTCTAACCAGCATCTGGGGACGATGTTGTTGAGGTGTCCGCGAACTGTAATGCGGCGGTAGAGTGGTGCTCGGTAATGCTGAAACAACAGAACCTGGCGTATTGCCAAAGTCACATTCTTAAACAGCCCAGGTAGAGTATTCCGCAGGAAGTCCAGATACGTTTCTCCGTCGAGGCGTCGTAGAATAATAACCGGTCGACGTACGTGGTCGCCAAGAATGCCAGCCCACACACTGAAGCTGTACCAATGCTGATTAAACGCCTCAACTGTTCCTCGGGGATCGTCTGTAGTCCACAGATGATGATTATGCAGCTTGATGTTGCCAGTTCTGATAAAGGTTACTTCGTCAGTAAAGCGGACTGATGACAAATATCTCATAATTGTGATGGTCTGGTGCAAAAAGCATCTAAAAACTCCTTCCCGTAGAGGGAAATCCGCTTCTGATAATTCTTACACTCGTTTCAGTCGATAGGTTGTCGTACAGGATTCACGTAATCCTACTTTGGCTTGTACCATGTTGGTGAGCGACTTGCCTGGAACTTGCACCAGTGTTCGTCTTAGTATCGTGTCAAATCCAGTCCACCAAAACTAGTGTACTTTCAGTCCGCTGCCTCCTCCTCGTTCCTCCATCTTAAAAGACCAATGATCACACAAACGCCTAAAAAGAGCTTGAAACGTTGTCTGTGAGGGTACTTGTTTTCATGGACGTGCTGCCTCTCGACCGTTTCCATCTGCTTGGCTGTACGCAAACAACATCTCCGCTTCTTCCCGGCGTGAATACCGGACCATTCTGCTGTTAACAATACTCTGTGTCAATTGCACAGCCTGCATCACACAAGAAACGCACAGTACGTGGTCCGAAGGCCTTCCATTCGTCAGCGCTATCTACCGTGGCAACGATGCATTTCAGACACGTGTTCACAGGACCTTTTTACCCCATTCCCAGTCAGGAATCTGTCTCTGCAGTTTATCGGTTTTATTAATATTCATCCTGTAAATGTAGATGTAGGCTAACGGCCTTGCCGAAGCGGTAACACCGGTTCCCGTCAGATCACAGTCGTCAGGCGCTGTCGAAGTTGTCTAGCACTTAGGCGGGTGACCGTCCGGATCGTCGAGAGCTGTTGGCAAGCGGGGTGCACTCAACTCTTGTGAGGCCGATTGAGACGCTACTTGATTGAGGGGTAGCTCCGGTCACAAAAACTGACCACATGGGGAGCGGTGTGCTGCTGGCCACATGCTCCTCTATATCAACATCGAGTGACACCTATCGGCTGATTGTGACTATGGCGATCGGTCGATGCTGTTGAACCTTCCGAGGTAAGTTCGGACGGGGAGAGAGAGAGAGAGAGAGAGAGAGAGAGAGAGACGGAGATACGACAGCAAAAGCATAACCCTTTACCAAACACGCAAACTTCCGTTTGCAAAGTAGCTGCAAATCTATGGCTATGAGCCGCCACTGCCTTCCCAGTAACTATATATTGTCTAAACACAAACTTTTGGATAAAACCTTCACCTAAAATTTGGCTAAATTTCAGCTATATGTACAGGATGTACAAAAAGTCCCAGGTGCAGTGTTTCTCCGCTAAAATCCATGAAAGTTTTGACGTTAGTGACGTTCAGACGGTCTTCAGACTTCCGTGAGATGATTGTTGTTTCAGTTACGTTCATGAAACCGGCATCCGTTTACATTAATACACAAATGGGGAACTTGTGTATTGTTGACCACGATTAAAACAAACAGGCATTTAACGAATAATGGCTGCGTTTCAGCCAAATGGGCAGTCACCTCCTACTCACTGTCTATCGGTGTCTCGTAAACCAAATGCTTCCTCTTCATCCACAAAAATAAATCCATAGAGTTCAGTATGGAAGAACATGGTGGCCACTTTACTGGCCCACATATCCCGGTCCAAACGTTGGGGAAAATACTGTCTAAATGTTCAGTGACATCAATGACAAAATGTGATACGACTATGTGATGCTGGAACTATAATTGTTGGCTGACTGATGGCAGGACATTATCGAGTGTTTCCGGTGGTACTTCACGGAGATAGATAAGGCAGTTTCCTCCATCGAGAGTGTCATGGAGAATAAATGGTACCATCAGCTGGCCATCAACAATACTTGCCCATACGTCTATGGCAGTTCTCTGTTGGTAGAGGAACATACCTGTTGCCTTAGGATTTGCCAACTCCGAGAGCTGTCTATTGTGGCTGTTGAACATTCCTTCCCTGTGAAGGTAGCCAAGTCAGTAAACAAATCACAGGTTTGGAAATCAGGGTAGATACCGCTGGCAGAGGTAATCAGCTGATAGGTCTTGTACCCTCTGATACTTGAATGGATGCATTCTCGTCTCGAATAGTACGTTTCATGCATTGGTGTTGGAGGCATTTAATTCGTTCGCTGTGAATCGTGGGCTCGCGCTGAGATTGTCTTCAGATCGCTGTAACTGAGGTTGTCCTCAGATCGCTGTAACACGGCTTCCTCAAACTGATCTGTTTGCACACTGCGATGTCCACCAGTTTTCCGTCCTTCTAGTGAAAGGGGTCCAGTGTCACGAAGACGGTCATCAAGTCTTTGGGATGTAACATGACTTGGTGACCTGCTATCTGGAAATCGTTCTGCATACAGGCGCCATGCTGCTCAACTGTCGTATCGTGCCTCCCTATAAAAGATGCATGTCAGCTAGCGCAATTTGATTGTAATTAGCAGTCAAGAACATGTAAACGCCAGAAGAAACGTTCATGTAAACACAACATAAACAATACAAACGTATTTACAGGACAAATATCCCCTTCATTTGTCACTAATTTCTTAATTTATTCCACGACCGGTTTCGAAGCATAAAGCTTCATCTTCAGGTGCCACCAAATAATTATGAGGGCTCAAATGTGTGGCGGGAGGGCCAGTCAGTCATGGGGGTCCTCGTCCCCCCCTCCCCGCCACCAACACTGAGTGCTCCTACTGCCTCCCATTGATGTTACCGTAGTTATTTGGTGGCACCTGAAGATGAAGTTTTGTGCTTCAAAACCGGTCGTGGTATAAATTACGAAATTAGTGACGTATGAAGCGGATTAAGAAATTACTGCCATCTGAAACGAATTTTTATTCTATAAATACGTTCCTCAGTTGCGGATGTTCAGCTGATCAAGTAATAATGTAACTATTTATTCAAGGACTTGGGCACTTCTAGCAATAATGAAAACTTACCCTTCCTAGTATTATTAGTCGACGACACTATTATTCCGCCAGGGAATGTTTTTACCGTAGTACACTCCTGGAAATTGAAATAAGAACACCGTGAATTCATTGTCCCAGGAAGGGGAAACTTTATTGACACATTCCTGGGGTCAGATACATCACATGATCACACTGACAGAACCACAGGCACATAGACACAGGCAACAGAGCATGCACAATGTCGGCACTAGTACAGTGTATATCCACCTTTCGCAGCAATGCAGGCTGCTATTCTCCCATGGAGACGATCGTAGAGATGCTGGATGTAGTCCTGTGGAACGGCTTGCCATGCCATTTCCACCTGGCGCCTCAGTTGGACCAGAGTTCGTGCTGGACGTGCAGACCGCATGAGACGACGCTTCATCCAGTCCCAAACATGCTCAATGGGGGACAGATCCGGAGATCTTGCTGGCCAGGGTAGTTGACGTACACCTTCTAGAGCACGTTGGGTGGCACGGGATACATGCGGACGTGCATTGTCCTGTTGGAACAGCAAGTTCCCTTGCCGGTCTAGGAATGGTAGAACAATGGGTTCGGTGACGGTTTGGATGTACCGTGCACTATTCAGTGTCCCCTCGACGATCACCAGTGGTGTACGGCCAGTGTAGGAGATCGCTCCCCACACCATGATGCCGGGTGTTGGCCCTGTGTGCCTCGGTCGTATGCAGTCCTGATTGTGGCGCTCACCTGCACGGCGCCAAACACGCATACGACCATCATTGGCACCAAGGCAGAAGCGACTCTCATCGCTGAAGACGACACGTCTCCATTCGTCCCTCCATTCACGCCTGTCGCGACACCACTGGAGGCGGGCTGCACGATGTTGGGGCGTGAGCGGAAGACGGCCTAACGGTGTGCGGGACCGTAGCCCAGCTTCATGGAGACGGTTGCGAATGGTCCTCGCCGATACCCCAGGAGCAACAGTGTCCCTAATTTGCTGGGAAGTGGCGGTGCGGTCCCCTACGGCACTGCGTAGGATCCTACGGTCTTGGCGTGCATTCGTGCGTCACTGCGGTCCGGTCCCAGGTCGACGGGCACGTGCACCTTCCGCCGACCACTGGCGACAACATCGATGTACTGTGGAGACCTCACGCCCCACGTGTTGAGCAATTCGGCGGTACGTCCACCCGGCCTCCCGCATGCCCACTGTACGCCCTCGCTCAAAGTCCGTCAACTGCACATACGGTTCACGTCCACGCTGTCGCGGCATGCTACGAGTGTTAAAGACTGCGATGGAGCTCCGTATGCCACGGCAAACTGGCTGACACTGACGGCGGCGGTGCACAAATGCTGCGCAGCTAGCGCCATTCGACGGCCAACACCGCGGTTCCTGGTGTGTCCGCTGTGCCGTGCGTGTGATCATTGCTTGTACAGCCCTCTCGCAGTGTCTGGAGCAAGTATGGTGGGTCTGACACACCGGTGTCAATGTGTTCTTTTTTCCATTTCCAGGAGTGTATTTCACGACGACACGCTGAAACTGTCTTAAAACCATTGACAATGCGATGCGTTTTCCATAGTCACCACTGTGTTTCCGGTAAAGGTCACGGGGGGCCAGACGCAATAATATCGTGGTGGGGAAATAAGAAGTAACTGTGTTGCAAATCAGATTCCAATCTAACGCGTTGAATACGAAGCAGTGGACGTTGACCAAAGGGAGGTCCATAGTACTGCAGCGTAATACGATCGACTGGTAATACTCTCGACAGTTCTCAGCTCATACTTTTTTCCATACATGCCTTATCCAGAAACTGGAAATTGACAATGGTATACCTCACTACCATACGAAACACTCATGGGGAATTAATGCAAACAGTACATGTATATTTATTATGTACGAGTGTATTATAGCTGAAATACGATAAATACTTAGGTAAATACTTTTCTAAAATGCAAGAATATACCTTCGCTTCATATTCGAAATAATGAAGCTGAGAGCTGGGTCTTCTAAAAAATAACTTTATTACCCTCTGTGAGATACCGATTACACATTTCTGTGGTTGCTATTCCCACCAACGGCAGCTCAATGCTAAACAATAATGCCTTCCAGGAACTTCCTGATTTATGAGCTTTCACCTGGGTTTCCCGTTACCGCAAATTCTGTCTGAGGCATCCGCTTTCCATTACCGTACAACAGCTGGGCGCACGCTTCCTGTTGTGGATTGTTCGCCGTTCCTATTGAAAGAGGAAATTCAATAGACCCCTGCAGCGAAAGAGGCATTCTCGTTTCGCCTTTGACAACGTAATATTGTACGGTAGTTCATCTGAAACAAAAGATAGACATTCTGCCACTTCCGGCCACGGAGAAGCGGACGAAAGCCGGAGGTATGAATGTACACCAACCGATCTCTCCTCTGAAGAATTTTCGTGTTGCCTCTAGTCTGACAGTTTCTCGCGTACTTCTCATTGAAATATGACCACGTAGACTTTCTAGAAACATCCTCGATAATACAGTAGATGCTTTCCATTTACCTGTTGCGTCAGATTTGAGAGAAAATCTCACATTTTAAAATATTGGGACCATTGTCTTCTTCAGTATAAAAATGGTTTGTTGTGAAGTTATATCTGATTAAACCTTTTAAAGCTAGTAATCAATGTGAATGTGACGTCGACAGCATGGCTTGGAATTTGTACCAAACATGATGCGGCAGGGCTTCTTCAACGAAAGGCAATCAGAGATATTGCGGCCTGAAGCTGGGTCTATTGGTCCTCAGTCATAAAAACAAGTCGAAATTAAAACGTGCAGCAACAACTACAATAGAGACAGTGGGCGTGCAGTCAGTAGCGCACGAAATCGGCTGTTCGGTGTAGAGAAATCACATGGGCGGCACGTGTCACAGTATATATGCTGATAGGAGCACAGGCAAAGCAAACGACCCCGTACCTCAGGCATCCACTTCTTGTATAGACACGTGGGTCACACATTTATATAATGTTCAAGGCGACTTTGTTTTTAATAAGATAACAGAAGAAGTCATATTTTTTTGACAACAAATTGCAATGAAAGTCAGCAGCCTACACCATTGAGTACTGACTGTTCTCGACACAAATAAAGCAGCTCGTATCTCAACCGGTATTCGTTCCCGAACATGTGTTAACAGGACCATTTTTTATCGTGTATGTGTAGTTTCTACTGATAATATTTCTTGAAGTAGTAAGGGAACCTGTGTAACAGCTGGGGAACAGAAAGTGCATAAAACATACAAGTATGTCTAAGGCATGTATTATCGCTTCAACACCGTTTCGAATTCGGATATACGAAATAGTTTGTCACTTTATCTAGTTAATGTAACGTCCTTACAGGCGGAATTCTAGATATCTGTCCAAGAAGGGAGAACCAAATCCTCGTAAGGCCAGGTTTTCAATTCTTTCATGTGTGGCCCGCTTCGGACGTATGTAGACCTATCATGTTCGACTAAAATCTTAGTACATTACCACACATGAAATACTTAGAATTTTTCCATGCTATAGAGTAATTCATTGGCAGTCACTCCTTTTTTAGAATAACGTCGTTGTTCATCCTTTATCCTCAAGTTGTTCTGGAGCAGATTTGAGTCCCTTCTCATTTTCGTCGAGAATAAACGCACGCTAACTAACGGTGTGTTGATCTGTGTTCTTCTTGCTTTGATATAATTGGTGTACCACAAATTACACCCGTCGTTAGAGTAGTACACAACAGTTAATCTAATCTTTTCTAATATCTGAGAAGATATGGTACATATCAGATTGTAGTCTCCAGGGAAAAGAACAGTCGAGTTATGACTGCGGAGATACTGGTACAGTTGCTATCTCGTATTGGAATTTACTTAGTGCTCAAAAGGAGCCAGCAGCTTCAAAGCACTAGTGTTCTATGAAGCGTTGGGGAATCGCGAAACGTTGCGTCTTAAACGAGATAACTCCAGTCTTCTCACAGACATAATGTTGACCAATTGGTGCATGCTCAAGGCGGAACCATGTGACGTACTTTGGAGAAAGAAAACGGCTGCATACCAGGATGTGAATGAAGATGAGTTGGCTCGAATTTAGAGTTTGAAGGGAGACGTGATCTTCAATCCTTTACTTATCACACTGGTGGTGAAACTGAAAATATTCTACGACACTGGACGTGGAGTACCCCATCCATAGATGGCATTAAAATGCTGAAAAACAGTCTCACTGTTTGTCACCTCCGCCACATAATTTTCCTTCTTTTATTTTGTATTCCACATTTCACTTCCTTTCCTTCAGATTTTGTTGTTGTTACAGTCTGATTTATGTTAGATTGTATCTGATGCTTGTCTGCAGACAACTGTCACAGATCTTCGCTAATAGCAACGCCTTTTTGAAGTTGTAAGTAGGCTGTTTAGGCTTCTATGCTGGTAACGCCATGTAGCCCTCTATATGAAAATCACTGACTGTGCTGTGTGCAGTCTGTGGCTGGTTTGCATGGTTGGGATTTGCTATTGTAGTGTTGGGCAGTTGGCTGTTAACAGCGCGTAGCATTGCGCAGTTGGAGGTGAGCCGCCAGCAGTGGTGGCTATGGGGAGAGAGGTGGCGAAGTTTTGAGAGCGGATGATCTGGACGTGTGTCCATCAGAGACACTAAATTTGTAAGACTGGATGTCATGAACTGATATATATATTATGGCTTTTGAACACTATTAAAGTAAATACATTGTTTGTTCTCTATCAAAATCTTTCATTTGATAACTATGCCTATCAGCTGGCAGTATTGGGGCACGCTGTATTGCAGTAGTTTGAGTAACGAAGATTTTTGTGAGGTAAGTGATTCATGAAAGGTATAGGTTATTGTTAGTCAGGGCCATTCTTTTGTAGGGATTTTTGAAAATCAAATTGCGTTGCGCTGAAAATATTGTGTGTCAGTTTAGTGTTGATTAGAATAGGTAGAGAGGGAAATGTCTGAGTACGTTCAGTTCTGCTCAGCTGTTTGAAAATCAAATAATGTAAGAGGGTTATCAGCACAGTCATTCATAAATTTTTCTAAGGGGAGTTTCAAAGTCTCTACCTGCTAACAGTATCACATAAAGAAAAATCTGAAATTCGCAAATGGTACAGACCACTGTAGTGTTTCGCCAATGCCCCTCCTTCGACTAGTTCCATCGCACGTCTTGAGGCACGCGAAACCAAAAATTAACTGAATCTTCCACTGCAACAGCCAACTGAGAATTGGCGGTCACAGTGTCCCGTGCATGAGAAGTAGCAACGCAGTGACAGCGTAAAATGTCTGGGTCCCACTGGTGTACTGGTGCATTTGTTGGTGGCAGCAGTCCAGTTCGCTAGCTGTCACATGAGAATTAGTTTAAATCAGACGAAACTTCTCTATTATTATTATTATTATTATTATTATTATTATTATTGAATTTTTCTTATGCAATATTAGGCAGAGGGTGACTCTAATGGATAATTTTGATAATTAAATTAGTAATTTTCATTTATTCCTAGCTCTATGAAGAAACAAGGAGAAAGACACTGCCAGAGCAATCATCGTCCGGCAGAGAACGAGGCACCGCTACCATTTACCAAGTACTTTCAGAATAAATAAATAATCAGCAAAAAAATTATATAACTTGTTTCAAAAAAATATCTGTTTGGACGACAATGAGTAAAGATGAAAAAAACATAAATAAATGTTCCTCGTATTTTACCATGACTGTCGTATGCTACACTTTACACTGTTTTCTCCTTTTTATCTTTTTTTTCATTTGTCTTCTGACTGTTTCGATTTGGCACGCCATGGCCTCCTCTCCTGTGACACATGCACCCATCATCTTCAACCACTTCTTTCTTCTTCTTTTTGTTCCGAGTCTATACGAGGTCAGTGTTGTTGCTATTGGATTTGGCCTGGTTAATTTAAGAGATGGTCGTATGCCCTTCCCATCGTCACGTCGTTACCCCTGAGGAGGGAAGTTGTGTACCCGACTGTCTGCGTAGAGTGTTATCCGTGTGAAAGAGTGCGAAGTTTTTTCTATTTGTTTACGAATCGTGTAACTAAGGCGGGACTCGGAAACCAAACTAGTCGGGTGAGCAAAACCGCCTAAAAACCAAATGCAGTGTGGCCGTCGCATCTCCCCTCGACCTTAATCCACCGGGTGGGTTCATTCCTGGACCGGCGCACCTGCTTGAATTCTTCAATTACTTATTGGATATATTAGAATCTCTGACGTCCCTTACAGTTATTTAGTTTCTACAGCTTCCTCAAGTGGCATGTGGATTACTTCTTAACGTTTCATGCCCTACTGTTCAGTCCCTCCTACTTACTTCTTGTCAATATTTCGCACACACTCCTTTCCCCGTCAATTTTGTACAGGACCTTCTCATTTTTTACCTTACGAGTCTACCTAACTTTTCAACACTCTTATACACTGCTCAAAAAAGTACCATATGTGTCAACGCATTATACGATGAGGAGTTCGTTGCACTGCCTCTTACCCATATTTCACCCCTTCCATTCACGCCTCTCCGATGGAGGCCAGAACCACGACACCCTGTTTTCAAATCACATTCTATGTGTGGCCGAAGAAAACATTTCAGACACACCACTGCTCAGAATCGATACAAAAAGCCCTTAGGGGCTGGCAAAAAGGGCGACTATGAAACTACCCCTTCTCTTTGGCGTTTATTCCTACAACAATTCCGCCCTCGAAAACGACGATTCGCAGTGCGATGAGACACAGGTCGACGTTCTTGACAAACCCACCTATGAGGTGTCGAATGGATTGCTTACACTCAGGCGCTAGAATATCCGCGAGGCACAACTCAGCTAAATACACTATGTGATCAAAAGTATCCGGGCATCTGGCTGAATGTGACTTACAAGTTCGTGACGCCCTCCGTTGGTAATGCTGGAATTCGATATTGTGTTGACCCATCCATTGCTTTGATGAGAGTTTCCACTCTCGCAGGCATACGTTCAGTCAGATGCTGGAAGGTTTCTTGGGGACTGGCAGCCCATTCTTCATGGAATGATGCACTGAGCAGAGGTATCGATGTCGGACGGTAAGGCCTGGCACGAAGTCTGCGTTCCAAAACATCCCAAACGTGTTCTTTAGGATTCAGGCCAGTCCATTACAGGGATGTTATTGTCGTGTAACCACTGCGCCACAGGCCGTGCATTATGAACAGGGGCTTGATCATGTTGAAAGATGCAATCGTCATCCCCGAATTTCTCTTCAACAGTGGGGAGCAAGAAGGTGCTTAAAACATCAGTGTAGGTCTGTACTGTGATAGTGCCACGCAAAACAACAAGGGGTGCAAGCCCCCTCCATGAAAAACACGACCACACCATAACACCACCGCCTCCGAATTTTACTGTTGGCACTCCACACGCTGGCAGATGACGATCACCGCGGATTCGCCATACCCGCACCTTGCCATTGGATAGCCACGTTGTGGAGCGTGATTCTTCACTCGACACAACGTTATTCTACTGTTAAATCGTCAAATGTTCACGCTCCTTACATCAAGCGAGGGGTCGTTTGCCATTTACCGGTGTGATGTGTGGCTTATGAGCAGCCGCTCGACCAGGAAATCCAAGGTTTCTCACCTCCCGCCTAACTGCCATAGTACTTGCAGTGGATCCTGATGCATTTTGGAATTGCCTTGCGATGCTGTGGATAGATGTCTGCCTATTACAACTGTCGGCAGTCTCTGTCAGTCAACTGACAAGGTCGGTCTGTACGCTTTTGTGCTGTACGTGTGCCTTTACGTTTGCACTTCACTATCACATCGGATACAGTGAACCTAGGGATGTTTATGAGTGTGGAAATCTCGTGTACAGTCGTATGACCAGTGACACCCAATCACCTGACCACGCTCGAAGTTCGTGAGTCCCGTGGAGCAGCCCATTCTGCTCTCTCGCGATGTCTAATGACTACTGAGAGCGCTGATGTGGAGTACCTGGCAGCAGGTGGCAGCACAATTCACGTAATATGAAAAACGTACGTTTTGGGTGTGTCGGGATACTTTTGATCACTTAGTGTGGGTATTGTCCACGAAGATGCTAGGGTAGCATTGACGGTCGTTGAGGGAGGGTCCTAGAGTGAGCAGTTTCTGTTTCATTCACGCACATATGAAAGTTGCAACCGCAAACCCCACCCTCTATCCCCGTTGTTACACCATAGGACTCCATGGGAGGGCGCGAAGCGCGAGGCCTGAAAAAGGATAAACACTCTTTTCTGCTTCGGACGACACTGAAATTTCATCGAGTGGTGTTAAACAGCACCTACTGGTCCACCCCATCTACCAGAACAAAAATTGCAGTCGCGCTACACTCCAAACAGGTCAGATCATGTTCAGTGGAGTAATCGTACCACGATGATCTTTGAGTAGTGTTGTCCGGGGGGTGCCAGCTGTGTGAAATGTTGTCTAGAACGGTGTCCTGTTGTTCACAGTACGGCGAACTATCGCTTTAGACCTCGAAATGCTTGGGAAACAACGCCTTTATGTCACCTGCTGACGTCTTTCCGTGGCGATTCTGAATGGCGGTGTGTCTGAAATGCCTTCCTCAGCCACCCATAAGAAAATCGTGCGATTTCAATGCTGGGTGCTGCGGTTCTGACCTCCACCGGAGAGGCGTCAAAGGAAAGGGTGAAATGTGGGTAGGAAGGGTTGTGTCGACCGTCCCATCGTGCGACACGTCCACAATCGTGTTGGACGAAACTGTTTAAAATTTGGTGCCAATGTGACATCGTTAACCCAGTTTACACATAAGATGAACGTGTGAGCTTTGGCCTCTTTTTCGCCTGTGTCGACACCTTGTTGTCTGAAGCGTCGCTGAGTCTGAGGTTAATATCGCAAGGGCCCATGCATTTTCACCATTACAGAGAATGGTTAAAGATAGCTTGGAGTCAAATTTTAAAAATTCTTTTCCGGTTAACCCACAATCGATGATACCGTTCCATACAATGCTTTATTTCAAATGCACATTCTCAGAGATTTCCTCCGCAAGTGAAGGTTCGTCTTTGATAATAGCTGACTTCTTTTACTGAAGAACGTCCTCTTTGCCTCTGTGTAGTCCATCACGCCTATCTTTACTTCCTAGGTAGCGGAATTCTTTCACTTCCTCTTGCGTCGCGTGTTACGGTAGTCCGCTAAAACATCCAGTATTTAAACTGTTCATACATTTTTTGCTTACCCCAATAAATTACGACAGCTGCTGCCTTGCTGGAAGCATACATACGAACGTTCGTTGTCCGCCTCCGGTGTTTCTGTTGACAGTCCAGCATTACTCTTCGCATTAGGCGTGTCTAGTGCGGAGAGAAATCACTGTTGCAGCCCAGCTTCGCATAGCAGGTTATGCAAAACAGCCGGCCGGCGCCTGCCCGCTTCCTTATTACTTTACTCTGCTTGTGCCCTCGCGGTGGCAGCGTTATGGCCACTTTACTGACGACAGCACCGCGCGAGCTGTTGACTCAACAATTGCTGAATAAGACATCACGTTGCCTGGATTTATGGTAATATGTATTACGCTGAAACCATTACTCGGAAGGCGTCTGTCCTCTGCACAATGCAGCCATACACTCTTCAAACCATAAATTGGTGTCTGTTACGTTGACAGTAATTCTCTGTGGTCAAGTAAATTAACAACTGTAGCGTGATGTGTATTGAAGCTGTAGAAGCTGGACATTTATTATTATATATATGGATCGTATCTAGTATTTCAAGTATTTCAAATATGTACTACTGAGGAAACAATCCAACCAGCCCCTAGTCCACCACATTCTTACTGAATTAAAGTTAGATCCTAACCCTTTTTCAGAAGACAACGTCGTTTTATTTATTTATTATCTTTACATGAAATGAGAGTGTTATTTACATAACGTAATAGAGTGTTCAAAAAAAAAAAATGAGGTCATCAGTATCCTAGACTTTGACCTACTTAAACATAACTAACCTAAGGACATCACAAACATCCATGGCCGAGGCAGAATTCGAACCCGTGACCCTAGCAGCGCGGTTCCGGACTGAAACGCCTAAAACCGCTCGGCCACAGAGGCCGGCAATAGAGGGAAAAAATAGCATGTTGACTCGTGGGCGTATTTGATGGAAAAATACTGTTATGGGTGATTAAAAATGTCCCAGGCTTTCTCGGCGTGACTGATTAATGGCGTGATTCCGTGTGTTTTGCCGGTCATCGAAATACTGTGCTTCGCATGGAAACTGTAACTCCTCAGAACGCCCGGAGGTGATCTACTAATAATTAAAATTTTAGGTCTATGAAACTACTGACGGTTTCAGTGTTTCCTATAAATGTTACATTTGTCTACAGCCGCGAGGTTCTCGGTCATCAAAGAAAAAATCACTGCAGATGGGTTCTTTATCGGTTCTTTATGTGACGTCACCGTTTATTCGCTGTCCAGCTTTTCTATTTTCTTAGTTATGGAACACTTTCCTAACATGTTGACAACCACATAAGGAAAAAAAAAAAAAAAACGCAATATGTAGCGTGGACATTTTTAGGGTTCTGCACACTTAAACGAATACTTTTTTGTCTGTCTGTCCATTTGTTAAGACCTTTATTTCTCGGAACGAGTAGAAATATCATGTTGAAAATTATGCCATCATTAAGGCCTACGGTCCTTGTGCGGTGCTCAAAATTTGTGCATCAATGCAATTAAAATTTATGGCCATTTATTTCACATATTTCGCTACTCGCAAACTCATTCGTCAAAACCTATACTCGAGCTATCTATACACTACGTTTTTATAGAACCGTGAGATTACGATCTTATTCGCACTTTTTTTTTTTGGTAAAGTCCAAACATTTGACGAATAAAGAGGTAACAAGTCATATTTAATGTATGTAATGTAATCAATGTCAGAAGCGTGGTCAGCTAACAGAGGTTACTCAGTTAGAAGCTATACTTCTGATCGAATACGGAAGTTTCAGTGTAAGTTCATGTCCACGTGCGACCTTCGTAGCAGACTCTTTCTGTTGTTTCCATTTAATTGCTCAGAATGCCGATGGCTGTAAATGCAAGTTGAAGTAGCACAGGACATTCTTTTTCACACATAACCACACTAATGTGATTTCTTGTCTCTTTGATTTGTCTTATGCTTGGAATTTACTAATAAAAGATTTCAGCCCTATAGAAAATTATTTCACTATTGCCTGGACCACGTGTCACAGTCCACCAATGATCACTGCCGTTACTTCTCTCTAAAGAAACCGGAAGGTCATGTTACCTCCCAATCCTTTCAATGGTCAAATTCAAGATGCTAAGAAAAGAGAAACTTTTAAGGGATCCACTTGAGGCGTTATGAAACTGAAGTAGCTCACAACACCCACAAAAAGCAAGAGCCTACGGAATATAAACATATTCTTAACTTCAGGATGCAGAATAAAGAAATGGTAAGCTTTGACTCGAAGACACAATACAAATATAAATTATTTGGCGAGTCTGTGCAAAACCTGAGCTGTTTCAACAAAAGGTTAAAGAATGTCATCTAATTACTTTGTTTATTTTATTTTACTCTTGTTATTTTCTTATGGATGACAATACGGGTCCCTCCATTCCAAATGGGATGGACTGTTTCTGCCGTTCAGGTGGAAAATGAAATCAGTTTTACAGCCCAAATCCCGCAGAAGATAATTTTCACCAGCTTACAACGTTGAAGGATTATCATGGTTGGATGACTTTTATAAACAAGACTGGGGTCCATTAATGAAAAAGTGATGTGAGAGCAGAGGAAACACTGGTTCGATAATATCCCCCTCTGCATTTCAGTGAAAAAATTCTAGAAATCTACTGTTTGAGAAACTCATGTTCTTCAAGAAATGTGCTAACGAGTAAAAACCGAAGAAATGGCACTAATTAATGTTAGAAGCGTGGACAAATAACGGAGGTTACACCGTAAAAATCAACTGTAAGAGGTTACTCCACTAGGATTCAATCTCGATCACTTTATTCTTATTTTATTGAAATTTTGGTTCAAGATGTCTAGAAATTAGCATTTCTTCCGTTGTTTCGAAAATTTTGTGTTGGATAACTATTGCCCACATATCCGCACGGGCAGTGGACAGTGTTGAAGGAATATCAGACATATACAGAATGTCCCTGGAGGAATGTTC
Organism: Schistocerca piceifrons; assembly: GCF_021461385.2. Lineage (NCBI taxonomy): Eukaryota > Metazoa > Arthropoda > Insecta > Orthoptera > Acrididae > Schistocerca > Schistocerca piceifrons. Next base: position 1,086,464,341 of record NC_060138.1, on the reverse strand, counting down.
ACTATTCAGGGGTATGACAGGAACGCCCATTCGAAGCAAAAGAGTCTAGTAGACTCTAAAATACGTGCCTCAAGAGCCATGAGCACTTATTCATCATCGATACTGTGACCCAAGTATCTTCTACTGCCAGCTGTTTTTTCTCTATATTTTGAGAGCTAATATTATGGACCAAATCAAGGAAAAATGTCTGGTAAATATGGGATCTAAAGCACATATCATATGAGTTAAGAACACTTATTTAGTAGAAGAGATGTGTTTCGCAGCAGCGAAGATGAACAAGTGCTCATATCTCTCTAGGTAACTGGACTTTTTTTTTTTTTTTTTTTGGTCCATACTACCACCTCTCAAACTGCGTGTGGGAAACATCTTGCAGTAGAAGGGGAAGGGGTGTTGAAATGGTTGCTTACCCTCAGGCACTAGAATAGCTAAGTACACTAAGTTGTCAAAAGTATCTGGACACCTGGCTGAAAATGGCTTAAAAGTTCGTGGCGCCCTCCATCGGTAATGCTGTAATTCAGTATGGTGTTGACCCACCCTTAGCTTTGATGACAGCTTCCACTCTTCAAGCTGAAGATGAAGAAATGTTAAGGCTCTTAAAGTATGCATTTTTGAGCCTATGTACACGAGATATTTTTGCTTCGAATTTTCGTTCCTGTCACATCCCCTGGGACACCCTCAGGAATGAAACAAGTACAACAAGGCTTACATTAAAATATGTTGTCCTGTTCTAACATAACCTACAAAATCTGATTGATCATAACAAGCCTCTGACAGATTGTGTTTTTCTTCGTAAGAAAAAAGGAACACTGTACAGCAACCAGGAACTTCAAGCTACAGTGAAACAGTACCAACGTAGTCCCGTTTCCAGCGTTCGTAAAAGGTAGGTTCTGCGTCCAGTCTATCGCTCCGTTTCCAGGGGAATATGCTCTCGCTTTTGTGTCATAAATTTCGTAACGTTGACGCGAGATGAGTCAGCGGCAGCAACGAGCTCGTGACAAACTGTCAGACTGCGACCGATATGGGTGGAGAGATCGCGGCAACAGGTGTCTACCGGTCGTAATTTGCATCTCACGAGTGCCACTTTGGCAGAAGCGACGGGGCTCCCCGCTGTGCCCGCCCCGAGTGAAAATAGAAGAAGAAATTTATGAAAGCGGCCCTATCAATTCCGTATGCTAATTTTAATTTATGTCATTAGCCTCCATTAAGCTCAACCTTTCAGGGTGTGAGAGCAGATACCGAGGAAGTATTTATCGCAATTTTGCGACCCCTCCACATAGTAACTTCGTGAAAGTTGTCGGCGAGCTCTGTGTGTGCGTCTGTGTGTGTGCCTGGAATTTAAATGCGACGTCCAGGGGGCGTCGAAGCTTATTACATTGCTAAACAGCTCACTTAAAAACAATTTCGGTTACCAGTAATTGAAACAAAAAGGAGGCAGAAATTAAACGTCTCGGTATCTTAATTATAGTTTTATCGACGATGTCTAGAAATGTATCGCTCACTGGAGTGGTGAAACCGGGAGAAATCATCGGTGACTGCAACTGTCGCCAAAGGATGCGAAGCCGTCGAAACTGTCTTCGTAGCAAAGTGTACCGTCCTGCTGATTTCACCCGCAACCAGTCAGAATGGGTCAGAGCTCTATATTACTATCTGCTCTTACAATTGGCTATTTTCAGGGTAAAATAAAACTTCTAGTGTATAAGACAAACATAAGTTCGCGAAAAATCCTGTCATGGCAGTACTACGATATGGACATGTTTGCTGTGACCGGACAGACCGGTAACACGTTCGAATAGTTGACTGGTTTTAAAAAAAAATTCTGTATTTACATACCTAAGTAGAACAACAATGGAAATACTAATCTATACTGGTCAGATAATTTTCGGTGTTAACTGACTGCTTCTTCGATTCAATGACAGGGCTAATCTGTCTAGCTGATATAAATTTTGTGAAGATAATACCCCACATCTCCTGAATATTATATTAAAAAAAAGGTCATAGTACAACCACCAAGAGCTGCTAGTAAATAATTCTTTATTTAGGACTGGTTTCAATCTTAAGATTATTATCAGACATCTTGAAGTCATCTACAACAGCTTTCATGTCAATAACAGAAGTGTGGTTTCAAACAAGATGTAATCCATCTCACGTCGCTGTTGTCAAGTAGGAAAATATGTCACATCGTGAATTACAGAATGTACTGTAACTGATGATGGTCGAAGTAGAAAGGATATGAAATGTAGACTGGCAATGGCAAGGAAAGCGTTTCTGAAGAAGAGAAATTTGTTAACATCGAGTATAGATTTAAGTGTCAGAAAGTCGTTTCTGAAAGTATTTGTATGGAGTGTAGCCATGTACGCAAGTGAAATGTGGACGATACATAGTTTGGACAAGAAGAGAATAGAAGCTTTCGAAATGTGGTGCTACAGAAGAATGCTGAAGATTAGATGGGTAGATCACATAACTAATGAGGAGGTATTGAATAGAATCGGGGAGAAGAGGAGTTTGTCGCACAACTTGACTAGAAGAAGGGATCGCTTGGTAGGACATGTCCTGAGGCATCAAGGTATCACCAATTTAGGATTGGAAGGAAGCGTGGAGGGTAAAAATAGTAGAGGGAGACCAAGAGATGAATACACTAAGCAGATTCAGAAGGATGTAGGTTGCAGTGGGTACTGGGAGATGAAGAAGCT